>NC_028648.1:62281125-62327197 GCF_001406875.1 Solanum pennellii
ACCACAAAAAAAAATTTAAGTTTTTTTTTTAAATAAAAAACTCAAATTTAAAAATTATTTTCTACTCTATTAAAAAATACAAGATGTTTCTCAAAAGTATTTTTTATTAAAAAACATAACACTAAAATATTTTTCCGGAAAATATTTTCTACTCACCTGCCAAACATGAGAAAATAAGTCAAATATCTACTTGTTTTCTAGAAAACCATTTTCTAGGAAAACATTTTCCATGGAAAACATTTTCCATGGAAAACATTTTCCTTCATACCAAACAGACCCTAAAACCTTCAGAAATTCTAGAAGCACATCTGTAATGGTGTGGGGCCTCCATTCTCTTTTCCATCAAGGAAAAAGTACCCTTGCACAACCCCAATAAATATAACCAAGAAACTATGTGTTCTTGGGAATCGAGATACAATTTGGTCATTTCGATCACATTTGAGAGAAAGCCATCCGCCAGACTGTCTAGCTGACTAAACAAAGTTTGGGATAGTGATCAACGTCAGAATTGAATGTTGCCTTATGTTTTGATGATTTGTGTTTGTACAGAAACAGAAATAAAGTTTAAGGGAATGTTAGAAAAAGCCAAAAAGTCTAGAGCTATAGTCTTAAGGGTGGCTCGTTGCACACCGGTGGTGCAAAGACCGTTGGAACAATTGCAAGAGAGATGGTAAGTTCTAATTCAAACTTTTAAATAAATAATTATTTGAATCATATATATCGTTTTAAATTTCAATTTTATTTATAGCAAAATGAGTGGAGGTGCAATCCCATTAGACAAGAGGATTCTAAAAAGACTCATGTTACAATAGAAAGAAAATGAGGCGGCGAATCAAGGTAGTTAGGTCGAAATGACACCTAATTGTCCACCCAAATTTGGAAAGAAAAAATGGTAGGGGGACAAACAAGTGTAGATGTTATCGTATAGGATCTCGAAACGATGTGATACGACTTCTGTCAAACTTAGAAGGTATTGGATTGTCATGTCAAGGCAAGACACTTCATGGTGTTAGATTGTATCTATGTTGACTCAAAAGAAAAACTTACCGGCACTAGCAAAGTCAGATCGAAGAACAGTAGCGAACAACAAAGCAAGAGTGAGACCTTTGAGAAAATCAAAGAACAAGTGATGAGCCTCAGTCCTCGACCTACTAATTAACCTCACAAGGACACCGACAAAGACAGTGATAAGGATGATTATGTAGATCTCACTCTCTAGTGTAGATCTCTTTTAATTTATGAACTTTTTGAAACGAATTTTGAAAGACATTATAAGTCTATAAATTGCGATTTAGATACTTTTGAATGTTAATTTAACTTTGTTGTTTTATGTTTTGTGTAGCGTGTTTATAATGTTGTGTATTTGATTAGGTTGAATTGTGTTGAATTGAATTTGCAGATGGATGGTAGTTTATGATGTAAAAAAATTGTAGAAAAAACAACAAACAATGTGGTTTTTCCTATCACTTTTCTAGATTTTCGATTAAAAAATCCTGAAAAGTGACGGATAAGGTCCGTTAGTCCATCACAATTCTGGAATTTTCAAAAATAAAATTTCCTGAAAGAGCGACAGACTGTGTTGCATTTGGAAATTAAAGAAAAATAAGAATTAAAAAATGTGGATACCGTCTCTTCCTTTAAAAATTCCTTAGAAAATCAAAAAGCGACAAATGGGACAGAATTCATCGCTTTTTGAAAAGTGTTGATCGAAAAAGCGACGGACATGACTGGTTGCTTTTCCGTCAATTTTGACCAAAAAAAAAAGCGATGGAGCATTTATTTTTGGTCGTCCTTTTTTGACATTTTTTTAATAGTGGTTGAAAAAAAGAAACAAAGGGAAAAAATATCATAATTAAGAAAAATCAGTAATGAAGAAGACAACAAGATGGAAAATCTAGGTACTCCCTCTGTTTCAAAAAAATTGAGTTCATTTCCTTTTTTAGTTTCTTTAAAAAACAAAGACCTCTTTCTTTTTTTTGTAAAATTTAAATTTCAACTTTCCACGAGGCATGTTTAAGGCTACAATATTAAAGGGCATTTTTGTACATTACAGTAACTTTAATTTCTGACCACAAGATTCAAAAATCTTCTTTATTTTTTTAAATTTCGTGTCAAGCCGAAGCAGGTCATTCTTTCTTAACAGAGAAAGAAATTAAATACAAGCAATTGAAATGGAGAAATATGAAGGTAGGAGACAAAGAAGAAGAAAAGTTACAAAGCCAATTAAATATAAATACAAGTGGTATGGAGGGGGCAGGATCATCATACAACATTCAAGGAAAATTCAATAGTAGGGAAATGACCAAGAACAATAGGAGGAAATGCAAGGAACGAAAATAGGGGGAGGAAAGAGGGAGGAGGAGAAAAAAGAGTATCTAACTGAAACTATCAATGATAATAGCATATCACCAAGGTATACAAAAGAATTGTTAAATGGGCAGAAAGAGCTACAAAGTTGTTGGTAAGCACAATGAGTAGTATAACCAAACCACTAATGTGTAAATGATGATAGACAAACTCTTATTCTGGAATATTAGATTAGTTAGTTCACAAAATTCTTTTGAAAGATTAATTGATCTGAATAAAAGAAACAAATCTGCATATGTTATCCTTATTGAATCGTTTAAAGTTGCTTTGAAACAGTAATCTAAAGAAGAAAGCTCAAAATGACAGATGTTGTGACAAATAGCTCTTCCAAAATTTGTATGTGCAAGATCATGTTGAGGGATATAGACCAAGTTGTTGACATCCATTTGAGAGCGCGCAAAGTCTCAGTGACTCACCAAAAAATAGTAATTTAATTTATAATGAGTTAAGGGGTAAAAGGGGTTAAAAGGAGTCACCACCTAATTTTAGGAAAAATAGGAAACCAATTAGAAAACTAACTTAAAAAATGTGTCAGCGAAACCAATAAATTCTAGATAAGGGGTTCAAGTTATTCCGAAATAAAGGGGTTACGCATCATTTGAAATCCACAAGTGTTGGTCCCCATTAAATTTATTTTTTTCAAATTGAGCAGGACATAAAAATAATATACAAGCATAATAAACATGCAAATATACACAAGTAATATGATAAAACAATAATAGAAGAATCAACCTAAACTTACCTGTTGTCAATAATATACAATAATAAATCGAGAATATAATTCTAACTTAATTTTAGCCTTAATGAGAAGCAACTCCGGGTACCTATAAAGACACTCAATAAATATGTTACTAATGAATAAATATGAATAAATCAAATACCAACTTAAAAATAAAATCAGTCTTATTAACATGAAAGACATTGGAAATCAACGATAACTTCTTCATAGATCATTTTTAACGAGCAAATATAAACATAAATTTATTTTCCATCTTTTAGCATTGGGAAGGCCTCCAAAATCGACGGAGAGATTTTCTCATTGACCAATTTTAACAACTAAAACTATTTAATAAAGAACAAAATATCTAAAATTAACCTCAAACAAAATGAATATACATAATAATAGTAATAATGATAATACTAATAACAATAACAACACCAACAATAACATCAATAACAAGACTACTATTAATAAATAATATAAGGCAAATGTAAAAAATCAATATAAATGACTTAAACAACCAACAAATAGAATGACTAAAGAAATAAAATAAACAATAAATAACTAACCCAAAAATAGAACTTAACTCAAATGTTGTGCTAGAACTCTAGTTGGTCTGAAACAACGATGGGTGCTTTTGATATTGAGTCGGTTCACCGGAGAAGAAACGAAGCAGCAATGGGGGTGACCTTTGGCTAGTTGGAGCTCATTGATATCGAGCAGAAACACCTGAAAACAAATGAAAAATGTGAAAGGTGAAGAGGCGAAGGGAAAATTTGTTCGTGTTTAGTTGCGGTTCATCGGATCTTTGAGATCCTCACCAAATTTTCTGCCGGAATCGCTGGATTGGAGAAGAAAAAAGAAGTGGGGTCATTTTGGTGGTAGTGTGTCAGGTTTCTCATTTGTTGCGGGTGGTCGGAGAAAATGGAGGAACGAGGTCAAATTGGTGTTGTTAGTTCATTTGTTGTGTGGGTGAGGGACCTTTTGGCTAGAAACGATGGAGAAAAGGGGAATATGAGTTGGGTTTTACCGGAAAACTGAAAATGGAGATGGGGTTTTGAGGTTGTCTTGGTCGATTTTGTGTTGAGATGGTGGTTGTTGAGCTTGCTAGAGCAATGATGGATCTTGTCGGAAAATGTGGCAGGGTTTTGGGGTCTGAAAAAAATGGAGAAACGGGAGGCGGTGGTGGTTGTTCAAATGGATCTGGTGGCTATTGGGAAATGGAAGTGAGGGAAAGGTCGAGGGGTCGTTGGTGATGGTGGAGCTCTAGTGAGCTGACCGAAAAAATAATAAACAATTAAAGCCCCCTTTTTTGTGAATAAACAATCTGAAATTCTTATCCCTAAAATTATCAATCACCCTTTGACCTAATGAGCAAACTATTTTTAAATAAAGAATAGAAAACTATCATTAGTACAATACCACTATCTTAAAAACGTGGGCCAAAACCAACGGTTAATAAAATATTAGTGTATGAAATCTTGTTCATATCGAAATGAATTTCTGTTGAAAATATCAAAATGAATATTAACAAATGTAACAGAAAAAATGAATACGAAAAAAATGTTATGAACTTAACCAATGACATGTAAACAATGCAATTTAACAAACAATTAATATTTTATAAACATGAACAAATATTTGAACGAATTCTATCAATTGTGACAAAATAATATAAACAAAATTAACTGATAAAAATTCTAATATTTTGAGAATAAGAATAATTATCATTAAATTGCATTAAAATTGCAAAATATGTATTTTAAACTATTTAAAAATAAAATACTTAAAAGCTATTAACATTAGAAATATCGAACCAAAATTTGTTGTCAACAACTTGCCCCATTGTTTGAATAGGATCGATGAAAGAGATCCTGGTCAAACAAAGTTGACGAACCCAAATTTGGTTTGATAAACTTTGAACAAAACGAGACATTACTAGATCTTTGGAGCAAGACTCTGCATCCGTCAATGGGGCTTAAATAACAAATATAAGGCAAGGATTGATTGTAAATTGGAAAAACATTCAAATACCTTTGATGTTACTTTCACAATTGCACAACAAGGGTAGCGTACCTCTTTGAAAGGAGGACGGTGTGAATAACGTGCAACTTTGAGCGAGGTGACATCATAACTTGGCTTTTGTAAGCCAGACAAACCAACTCGAATTTAATGTATCACTTGAATGGAGATGACAACCCAGTCTTGAAATTAATATTTTAATTAAAGGGATGTAATGACCCAACGTGTCTCTTGAAAGGCAAACATCTAATTTGAACATAACATGCCACTTTGAACGAGGTGACAATCTAACGTGTCTCTTTGAATGGCAGACGACCCCAATTTGAATATAACTTGTCACGTTGGAAGAGGTGACAACCCAACGTGTCTTTGAAAAGCGGATCACCCAACTTGAATATAGCATGTCACTTTGAACGAGTTGTTAACACAACATGTCTCTTTTGTCACGCCCCGAGCTACCCCCGAGACGCGGACACGCAACTTAGGACCACAAGTGATCCCAAGCTAACCCTCCTGGCATGATCATAAGCATACTAAAGATAATAAACTGTTGCGGAAGCTAAATCATACTTAAAATGAAAAGATGGGGAATACCCATATTCTATAACTGAGATATTTGAAAACAATGAGTTTAATACAAAAGAAATATTAACTCAATACTAAGCTAAATCTAAATATGTCTGAAAATAACCTCTAAACTAGACTAGAAATACTGTGACAAGCCCCATCTAAATCTAGCAAAAATTGAAAATAAATGACTAAAGACTGAAATGAAACTCATGACTGTTGTCCTCGGACAATGAGGACTCACCAATGAATCTACTGAACTGGAGATCGGGAAATCGATCTATGCGTGATCTGGATGCTGAGAACCTGAACCTAAATTACGAGAAGATGAAGCGCACGTATGCGTCAATACTTGAAAGGTACTGAGCATGTACGATGGAGTAAAGCTGAAATAAAACATAATTGAACAAGCAAAAAAACAAGTATAATAATTTGAACGTGATGTGCTGATTTCTGAGCTAACTGGATGCAATGACCAATTTATAACATGTTGAAACTTAATACTGAATATACTGATAAATGGTCAATGCAGAGAGTCCGACTGAACTGTAGGAGCTACTAATAACCGATAATAAAACCACATGAGCTAAATATGGAGTCCGATGTATACGCCCCACCGAGAGGACCCAATATACCCTGCAAGAGGTATAAAGGCATACTGACATGATCACTAAACTGATTGCCCACAGAGGGGACTTACAACCTACTAGGCTAGTAGTTCAGGGACTATTGGGTATGCTAAAGCCTAGTCCAACTCGGTGTTATACTACTCCCAGTGAATTCTATAAATTAACTGATTATATCTGAATTTCTGTAAATACTCGATAGCTCAAAACTGAACATGCAAGCTGAGAATGCAACAATTAATCTGTTCATTATGCATTTATAACTGAGGCATATATATCTGAAGTGTCTGAAATATATGACCTAGCATGTGTAATTAAAGAACTAAAGAAATTCAAAGCTAGGGTTCTGAAATTCATGCGATAATCAGAGTAATAACATGATAATCTGATTTGGAACTTATATTTAATAAATTCATGAAGTTATATCAAAGTTCTAGAAACCGTAGGTTTAATCATGATAAGAGAATCAAGAACTGACTGAAATTAAGGACCCAATGGGTGAAAGGAACCCACTTGTGAAATCCCACATAACTGGTGATGAAATCTACGGAAAAATACTTAAAGTCTCAGGGCTGGAACTGCTGGAGCTTGTGGCGTTCTTCAACTAGGGTTCTTGAGCTTCTTTTTTTCTCCTCTCTTGCTTCTAATTTTCTATGTTTTGATTTAATGATTTGACTTAGATATGCTTTAATTATGTTTCTAGGCTTAAACTCACTAAAATTTGATGATTTAGGGTCAAAACGACATAACTTAGCGTTTAAACGGAGTGGGAAAGGTCAAAAAGACCCTGAGAAGGTTGCTGTCGGGCCTCACGACGGCCAGGACTGACGGTCCATCGTGCGCCCGACGCCCCGTCGTTGGGTCCGTCGTGAGGGCCTGTTCGACATGCCTTTACTAAAATGGGCCTACTTTTTTACTCGGAGGTCTGATTTTAGCATGGTTTGTGGCTATGGAAAGATAATTCAATTATCTATCTGTGAGTATGTCATGAGACACCTAATTCATTTTGTGATACGAGTTATGATCATTTTAAGGTGACCCAACTGCATTTCCGCTTAAGTAGCTGCAAAGTTTCCACCTACGGTCAGACCAACGGACCGTAGGTCCACCTACGAACCATGCTGGTGATCCATAGATCTTGTCAGAGAGTGGTTGAAGGGAGTCTTGATCGACGGTCACGGACTACGGACCGTCGTTTGACCTACGGACCGTAAGTCCATCCGTCGTCCAAGACTCAACCAATTTTTCTAGGCTGAACTTTTTGGGAGTTTCTGATCCCATCGACGGTTGTGCAGGACGGACCGTGGTTAAGGCTACGGTCCGTCGATGCCACAGTTGGTAGCACCTGTAGATTTTTCTGAAAAACTAATTTTTGGTCTTTTTTTACTACGGGGTGTTACATTATCTCCCCCTTGGGAACATTCGTACTCGAATGAAGACTAAACTAGCTGAAATAGAGGGAGAGAGATGCAAACCCCACTACTAAACACTGAGAACTGAGTTCTGACTGAATTGAGTTCTGAGTACATGCAATTACGCTAAAAATGAAAGTACAAACTGAGGGAACATGATTCTAAAACGGAATTTACACATGAAGGACTATAAACTGAAGAGGAACTATTACCTCAAGCTGGAGTGGAATCGGAAGGAAAAAGGTAAGGATACTTGGCTTTCATGGTTGCTTCTGCTTCCCAAGTAGCTCCCTCTACGAACTGACTCCTCCACAAAACCTTGACTGAAGCGACTTCTTTGTTTCTCAACCTTCTAACCTGACGGTCAAGAATCTCAACTGGTACATCCTCATTACAAACACTATCCTTCACCGCCACACTCTCTAATGGCACTATAGAGGCTGGGTCACCGACGCACTTCTTCAAGAGTGAGATGTGGAAGACCGGATGCACTGCTGCTAATTTTGCTGGCAACTCTAACTCATATGTCACCTTGCCAATCCTTTTCAAGATCTTTTAAGGGCCTACATATCTAGGACTGAGCTTCCTTTTCTTTCCAAATCTCATCACCCCTTTCATAGGTTAGACTTTCATAAAAAACCCAATCATCAACTTGGAACTCTAGTTCCCTTCTCCTTACATCTGCATAAGATTTCAGACGACTTTGGGCTGTCTTAAGTCTATCTCTATTGAGTTGCACTTTCTCCATATCATAAAGGACTGAATCTGTTCCTATCAAAGTTGTTTCACCTACTTCAAACCAACCAACAGGAGATCTACATCTATGCCCATATAAAGCCTCATAAGGGGCAATATGAATGCTGGTATGGTAGCTATTATTGTAGACAAACTCAATAAGAGGAAGGTGATCATTCAACCTACCTTTGAAATCGATCACACAAGCTCTCAACATATCCTCTAAGGTCTGAATGGTACGCTCTGCCTGCCCATCATTCTGGGGATGAAATATTATACTAAGGTTAACTTGAGTACCAAGACCTTTTTGAAATGACTTCCAGAAATGAGAGGTCAACTGAGGACCTCTATCTGAGATGATAGACAAAGAAACCCCATGCAACCTCACAATTTCAGTAAGGTAAATCTTGGCATAGGCCTCTGCCGATGATGTTGTCTTAACCACCAAAAAGCGAGAAAACTTAGTTATCCTATCTACTATCACCCAGTTTGACTCATGTTGTCTGCGAGTAGGAGGTAACCCTATGATGAAATCCATATTGATCAGATCCCACTTCCAAGTAGGAATATCGATCTCTTGAGTCATACTTCCTGGTTTCTTATTTTCTACCTTGACTTGCTGGCAATTGGGGCACTTACTCACAAATTCTGCTATGTCCCTCTTCATGTCATTCCACCAATAGACTTCCCGCAGATCGCGGTACATCTTAGTGTCACCTGGATGAATAGAATACCTGGAGTTATGAGCTTCTGCAAGAATATGCTGCCTCAACTCTCCCACATCAGGAACACACAATCTACCTTGGCAGCGAAGTACACCATCTTCCCCTTGGGAGAAAACCTCCACTCTCTGATTGTTGACTGCACCCTTTAGTTCAAGCAAGATAGGATCACTCTCTTTCTTTTCCTTAACCTCCACTACCAAAGATAATTCTGCCCCAATTCTGAACTGTTACATCACTGTCTGATATGCTCATAAGCGAACTCCCAAGCAAGCAAGCCTGTGAACATCCTTCACTAGGTCCTTTCTTTTTCCTCGACATGGGATACACTACCCATATATAATCTACTAAGAGCATCAGCCACTACATTCGCCTTTCGAGGATGATAATGCACACTCATATCATTATCTTTAAGGAACTCAAACCATCTCCTCTGGCAAAGATTCAACTTTTTCTCGGTGAACACATACTAAAGGCTATTATGATCGGTGAACACATCTACATAAACACCATACAAGTAGTGTCTCCATATCTTTAGTGCAAACACCAGTGCTGCAAGCTCGAGGTCATGAGTTGGATAGTTCTTCTCGTGCACCTTAAGCTTTCTAGAGGCATAACATATAACCTTATCTCTTTGTATCAACACATAACCAAGGCAAACTCTGGATGCATCGCAATAGATCACATAACCATCTGAACCCTCTGGTAGAGTCAAGAGCAGGAGCTGTAGTCAATCTAATTTTCAATTGTACGAAGCTTTTCTCACAATCATCTGACCATTGGAACTTAACCATCTTTTGAGTCAACCTAGTCAATGGTGAGGCTATGGATGAAAATCCTTCCACGAACCTTCTCTAATAACTTGCTAGACCTAAGAAACTTCTGATATCTGTAGTAGAGATAGGTCTGGGACATTGTTTCACTGCTTCTATCTTTTGTGAATCTACGCGGATCCCTTCGCTAGATACAATGTGACCAAGGAAAGCAACGGATTGCAACCAAAACTCACAGTTACTAAACTTGGCTAATAACTAGCGATCTTTGAGAGTCTGCAGAACAACTCTCAAATGACTTGCATGTTCTTCCTCACTCCTAGAGTAAATGAGGATATCATCAATGAAGACAAGTCTAAGTGCTGTTTAAAAACTCTGTTCATCAAATCCATGAAAGTTGCAGGAGCATTGGTTATTCCAAACGACATAACTACAAATTCATAATGACCTTACCGAGTTCTGAAGGCTATTTTGGGAATGTCACTATCTCTGACTCGAAGCTGATGATAACCCGATCTGATGTCTATCTTTGAGAAATACTAGCACCCTGAAGTTGGTCAAACAAGTCATCAATCCTGGGGATGGGATACTTATTCTTGATTGTGACCTTGTTCAACTGACTTTAGTCAATGCACATTCTGAGAGAACCATCTTTCTTCTTTACGAACAATACTGGTCCACCCCATGTTGAAATACTAGGTCTGATGAAACCCTTATCTAGAAGGTCTTTCAACTGCTCTTTCAATTCCTTCAGCTCTACTGGAGCCATTCTGTAAGGACGAATAGAAATAGGCTGGGTATCTGGAAGGATATCAATTCCAAAGTCGATTTCCCTTTCGAGAGGAACCCCGGGGAAGATCTTTTAGAAAAACTTCTGGAAATTCACAAACTACTAGAACTGACTCAAGAGATTGGTTTCAAGGCTAGAATCCTTAGCCTGAACTAGATGATAGAGATAACCCTTAGATATCATCTTTCTGGCCTTATGGTGAGAAATAAATCGACCCATAAGCGCTAAGCTACTACCCTTCCATTCTAAGATTGGTTCGTCTGGAAAATGAAAAAATACAATCCTAGTTCTACAATCCACTGAAGCATAACATGAGTGTAACCAATCCATGCCTAGAATGACATCGAAGTCTACCATTTCTAACTCTACTAGATCTGCTGAGGTGACTTTCTAAGATACTATGACAGGGCAATTTCTGTATACCCGTCTAGCTATAACTGGGTCACCGACTATAGTAGAGACTGAGAAGGGTTCTGAGAGAGTTTCTGGAATGACATTGAATTGGACTGCTATACTGAGTTACAAAAGGCAAAGTCATCTCTGCTGTCTTTCCACTGAGTGAACCATATGTGAGTCACATCCTTGAGTTTGTAGGATGCAAATCTCACCTATCACTACCAGTTACTAACATCACACCAAATATTTTCTTGACTTCATCAATGAACTTCTGTGGGTCCTTACCAATATGAGACCCTAAAAACTTTGACGGATTCATCCTAACAAAATCACAAACTCTGGCTGCCATTGATCGATCATTTCTATTAGTAGGAACTAGAACCTGCTGATTGTTCTGGTTGGTCATACTCTTAACCAAAAGCTAAATTGGCTTTCTGAAATTCTGCATTTGAACTTCCTTATTTGGTACTAGAGGAATTGTGTTAGCATTACGTGCATTAGCATTCTTTACCTAAGCTCTACGAGAAGGCATGATCTTAAGCGTTCAACGTCGAGTTAGAATGGAATTAGATCATACTTTACGCACGATAAGAGTAACAAGAAAGTGAAGTTTTTCCTAAAACACTTTACGACCTCCCTAACATTAGATGTGGTGCACTTCACACCCGTCAAAAGAACTCTACTTAGTGCGGCTTTTTCAGACATCTTAGGACTCTTTAACCTAGTGCTCTGATACCAAGTTTTGTCAGGCCCCGAGCTACCCCCAAAACGCGGACACGGAACCCAGGACTACAAGTGATCCCAAGCTAACCCTGCTAGCATGATTATGAGCGTACTAAAGATAATATACTATTGCGGAAGCTAAATCATACTTAAAATGAAAAAGATGAGGAATACCCATATTTTATAACTGAGATATTTGAAAACAATGAGTTTAATATAAAAGAAATATTAACTCAATACTAAGCTGAATCTAACTAGGTCTGAAAATAGCCTCTAAACTAGACTAGAATACTGGGGAAAGCCCCAGCTAAATCTAGAAAAAAATGAAACTAAATGACTAAAGACTGAAATGAAACTCATGATTGTTGTCCTCGGAGAATAAGGACTCTCCACTGAATCTGCTAAACTGGAGATCGGGAAATCGATCTATGCGTGAACTGGATGTTGAGAACCTCAACCTACATTACGAGAAGATGTAGCGCACGTATGCATTAGTACTTGAAAGGTACTGAGCATGTAGGATAGAGTAAAGCTTAAATAAAACATAACTGAACAAGCACAAAAACAAGTAAAATAATCTAAACGTGATGTGCTGATTTCTGAGCTAACTGGGTGCAATGACAAATTTATAACATGCTGAAACTGAATATACTGATAAATGGTCAATGCAGAGAGTCTGACTGAACTGTAGGAGATACTAATAACCGATAATAAAACCACATGAGCTAAATATGGAGTCCGATGTATACGCCCCATCGAGAGGACCCAATATACCCTTCCAGAGGTATAAAGGCATGCTGGCGTGATCATTAAACTGATTTCCCACAGAGGGGACTTACAACCTACTAGGCTAGTTGTTCTGGGACTATTGGGTACGCTAAACCTTAGTCCAACTCGGTATTATGATACTCCAAATGAATTCTATAAATTAACTGATTATATCTGAATCTGTGTAAATACTGGATAGCTCGAAACTGAACGTGCAAACTGAGAATACAACAATTAATCTTGTAATTATGCATTTATAACTGAGGAATCTATATCTGAAGTGTCTGAAATATATGACCTAGTATGTGTAATTCAAGAACTAAAGAAATACAAAGCTAGGGTTCTGAAATTTATGCGATAATTTGAGTAATAACATGGTAATCTGATTTGGAACATATATTTTTAATAAATTCATGAATTTAAATCAAAGTTCTAGAAATCCTAGGTTTAATCAGGAATAAGAGAATCAAGAACTGACTGAAACTAAGGACCCAATGGGTGAAAGAAACCCACTAGTGAAATCCCACTTACCTGGTGATGAAATCCACGGAAAAATACTTAAGTTTCAGGGCTGGAACTGCTGGAGCTTGTGGCGTTCTTGAACTAGGGTTCTTGAGCTTTTTTTTTCTCCTCTCTTGCTTCTAATTTTCTAAGTTTTTATTTAATGATATGACTTAGATATGTTTAAATTATATTTCTAGGCTTAAATTGACTAAAATCTGATGATTTAAGGTCAAAAGGACGTAACTTAAGGTTTAAACGGACTGGGAAAGGTCAAAAAGAATCCTGAGAAGGTTGTTGTCGGGTCTCACGACGGCCAGGATTGACGGTCCGTCGTGAGGGCCTGTTCGACATGCCTTTACTAAAATGGGCATAAGTTTTTACTCGAAGCTCTGCTTTTAGCAAGGTTGGTGGCTATGAACAGATAATTAAATTATCTATCTCTGGGTAGGTCATGGGAGACTTAATTCATTCTGTTCTAAGATTTATGATCATTTTAAGTTGACCCAACTGCATTTCCCCTTAACTAGTTGCAAATTTTCCACCTACGGACCGTAGGTCAACCTACGAACCATGCTGGTCATCCATAGATCTTGTCAGAGAGTGGTTGATGGGAGTCTTGATCGACGGTCACGGACTACGGACTGTCGTTTGACCTATGGACCGTAAGTCTGTTCGTCGTCCAAGACTTAACCAATTTTTTTAGGCTAAAATTTTTGGGAGTTTCTGATCCCATCGATGGTTGTGCAGGACGGACAGTGGTTCAGACTACTGTCCATCGATGCCACCGTTGGTAGCACCAGCAGATTTTTCTGAAAAAACTAATTTTTGGTCTGTTTTTGCTACGGGGTGTTACATCTTTGATAGGCGGACGAACCAACTTGAATATAACATGTCACTTTAACCGGGGTGACAACCCAACGTGTCTCTTTGAAAGGCGGATGACGCGACTTGAATATAAAGTGTCATTTGAAAGGAGATGACAACCCAACTTGAACTTAATGTGTCATTTGAAAGGATATGACAACCCAATCTTGAATATAACATGTCACTTTGAACGAGGTGACAACCTAACGTGTCTATTTGAAAGGAGGACAATCCAACTTGAACTTAACGTACCATTTTAATGGATATGACAACCAAACTTGAACATAACATCTCACTTTTAACGAGGTGACAACCCGATCTGTCTCTTTGAAAGGCAAATGGCCCAACTTAATATAATATGTCACTTTGAACGATCTGACAATCCAAAATGTCTCTTTGAAAAGAGGTCGATCCAACTTTAACTTAATGTGTCATTTGAAGAGAGATGACAACCCATTTTTCTCTTTGAAAAGCTGACAACCCAACTTGAATATAACATGTCACTTTGAACAAGGTGACAATCCAATTAGTCTCTTTGAAAGGCGGACGACTCTAGTTGAATATAATGTATCATTTGAATGGAGATGACAAATCAACTTGAACTTAACATGTCTCTTTGAACGAGTGACAACCAAATTTGTCTCTTTGAAAGGCGAATGACCAAACTTGAATGTAACGTACCATTTTAAAGGAGATGACAACCAAATCTTGAATATAACGTGTCACTTTGAAGGAGATGATAACCCAATATGTCTCTTTAAAGGCGGACGACTCCACTTGAAATCAACGTGCCATTTGAAGGGAGATAACAATTCAATCTTGAACTTTATATGAACTGTCTTTTACAAAATCTACAATAACAACGTTAGTAGCAAATATAACATAAATGCAACATAAATTATGCAAACATGGTCTCAAATGAACAAGGTACTAGACAATGAAACAATTCAAACTTAATAGTGTCCTGAATAATAATTAAAAAAAATGACAATTTGAAATGGAATAACAAAATAAAAAGTGTCATATTGAATGGCCTGACAAATAAATTTTAAAAAGCATAATTTTATTTGAAATAAAAAATTATCTTTTTTTAAAAAATGTCATTTGAAAGGTATAACGACCTAAATTAAAAAATATGTCATTTTACAGGGTATGATTACCCAAAAATATAATATTAACAATGAACCGTTTCACCAAATGTGAGGACAAGTATCGGCAATGAAATGGTCCATAAAGTTTGTTTGGACAAGTATGATGAAATAAATTTAAACAGATGTCAGTTTGAAAGGTATGAAGACCCAAATACAATATTAACAATGAAACATTCCAAAAAAATTTGAGCTAGTATAGAAAATTGGGTATCAACACATTTTTACTTTTTGGACAATGAAACATTCCTTAACTTGATTAGCGCGAACAATTAGTATTGTACAAAATTTCTCACAATTCTTTCTCTTTGAATTGAGATTGACTAGGTAATTTCTATGGATTCAAGTAGTACCCCAAATATACTCGAGTAACGACAAGATTTGTTCATCTCGCTACAAACAAAGTCTTTGAATAGACCTAAAACCATGTTTTAAGTTGTCTCACATGAAAGAAAATCACAGTTTTCCACATTTAAAGTGTTTTGATCGGAGGACATATTAAGAAGCACACTCACACACAAAAAACAATTCAACGCATGCAATTGGGATTTCATATGCTTGGCCTTCATGTGAATCTCAAAAAAAGTGAGATCATTTGAAGTGAAATCATGTACGGCATGTTAATAGCTTGTAATGTAGGCTTAGGGTCGGGTAGGATAGTCATTTTTGTATAAAATTAATTAATCCTTTCTTGAGCATTACAGTGAAATTGTGCTTTCAACATTTGGTACACTTTTAGCATTTCATCCTCTTTGTTGTCCCTTTTCTTTTTTACTTTTTGACTTCTTTTGAAACTTTGCTTTTCTGAGCTTTTTCCCCATCTCATCACCTTTTGAATATTCTCCTGATTGTTTAGAGTAATCTTTTTCCTTTGTTGTAACTTGGTTTTTTTGACCTTGTGGGGAATTTTCAACTCTTCTCTTTCCTTTGAAGTCTTTTTGGTATTCTTGACTTTCAGAGACTTTGGTAACTTTTGTTTTTCACAAATTTGAACTTCGAATCTTCTTTTGAAACTGAGGAAAGACTCAAAATATTCCCTCATCTTTGGGTTAAGGCTCAAAGTGATCCTTGAGTTTTCAAATGGAACACTAATCGTCACTCATGTTTTCAATATTGGTGCACTTTTAGTCCTCCCCTAAAATTTTGCCTATTTTTTAACGTTAATTTTGTCAAAAATTTTATATCAAGAATTTCCAATCGTTTTTTATATATATTTGTAGAAATAATAACTTTATCTAAAAGAAGGTGATACGAAAAACATCTTGTTCTGTTCACTATAAATATTACTGCAGCTAAGCTACGAACATATTAACATATAACTTTGCAAGAAAAGAAAAAAATTGTACTATTGCATGTAAGATCATCGTGATGAATTCTCAACTTTACTTGCAATACGATATTTACCAAACAAAACAAAGTATTATTATTCTCATATTCTTTCATATGAAGTTTTTATTTTCTAGTAAATATATAAAATGACAATTGCAAATCCCATACACAGGTTATTGATAAAACCAATGCTAAAAAATAGGCAAAATTTTGAATGAGGACTAAAAGTTCACCAATATTGCAAACATGAGGGACTATTACTGCTCCATGTAAAACTCAAGGATCACTTAGAGCCTTAACCCAAAGAACAGGGAATATTTTGGTCCTTTCCACTTTGAGACTTGCACGTCTTCAGTGCTCTCAAGAAAGTCAAGTCGAAAGAGGAATAATGCGTATAAGCACTGAGAAAGGTGTAGGCTAAAAATTGGTTATACAAAGAAAAAGACTTAAGACTCAAAAGTAGAACACACTAAGGATTATTGTCATTTGGTAGGATTTGAAAGGCTCAAACGGTCCAAACAAAGCCAACAATCATTTTTCAAATCAAATGTCACTCATGATTTCGCCTCAAGAAACATTTAGTCCAAGTTCTAGATCAACAAAGAAAAGAAATTGAATTTAATTCAAAAGTTCACCACACAATGTAGAAGAAGCAATGACTCTGGTTTTGTTCTATGTTTGCACACTTGAACTATGTTCGCACCAACCATGTCAAAAATGATTCCAAAATATATTTTAATAGAATAAAAAAATAAAAGATCTATGAATAAAGAATACCGAACCCAATAGGGGTAGCCTACGTTTCTTATCGATGACAAACATGTTTGCGTACTTCGTTCAGATATGGCATAACACCTATATTTTGAACAACAAATGAATTTTTGAAAGGAAAAACAATGAGAATGAAAAACAATGAGCCACATTCAAAGTCGAGCAACCAAAAGTTAACTAAAAAAATTTATCATTTCAAGAAAACTTAACAAGAATGAAGAAATCAGCAAATCACATTGAAGGGCGGACAACCCAAATAAAAAAATATCTTTTTTTCTTAATTAAAGAAAATTAATAAACTATAAAAAGAAATTAATGAGTCAAATCGAAGGGTAGACAACTTAACTTTAAAATGCCAAAAAATTAATTTTATGTTTTGAAATGGGGTTATTGAAATAAAAAATGAATGAATCGCATTAAAGGGTGGGCAACTAAAACTTGAAAATGTCAAACAAAACAATCAAAGATATACAATAAATATACACCATGTACAAAATCTAATGCACAAGATGCAAATCAATTAGGAGTGATGCCTCATTGATCTAGAGTTAGAGCACAATCTTGGTGAAATTTTTTAGGGCATTCTTTAAAATTTGTGCCCCTGTGTCAACTTTATGAACCTCCGATTTTCTATCTTGTAACAACTATCTCATTTTTAAAAATTTGGAGACCTCCTCAAGAAACTTTTCGCCGATTCCACTTTGAAATAGATGGAAAGCTTATGGGGGATATGATCAAGCCCTTATGGAGCCTACGTATCCCGTTGAAGCGGGAATCGGGTCAAATGTTTTTCCAACAGATCTTGAGTTCAATAAAGATTTGACTTGAATTATGAATATTCTATAACTAGATTAGCAAGAGTGGCTTTGAAATAGTGAACTATGATACAACATATTCACGTATAACAGGTATATCACATAACATACAAATAATGAATGCATATCTTTTACAAATGTGTCTTGAGTGTTATTTTATCTCAAGAAAATTCGCTAAATACATGGTTTTGGTTTCGCTCTATACTAGGTGACTAAGAGTAGGCTTTGAGAAGTATAATAAACGTCGTAGGATGACCACAAGTCAACTATGCGTTTATCACATCAAAAGAATTTTAAGGTGCTTTTCTGAAGGACAGCCATGGAAAGTCACCTTTTTTCTAATGCATTTCATGAATAATAAGTAAACAACACGTACAATAAAAAATAATTAACAAAATATACAAGATATCAGATGTTCCTCAATATGAAAAGATGAACTCATCATGGTTAGAACTTCTATATCCCCGGCCGAGTCTTCATTATGTTGTAATCATTTTGAGAGGGTGCAACGTCGCAATGACTAGCCAAATATAGTAATTCAATTTATAATGAGTTAATGGGTAAAATGGAGTCTCCACATAATTTTAGGAAAACTAGGAAATCGCTAACAAATTAACTTTAAAAATGTGTCTACAAACCAATAAATTCTAGGTAAGGGTTCAAGTCATTCAGAAGGGAAGAGGTTAGGCATCCTACAAAATCCACAAGTGTGCGTCCCGATTGAATTTATTTATTTATTCAAATTAAAGAGGAGATAACAATAATATACATGTATAATAAACATGCAATATACACAAATATTATGATGAAACATAATATAAGAATCAACCTTGATTTACCTATCATCAATAATATACAATAATGAATCGAGAACACAATTCGAACTTAATTTGAATAGATTCAATGAGAAGCAACTCCGGGTACTTATAAAGACACTTAGTAAATGTGTTACTAATAAATAAATATAAATAAATTAATTATAACTTAAAAATAAAATGTGTCTTATTCAAAAGTACCCAGATTGCTTAAAAATAACTACAGTCATTAGAAATATACTCAAAATAAACCAATAATAAGTAAGAAACAGAGCAAAAATAATGAGGATTGAAGAACTAAAATCATCCATTCAACAGTAATGATATAAAACTAAGTAAAACAAATTTATAAGAGTAAAAATGTCATCGAAAAAGAGAATGGAAGTTGTAGGGCAGATCTGGTTCATCGTTATTGAGCTTGTAACACCCCGTAGCCAAAACAGACCAAAAATTAGTTTTTCAGAAAAATCTGCAGGTATTACCAACTGTGGCTTCGACGGACCGTAGCCTGAACTATGGTCCGTCCTGCACAACCGTTGATGGGAACAGAAACTCCCAAAAAGTTCAGCCTAGAAAAATTGGTTAAGTCCTGGACGACGGACGGATTTAAGGTACGTAGGTCAAACGACGGTCCCTAGTCCGTGACCATCGATCAAGAATCCGTTCAACCACTCTATGACAAGATATATGGACAACCAGCATGGTTCGTAGGTGGACCTATGGTCCGTAGGTCTGACCGTAGGTGGAAAATTTGCAGCCACTGAAGGGGTAATGTAGTTGGGTCAACTTAAAATTATCATAACTCTTAGAACAAAATAAATTACGTCTCCCACAACATACCCACAGATAGATAATTTAATTATCTTTCTATAGCCACCGACCTTGCTAAAATGAGACCTCCGAGTAAAAAGTTATGCCCATTTTAGTAAAGGCCTGTCGAACAGGCCCTTATGACGGACCCAATTACGGGTCGTCGAGCGCACGACGGACCGTCAGTCCTGACCGTCGTGAGGTCCGACAGCAACCTTCCTAGGGGTCTTTTTGACCTTTCCCATTCGTTTAAACCCTAAGTTACGTCGCTTTAACCCTAAATCATCAGATTTTAGTCAGTTTAAGCCTAGAAATTTAATTAAAACATATCTAAGTCAAATCATTAAATAAAAACTTAGAAAATTAGAAGCGTGAGAGGAGAAAAAAAAACTCAAGAACCCTAGTTCAAGAACACCACAAAATCCAGCAGTTCCAGCCCCGAAATTTAAGTATTTTTTCGTGGATTTCATCACCAGGTATGTGGGATTTCACTTGTGGGTTCCTTTCACCCGTTGGGTCCTTAGTTTCAGTCAGTTCTTGATTCTCTTATCATGATTAAACCTAGGGCTTCTAGAACTTTGATGTATGTTCATGAATTAATTAAATATATGTTCCAAATCAGATTATCATGTTATTACTCAGATTATCACATGAATTTCAGAACCCTATCTTTGTATTTCTTTATTTCTTGAATTACACATGCTAGGTCATATATTTCAGACACTTCAAATATACATGCCTCAGTTATAAATGCATAATGACTAGATTAATTGTTGCATTCTCAGTGTGCATGTTCAATTTCGAGCTATCCAGTATCTACAGAAATTCAGATATTATCAGTTAATTTACAGAATTGATTGGGAGTAACATAATACCGAGTTGGACTAGGGTTTAGTGTACCCAATAGTCCCAGAACTACTAGCCTAGTAGGTTGTAAGTCCCCTTTATGAGCAATCAGTTTAGTGATCGCGCCAGCATGCCTTTATACCTCTGGCAGGGTTTATTGGGTCCTCTCGATGGGGCGTATACATCGGACTCCATATTTAGCTCATGTGGTTTTATTATCGGTTATTAGTAGCTCCTATAGTTCAGTCAGACTCTCTGCATTGACCATTTATCAGTATATTCAGTTTTCAGTTTCAACATGTTATAAATTGGTCAATGCATCCAGTTAGCTCAGAAATCAGCACATCACGTTCAAATTATAATACTTGTTTTTGTGCTTGTTCAATTATGTTTTATTTCCGCTTTACTCTATCCTACATGCTCAGTACCTTTCAAGTACTGACGCATACGTGCGCTACATCTTCTCGTGATTTAGGTTCAGGTTCTCAGCATCCAGATCACGCATAGATCGATTTCCCGATCTCCAGTTCAGTAGATTCATTGGTGAGTCCTCATTGTCCGAGGACAACAGTCATGAGTTTCATTTCACTCTTTAGTCATTTATTTTCAGTTTTTGCTAGATTTAGTTGGGGCTTGTCCTAGTATTTCTAGTCTAGTTTAGAGTCTATTTTCAGACATAGTTAGATTCAGCTTAGTATTGAGTTAATATTTCTTTTGTATTAAACTCATTTTTTCAAATATCTCAGTTATAGAATATGGGTATTCCCCATCTTTTCATTTTAAGTATGATTTAGCTTCTATCTTTAGTATGCTCATGATCATGCCAGCAGGGTTAGCTTGGGATCACTTGTGGTCCTAGCTTCTGTGTCCGCGTCTCAGGGGTATCTCGGGGCGTGACAAAACATGGTATGAGAGTACTAGGTTCAAGAGTCCTAAGATGTCTGAAAAAGCCGCACTAAGTAGAATCCTTTCATGGGTGTGAAGTGCACCACATCTAATGTTAGGGAGGCTATAAAGTGTTTTAGGAAAAAACTTCACTTTCTTGTTACTCTTATAGCGCGTAAGGTATGATCTTATTCCATTCTAACTTGACGTTCTACGTTTCAGATGATGCCTCCTCGTAGAGCTAACGCTAGGAATGTGAATGCCAGGAATGCAAACGCAGCTCCTCAAATCCCAGATCAAGAAGTCTCAAATGCTGAGTTCAGGAATGCCATACAGATGTTGGTTCAGAGTATGACCCACCAGAACAATCGGGTTCATGATCCTATGAATGAAAATAGTGGATCAGTAGCAGCAAGGGTCCGTGACTTTGTTAGGATGAATCCGCCTGAGTCTTCGGATCGCAGACTAATGAAGATCCTCAAATTTCTTGGACGAAATCAAGAAGATCTTTGAGGTGATGCAGGTTACTGGGAATTATCGGGTTGAGTTAGGGTCATACCAGCTTAAACACGTGGCTCATATCTAGTACACTCAGTGGAAGGAGAATAGGGGTGCAAATGCAGCTCCTATTACTTGGGAGTGCTTCAGTTTGACTTTTCTCGACAGTTTTTTCCCAATAGAGTTGAGAGAAGCAAAGGACCAAGAGTTCATGAACTTGAGGCAGGGAAATATGACAGTCTAAGAGTATGGGCTGAAGTTTAACTAACTCTCCAGGTATGCTCCTCATATGGATGCTAACTCCAAGGCTCAGATGAATAAGTTCTTGTATGGAGTATCAGATTTTGTGAAGACAGAGTGCAGAAATGATATGTTGCTGGGAGATATGAACATCTCTAGGCTTATGACTCATGCTCACCAGATTGAGGGTGATAAGCTTAGGAAACAGGCTAAGGAAAATAAGAAGGCTAGGACTGGGAACTATGACTATTTTCAGCAGAAATCGGGTGGTGGAAATTGCTCGCACGGTCAGCAGAAGTTTTCATCTCCAGCCCCTTCATCAGCTAGTGTTCCATCCTCCAAGAATAGGTATGACCAGAAGGGCAAAGCACCAGGCTCTAAGTCTCAGGGTAGTATTTCAGGCACCAACACTTACCACACTTGCCCTGAGTGTGGTAAGAACCATCCGGGCGTGTGTCTTGCAGGAAAAGAAGGATGTTTTGGATGTGGTCAGTCTGGTCACAGGTTGAGGGATTGTCCTTCTAGACAGGGTCAAGGAGGTGGTAATGGTAGAGCTCAGTCTACGAATTCAGCAGCACAAGCAAGTAGCCCAACTCATTAGGGTAACTCATCTGGTACAGGTGGCGGTCAGCGCCAGAACAGACATTATGCTCTTCAGGCTCGCCAGGGTCAAGAAGGTTCTCCTGATGTAGTTACTGGTACGTTACGAGTCTTTGACCTTGATGTTTATGCATTGTTAGATCAAGGGGGTACTCTTTCTTTTGTAACTCCTTATATAGTAGTCCAATTCAGTGTCAGTCCTGAAACTCTCTCAGAATCCTTCTCAGTATCTACTCCAGTCGGTGACCCAGTTATAGCTAGACGGGTATATAGAAATTGCCCTGTCATAGTCTCTCAGAAAGTCACCTCAGCAGATCTAGTAGAGTTAGAAATGGTAGACTTCGATGTCATTCTAGGCATGGATTGGATACACTCATGTTATGCCTCAGTAGATCGTAGAACTAGGATTGTTCGTTTTCAGTTTCTAAATGAACCAATCTTAGAATGGAAGGGTAGTACTATCGCCTATGGGTCAATTTATTTCTTTCCTTAAGGACAGAAAGATGATATCTAAGGGTTATCTCTATAATCTAGTTAGGGCTAAGGATTCTAGCCTTGAAACCCCATCTCTTGAGTCAGTTCTAGTATTTTGTGAATTTCCAGAATTATTTCCAAAAGATCTTCTCGGGGTTCCTCCCGAAAGGGAAATTGACTTTTGAATTGATCTCCTTCCAGATACCCAGCCTATTTATATTCCTCCTTACAGTATAGCTCCAACAGAGCTTAAGGAATTGAAAGAGCAGTTGAAAGACCTTCTAGATAAGGGTTTCATCAGACCTAATATTTCACCATGGGGTGCACCAATATTCCTCGTAAAGATGAAAGATGGTTCTCTCAGAATGTGCATTGACTATAGACAGTTGAACAAGGTCACAATCAAGAATAATTATCCCATCCCCAGGATTGATGACTTGTTTGACCAACTTCAGGGTGCTAGTCATTTCTCAAAGATAGACCTCAGATCGGGTTATCATCAGCTTAGAGTCAGAGATAGTGAAATTCCAAAAACAGCCTTCAGAACTCGGTATGGTCAGTATGAATTTGTAGTTATGTCGTTCGACTAACCAATGCTCCGGTAGCTTTCATGGATTTGATGAACAGAGTGTTCAAACAGTACTTAGACTTGTTCGTTATCGTCTTCATTGATGATATCCTCATTTACTCTAGGAGTGAGGAAGACCATGCAAGTCATTTGAGAGTTGTTCTGAAGACTCACAAAGATCGCCAGTTATTCGCAAAGTTTAATAAATGTGAATTTTGGTTGCAATTCGTTTCTTTCCTTGGTCACATTGTTTCTAGCGAAAGGATCCGCGTAGATTCACAAAAAATAAAAGCAGTGAAACAATGGCCCAGACCTACCTCTGCTACAGATATCAGAAGTTTCTTAGGTCTAACAGGTTACTACAGAAGGTTCGTGGAAGGATTTTTATCCATAGCCTCACCATTGACTAGGTTGACTCAAAAGATGGTCAAGTTCCAATGGTCAGATGATTGTAAGAAAAGCTTCGCAGAATTGAAAACTAGATTGATTACCGCTCGTGTCTTGACTCTACCACAGGGTTCAGATGGTTATGTGATCTATTGCGATGCATCCATAGTTTGCCTTCGTTGTGTGTTGATGCAAAGAGATAAGGTTATATTTATGCCTCTAGAAAGCTTAAGGTGCATGAGAAGAACTATCCAACTCATGACCTTGAGCTTGCAGCATTGGTGTTTGCACTCAAGATATGGAGACACTACTTGTATGGTGTTCATGTAGATGTGTTCACCGATCATAAGAGCCTTTCATATGTGTTCACCCAGAGAGAGTTGAATCTTCGCCAGAGGATATGGCTTGAGTTCCTTAAGGATTATGATATGAGTGTGCATTATCATCCTGGAAAGGCGAATGTAGTGGCTGATGCTCTTAGTGGATTATCTATGGGTAGTGTAGCCCTTGTCGAGGAAAAAAGAAAGGAGCTAGTGAAGGATGTTCACAGCTTGCTCGGTTGGGTGTTCGCCTTACGAGCAAATCAGATAGCGGTGTAACAGTTCAGAATGGGGCAAAATCTTCGTTGATAGTGGAGGTTAAGGAAAAGCAAGAAAGTGATCCGATCTTGCTTGAACTAAGGGGTGCAGTCAACAATCAGAGAGTGGAGGTTTTCTCCCAAGAGGGAGATAGTGTACTTTGCTACCAAGGTAGATTGTGTGTTCCTGATGTTGGATAGTTGAGGCAGCATATTCTTGCAGAAGCTCATAACTCCAGGTATTCTATTCATCCAGGTGCCACTAAGATGTACCCCAATCTGCGGGAATTCTATTGGTGGAATGGCATGATGAGGGATATAGCAGACTTTGTGAGTAACTGCCCCAATTGCCAGCAAGTCAAGGTAGAACATCAGAAACCAGGAGGTCTGACTCAAGAGATCGATATTCCTACTTGGAAGTGGGATGTGATCAATATGGATTTCATCACAGGGTTACCTCGTACTAGCAGACAGCATGACTCAATTTGGGTGATAGTTGATAGGATGACTAAGTCTTTTCGCTTTTTGGCGGTCAAGACTACATATTCAGGAGAGGACTATGCCAAGCTTTACCTTACTGAAATTGTGAGGTTGCATGGGGTTCCTTTGTCTATCATCTCAGATAGAGGTCCTCAGTTTACCTCTCATTTCTGGAAGTCATTTCAAAAAGGTCTTAGTACTCAAGTTAACCTTAGTACATCATTTCATCCACAGACAGATGGGCAGGCAGAGCGTACCATTCAGACCTTAGAGGATATGTTGAGAGCTTGTGTGATCGATTTCAAAGGTAGTTGGGATGATCACCTTCCTCTTATTGAGTTTCCCTACAATAATAGCTACCATTCCAGTGTTCAGATGACCCCTAATGAGGCTTTATATGCTATGGAGAAAGTGCAACTCATTAGAGATAGACTTAAGACAGCCGAAAGGTGTCAGAAATCTTATGCAGATGTAAGGAGAAGGAACTAGAGTTCCAAGGTGATGATTGGGTTTTTCTGAAAGTCTCACCTATAAAAGGGGTGATGAGATTTGGAAAGAAAGGGAAGCCCAGTCCAAGATATGTAGGCCCTTACAAGATCTTCAAAAGGATTAGCAAGGTTGCATATGGTTAGAGTTGCCATCAAAATTAGCAGCAGTGCATCCGGTCTTCCACATCTCACTCTTGAAGAAGTGCGTCGGTGACCCAGCCTCTATAGTGCCATTAGAGAGTGTGGCGGTGAAGGATAGTGTTTCTTATGAGGATGTACCAGTTGAGATTCTTGACCATCAGGTTAGAAGGTTGAGAAACAAAGAAGTCGCTTCAGTCAAGGTTTTCTGGAGAAGACAGTCCGTAGAGGGAGCTACTTGGGAAGCAGAGGCAACCATGAAAGTCAAGTATCTCTACCTTTTTCCTTCCGATTCCACTCCAGCTTGAGGTAATAGTTCCTTTTCAGTTTTGTAGTCATTAATTCGTAAATTAAGTTTTAGAATCATGTTCCGTCAGTTTGTACTTTCATTTTTAGTGTATTTGCATGTACTCAGAACTCAATTAAGTGAAAACTCAATTCTCATTGTTTAGTAGTGGGGTTTACATCTCTTTCCCTCTATTTCAGCTAGTTTTGTCTTCATTCGAGGATGAACGTTACCAAGGGGGAGATAATGTAACACCCCGTAGCCAAAACAGACCAAAAATTAGTTTTTCAGAAAAATCTGCAGGTGTTACCAACGGTGGCATCGACGGACCATAGCCTGAACCATGGTCCGTCCTGCACAATCATCGATTGGATCAGAAACTCCCAAAAAGTTCAGCCTAGAAAAATTGGTTAAGTCTTGGACGATGGATGGACTTACGGTCCGTAGGTCAAACGATGGTCCGTAGTCCGTGATCGTTGATCAAGAATCCCTTCAACCACTCTCTGAAAAGAGCTATGGATGACCAACATGGTTCGTATGTGGACCTACGGTCCGTAGTTCTGACCGTAGGTGGAAAATTTGCAGCTAGTTAAGGGAAAATGCAGTTGGATCAACTTAAAATGATCATAACTCTTAGCACAAAAATGAATTAGGTCTCCCATCACCTACCCACAAATAGATATTTGAAATATATTTCCATATCCACTGACCTTGCTAAAATCAGACCTCCGAGTAAAATGTTATGCCCATTTTAGTAAAGGTCTGTCGAACAGGACCTCACGACGGACCCAACGACGGGGCGTCGGGCGCACGACGGAACGTCAGCCGTGGCGGTCGTGAGGCCCGACACCAACCTTCTCAGGGATCTTTTTGACCTTTTCCACTTCGTTTAAACCCTAAGTTACGTCATTTTGACCCTAAATCATCAGATTTTAGTCAGTTTAAGCCTAGAAATATAATTAAAATATATCTAAGTCAAATCATTAAATATAAACTTAGAAAATTAGAAGCAAGAGAGGAAAAAAAAAAGCTCAAGAACCCTAGTTCCAGAACGCCACAAGCTCCAGCAGTTCCAGCCCTGAAACTTAAGTATTTTTTCGTGGATTTCATCACCAGGTATGTAGGATTTCAATGGTGGGTTTTTTTCACCCATTGGGTCCTTAGTTTCAGTCAGTTCTTGATTCTCTTATTCCTGATTAAACCTAGGGTTTCTACAACTTTGATGTAAATTCATGAATTTATTAAATATATGTTCCAAATCAAATTACCATGTTATTACTCAAATTATCGCATTAATTTCAGAACCCTAGCTTTTTATTTCTTTAGTTCTTGTATTACACATGCTAGGTCATATATTTCAGACACTTCAGATATAGATGCCTCAGTTATAAATGCATAATTACCAGATTAATTGTTGCATTCTCAGTTTGCATGTTCAGTTTCGAGCTATCCAGTATTTATACAAATTCAGATATAATCAGTTAATTTATAGAATTCATTTGGAGTATCATAATACCGAGTTGGACAAGGGTTTAGCGTACCCAATAGTCCCAGAACAACTAGCCTAGTAGGTTATAAGTCCCCTATGTGGGTAATCAGTTTAGTGATCACGCCACCATGCCTTTATACCTCTGGCAGGGTATATTGGGTCCTCTCGATGAGGCGTATACATCGGACTCCACATTTAGCTCATGTTGTTTTATTATCGGTTATTAGTAGCTCCCACAGTTCAGTCAAACTCTCTGCATTGACCATTTATCAGTATATTTAGTATTCAGTTTCAGCATGTTATAAATTGGTCATTGCATCCAGTTAGCTCAAAAATCAGCACATCACGTTCAGATTATTATACTTGTTTTTGTGCTTGTTCAGTTATGTTTTATTTCATCTTTACTCTATCCTACATGCTCAGTACCTTTCAAGTACTGACGCATACGTGCGCTACATCTTCTCATGATGTAGGTTCAGGTTCTCAGAAATCAGATCACGCATAGATCGATTTCTCGATCTCCAGTTCAGCAAATTCAGTGGTGAGTCCTCATTCTATGAGGACAACAGTCATGAGTTTCAATTCAGTATTTAGTCATTTAGTTTCAGTTTTTGCTAGATCTAGCTGGGGCTTGTCCCAGTATTTCTAGTCTAGTTTAGAGGTTATTTTCAGACATAGTTAGATTCAACTTAGTATTGAGTTAATATTTCTTTTGTATTAAAATCATTGTTTTCAATTATCTTAGTTATAGAATATGGGTATTCCCCATCATTTAATTTTAAGTATGATTTAGCTTCCGCAAAAGTTTATTATCTTTAGTATGCTCATGATCATGTCAGCACGGTTAGCTTGGGATCACTTGTGGTCCTAGGTTCCGTTTCCGTGTCTCGGGGGTAGCTCGGGGTGTGACAGAGCTTAACTTCAGTTTTGTAGTGGAACTCTAGCTGGTCTGAAACGACGATGGGTGGTTTTGGTATTGAGTCGATCGCCGAAGAAGAAACGAAGAAGCATGGGGGTGAAATTTTAGACGTTGGGGCTCATTGATATCAAGCAGAAATACCTGAAAACAATAGAAAAATGTGAAAGGGGAAGAGGGGAAGGGAAATTTGCTTCGCGTTTAGATCCAGTTCATCGGATCTTTGAGCTCCTCACCAGAGCAGCTACCGGAATCATTGGATTGGGTAGAAATAAGAAGTAAGAATCATTTTGGTTGTGGTGTGGTGGGTTTTCCGGTTTGCTGCAGGTTGTAAGAGAAAATGGAGGAACGGGGTCTGGTTGGTGTTGTTAGTTCACTTGTTATGTGCATGAGGGACTTTTCATCCAGAAACAGTGGAGAAAGGGGGACATATTAGCTGGGATTTGCCGGAACATGAAATTGGAGATGGGTTTTTAAAGTGTTCTTGCTCGATTTTGTGTTGAGGTGGTGGTTGTTGAGCTCGTTGGAGCAACATGGATCTCGTCGGAAAATGTGGCGGGATTTAGGGGTTTGAAACAATTGAGAAACGGGGAGGCGGTGGTGGTTGTTCAAATGAATCTGGTAGCTATTGGGAAATGGAAGTGAGGGAAAGGTTGAGGGGTCATTGGTGGTGGTACAATGGTGGAGCTTTGGTGAGCTCACCGGAAAAATAATAAAACAATGAAAGCCCTCTTTTGTGAATAAACAATCTAAAAATTCTTAACCCTAAAAATATCTATCACTCTTTGACCTAATGAGCAAACTATTCTTTAAATAGAGAATAGAAAACTATCAATAGTACAATACCACTATCTTAAAATCATGGGCAAAAACTACCGGTTAATAAAATATCTGTGTATGAAATCTTATTCGTATCTGAACGAATTTCTGAACTATGTAAAATATTAAAATAAATATTAACAAATGTAACAGATAAAATGAATATTTAAAAAAATGTTACGAACATAACCAATGACGTGTTAAAAATGCAATTTAACAGAAATAAAGATTTTATAAAAATGAATAAATATTTGAAAGAATTCAACTAGTTGTGACAAAATAATATAAACAGAATTAACTGATAAAAATTCTAATATTTTGAGAGTAAGGATAATTACCAACAAATTGCATTAAAACTGCAAAACATCTATTTTGAACTATTTAAAAAATAAAATACTTAAAAAGTATTAACTTTAGAAATATCAAACCAAAATTTGGTGTCAACACAACTTACGGTCAATCGAGCTTTATTATAACCTTAATTCTTTAAGATACCTTGGTTCATATATTAGGATTCCATGGAGGGATGACTCCGACGGGAACATTGTTTGTTACATCTGATGGCTTACACACTTGTTTTTTAGGTTAGACTCCACATTAGGTAGTTACTCCAGGTTCTTAGAATCCAGGCACTCAGTCAGCTATTATAGCTTCTCGATAAGATAATATGGTATTGCTAGGTGTTACATCACATTTGGCTAACAGGTCTTCCATGACCATTTATGAGCCAACGATGTTTCGAAGGTTCAAGATGTGGAATCCTTCGACATATATGGATGACTTGAATGAGGATGAATATGTGTTTATAGCTACCTACAATGGGAGATTGCATAACCTTAGATAGGTTGAGTCCAATGGAATTGACTACACGATGTTCCAAATGACAGGTCGTACCAAGCAGTGATGGAGGGATTATATTAATGGTAAGCCAATTTGATCACCTCCACTCTCATGTTTTAGGATAAGTTTGTGTCACGCTATGAGAGCGAGAGCTAGAGGGTTGAATTTGAGTGTTTGAAGCAAGATGGTATGTCAATCGGAGAGTGTGAAGTTAAATTTTATGCCTCAACTAGGCATACTTTTATGATACTTTCTACCGAAATTGAGAGTGTGAGAAGGTTTGTTAAGATTGTAATTATTTTTATTCTATGGAAATTTCTCATTGTACCGTTGCTGGTGTTCCATTTTAAAAAGTGGTAGATGCTGTCAAAGAGTTGGAAATGATTCGACGTGAGGGATTTGAGCACTGATAGGTCAAGAGGGCCTCTCATTCATGTCATTTTTGTAGTGCTCCTCCAAATAGTTGAGGTTACTCAATGAGAGATTATTATTCTTAGTCTAACAGACTCATTCATGTTGTGATATTAGTGCTTGAGGGTGATTATATTGAGCATAGTTCTTCTAGTTTTATACATACTTCACAACTTCAAGACCTATATAGGTCGTGGAGGGCATTGCGATCATTCAAGTTTCTATCATGAACCTAAGTCTCATATTTATCATAGTACCCTTATTTAGTATTTTCTTAAAGTCAAGTTTGGAATCAAAGAACATAAATTATTTTCTAGGCGAATAACTTTTGAGTGTAAAATAGGAAGAATAGAGTCATTTATGCATTGATTTGGTAGTTTGACAAGTATTAATAAACATTTATTTTTAATAAAGAGAACATGTTTTATAGGTATGAAGGGAGTATTTTTCTATTCATTTTACCATATATTTCAACACTACTTAATTTATTGACTACTAATTCTCCTAACTGTATCATCCATTTTAGAACTCCTTAAAATTTGTTTTCTTAAAACTTCTTAGCATATGTTTTAGGGTTATCTAATTATTACTCTCTGTCCAGTTTTATTTGTCATGTTGTATTTTTCAAAAATGGATTTAACTAATTTTTAAAGTTAAATTATACTACTTAGTTTGATATTTTTTTAAGAAAAAATTAGATATTAGAAAATATACGAAAAGTACTATAAATTGTAATTTTTTGCATATCAATATGATAAAAATATGTATCGTAAAATATTGGTCAATTTTATAATTTGACTCTAAAAAAAGAAATCATAACAATAATTGCGAATGGATGGAATAATTTTCTCACTACTTCTTACCATATATTTTAGGACAACTTAATCATTAATTTTCTTAAATAGTTCATACCATATATTTTAAGACTGCTTAATTATTAAGTTTTCTAATACTTTCACCATATAATTTTTATATTTCTTTCCATACAATTTAACACTCCTTAGTTTCTAATTTTTCCTAATACTTTTTATATGGTAAGAGTATTAGAAAACTTAATAATTAAGTAGTCTTAAAATATAGAGAAAATAGTTTAAAACCCCTCCAATCTATACCAGAAATTCCAACTACAAAGTCCAACTTCTCGAGTGTCCTATTCCATCCCCCCCCTCCCCCAAACATCATATTTCTCTATTATCTACACACTTAAACGCTTACCACAACACATAAGCCAAACAAATATTCCAGCGTGATTACATGCGCCGGGTCCCCCACTTTTCAACTCCCAATTCCAGTTTTTCCCCAATTTCCCTTCTAAAACGTAAAAGACCCATAAAAATATTTTTTCTCTTTTTCATCTCCTTCTCCATTTGCATATGCATTTCTGTTGATAATCGAAGGAATTTTTTGTGTATTTTCAACTTGATTTCATAGTTTATCAACTAGTTTAGTAAAAGGTTAGATCTATATCCCTTATTTCGAGTTTTTGTTTATCCCTTAGGTTTTTGTTGATTCGTGAAATTGAAAGCAACATTGTGTCTAATTCATCCATACAAAGCTTATTCAAGCTTTCATTTGCTATTTTTGATGAATTTTGAGAAAATTCAAAATACAAATTAGAGACCTAAATAAGAAATTAGAGCAGATTACAAACCCTAAATTCAAGTTTTGAAGTAGAAATGAACATAAACAATTAAACCCTACTTCTTTTGGGCAAAAATCATGATTTTATTTAATAAAAGGAACAAGGGTTAATGGTGGGGGAAGAAGAAACAATGGTTTATTTGACGGCGGCGAAGATGATTTTTGGAGAAAGAAAAAATTTCGTCAAAATTTAAGGTGTTCTCACCTTCTAATGCGCCTCGTGGAGGTGTTCTCACCTCCTATGACAAGTCAGCGTTTAAGTGTGTAAAAGATAGAGAAATATGAAATTTAGGGGGGTAATAGGACACCCGTGAAATTGAAGTGTGTAGTTGAAATTTTAAATATAGATTTGGGGGGGGGGTTNGGGGGGGGGGTTAGACCATATCCTCTAAAATATATGGTATCAACTACTTAATTATATTAACTTCTTACCATATATTTTAGGAAGACTTAATTATTAATTTTCTTAAATAGTTCTTACAATATATTTTAGGATGACTTAATTATTAATTTTCTTAAATAGTTCATATCATATGTTTTAAGACTACTTAATTATTAAGTTTTCTAATACTCTTACCATATAATTTTTTATATTTCTTTACCATACAATTTAACATTCCTTAATTTCTTATTTTTCCTGATACTTTTTATCATATACTAGTGAATTCATCTGCACGTCGCGCAATCATATAAAATAGATAATTTACTTAAATATTATTACTATATATAGAAGAAGTATTTACAAAATAATATGATAATATATTTATCTAATATTATAGTTAGGATATTTAATATATGTAAATCTAATTTGACTTTCATAATATTTTTCAATAATTTCTCCTTACATAAAGAAATATATAAAATAAGGGAAAATGCATAACTACAACCCCCCCCCAAACCTATGCCCGAAATCTCAGAGACACACTTATTCTATAATAAGTTCCTATTACCCCTCCTAACTTGTTTTATAAATAATTTACTACCCTTTTCGACCTATGTGACACTAGCTTGCTAAAAATGTGCACAGACATAAAAATTTGATTCAACAGATGAAAAACATAAGAAAATTACTTGTGATGTCTATATTGTTTTCTTAAATTGAAAGAACACAATATTTGTCACGACCCAAAAATGGGTGTGATGGCACTCATCTTATCCCACCAAGACAAGTCAGCCTAAAACCCAATATCTAACAAAGTGCGGAAGTAAATGACAATCCAACAAAAATTTCTATTATGAAACCAAGTCATATTAATTCAATTCCTAAAAGCAGGTTGTCACGTGCACAAGCCTCTAATGTAAATATTAAAATTGAAATAAAATAGAAGTCTAAAATGAAGTTGTCTTTCAAGTAAAAACAAAGTCATAAACTGGAGTAAGAAAGTTCGCTGACATGACAAACCGCTACCTCACAACCCTCCACAAGATGCCTCGGAAACGAAAAGAATGACAGGTATCACGAAGATCCGGGCTCGTAACCTACAAAAATTTGTAGAAGCAAGGGGTGAGTACCAAACCACGCGGTACCCAACAAGCAAACCTCTAAACACAAGTTATGTGAACAAAATACGGGTACTCCTTACACCCTATCTAAACCTCTACGTTACAGCCTAACAGTTTACAGATTACCAAACACACAACTCAATAACCACACTCTATCATTTTACACATTCTTAAAAACAACTCAATATTCAACAGTCACAAGCTTCACAAAGAAACACTCACAAGATCAGCAAAACACGTGTTCAAGTTCATCAATAATAAAAAAATGTGCAATGCCATGAGATGCAATGTCAAGTATAGTGATGCATGTCTTCCCTAATGATACACACCCGCTGTCTCTCAGTCTGGGACCCATGGGGGACATATCTGTCCATGCATCTGTCGCGGCGCACGACACGACCCTCGATAATAGTAACCGTCGCGGCGCGCGATATGTCCCTCGAAATATAATATCTATCGCGGCGCGCGATACGACCCTCGAATTGGTACATCCTCTTATCACATAATTCTTATCACAACCATGTTTCAAATGCAGTTTGAATTACATACTAAAATAAAAATGAGGAGATAGCCATTGTGATAACAAAGCACAATTTGCAACAAGGAATACAACACCAACAAATAAGCAACAAGTCACCAAATCATTAGCAACAAGTCTCCAAATCATTCTCAATATCACACAAGGAAACACACGAATTTCATACGCTTAACAAGAGTTTAGAAATCCACTTGCCTTAGCCAATCGAATAATTACTCTTGGACATGAGCCTTCCCTTTCCGTTGAGCTTCCGAACAAATGGAATCTATTCAAGTATATATTCACAACAAGGTTTCAGAACTAACAACACTCACACTTCTATGTGTTTAACCTTGACCTAAAAATACACCCCAAATTTATAATCAAGTTTGATTCTTGATGTCAACTAACATTTCAACTATCATAGATTTTGAATTTTCAAGCCTAGGATTAAACTCCAATTAATTCCTTCCCAATATCAAATTCTAATGATATTCACCTAGTACTGTACATATAATATTTAATTAGACATGCCAACCTATTAAAACTTGAATTATGATATGATATAAATAATAAAAACAACGGGAAAAAAATAACGTCAATTACGAATAACCCCACGAGATATCAATGTTTCAAACCTCAATTTGATGTACTTTTAATTCCTAACATTAATTCCATCACACTATCCAATTATAGTCCCAAACCTTTCAAAATGTTATTGGTTAGTGTCTAACACACCAATTGTTTCCAATTTACATTAAAATATTATATATTTATGTATATATCAATTCTTTATTCCAAATCCCTTTTTGCATTCAATTATAATATACTATTGTTATGTACATATGTATAACAATTGATGGAATCATCTGCAGAAGAGCAATTAATGCTACGTAAGAAGAAAAAATGAACACTTTAGTTTATACCTGAAGCAGTCGGCAACCCTTCTTCTGTTCCCTCTACCCTTCTTCCGTTCCCAATTTCTTTTTCTTTTCTTTTCTTTTTCCTTTTGTGAATTTATTAAGTACTATATGGGTAGATTTTTACCCACTTCTTTTGTTATATACGGGTCAAATAATATAGGGTCTTAAATAAATTATCACTAATGTCCATTAACTATTTATTAAGTTAATTATTTATAATTATTCATTAATTAATTAACCCTTACTAAACAAATATTTATCTATAAATACTCCTCAATTAATTAACTCAAGTTAATCGGATATTTAAAATTTAAAAAAATGACCTTCTTGGTCATCACATTATCCACCACTAAAAATCATGTTCGTCCTCGAACATAAGATGAAAGAAAGTACCTGACGCTTCAAAAAGTTGAGGATAGCTGGCACGCATGTCAGACTCTGTCTCCCAAGTTGCTTCTCTTACTGAACAATGCTTCCATTGCACCTTCACTGAAACAAGCTCCTTGGTCCTAAGCTTTCGGATTTTCCTATCCAATATAGCTATAGGCTCCTCCTCATATGTCAAGTCTGGACCCAGCTCCACAGAATCGAGTGAAATCACATGAGATTCATCCGGAATATACTTCCGAAGCATAGAGACATGGAAAACAGGATGAACTGCCGACAAACTAGGAGGCAAGGCCAACTTATAGGCCACCGCTCCCACTCGGCTCAATATCTCAAAAGGTCCAATGAACCTAGGGCTAAGCTTGCCCTTCTTTCCAAACCTCATCACACCCTTCATGGGTGATACTCGGAGCCAAACATGATCACCCTCCATAAACACCAAGGCTCTAACTCTCCGGTCTGCATAACTCTTCTGTCGACTCTGAGCTGTCAATAATCTATACTGAATCATACGGACTTGATCCATAACATCTCTAAGCAAATCTGTATCCAAAGAGTCCATCTCCGCCGAATCAAACCAACCAATCGGAGACCTAAACCGTCTTCCATACAACGCCTCAAATGGGGCCATCTGGATACTAGAGTGATAACTGTTATTATAGGCAAACTCCGCTAATGGTAAATGTTGATCCCATCTAGCACCAAATCGATCACACACGCTCGAAGCATATCTTCCAATACCTAAATGGTCCGCTCAGATTGACCATCTGTCTGAGGGTGAAATGCCGTACTCATATCTAACTGTGTACCCAGACCATGTTGTAATGCCTTCAAGAAATGAGAAGTAAATAGTGAACCCCGATCCGATATGATAGAAATTGGAACTCCATGTAGTCGCAAAATCTGACTGATATATAGCTCGGCTAACTTCTTTGCCATATACTTCACCCGAACAGGAATGAAGTGGGCAGACTTGGTCAGCCTATCAACAATAACCCAAATAGAGTCATAACCACCCACTATGGTAGGCAAACCCACAACAAAGTCCATAGTAATCCGCTCCCACTTCCAAGTAGGAATAGGCATCCTCCGAGATACACCCCCAGGCCGTTGGTGCTCACACTTGACCTGCGGGCAAGTCAAATACCTCAAAACAAAGTCTGTAATATCTCTCTTCATTCCACACCACCAGTAATGCTGACTCAGATCATGATACATCTTCGCCGCTCCCGGATGGATGGAATATCGAGAACAATGGGCCCCCTCAAGAATCAATCTAATCAAGTCGCCTGTCCTGGGCACACAAATTCTGCCTCTGATCCGCAAGACACCATCAGAATCAAGGACAGCCTCCTTAGCTTCCCCTCTCAATACTTTGTCTCGAATGAGACATAATTTTTCATCATCAAACTGGTGTGCACGGATTTGCTCGACTAAAGAAGACCGAGCCTCAATAAAAGCAATCATCCCATCACTCTCTTCTGAAATCTGCAAGCGGACAAGACTGTTAGCTAATATCTGCACATCTCTAGCCAATGGTCTCTCCTCAATACTAAGCGCTGCAAGACTCCCCATGCTAGGAGTCTTCCTACTCAGAGCATCGGCCACAACATTGGCCTTTCCTGGATGATACAGAATGGTCACATCATAGTCCTTCAGCAACTCAAGCCATCTCCGTTGCCTCAAGTTCAAATCCCTCTGGCTAAAGATATACTGAAGACTCCGATGATCAGTGAAGATCTCACAATGCACTCCATACAAATAATGACGCCATAACTTAAGTACAAATACCACAGCCGCCAACTCCAGATCATGAGTAGGGTAGTTCTTCTCATGGGACTTCAATTGCCTAGAAGCATAAGCAATCACTTTCCCCTTCTGCATCAACACACCACCCAAACCAACTCCTGAAGCATCACAATAAACACTAAAGTCTACACCCTCCTTAGGTAGAGTCAACACAGGAGCAGAAGTCAACAAAGTCTTGAGCTTTTGAAAGCTCTCCTCACACTCATCAGACCACTGAAAACCCACATCCTGTCGAGTCAATCTAGTCAATGGAGCTGCAATAGTAGAAAAAATCTGAACTAATCGTCGATAATAGCCTGCCAATCCCTTAAAACTCCTAATCTCAGTAGGTGAAGTAGGTCGCGTCCAGCCTCGAACTGCCTCAATCTTGGCCGGATCTACTCTAATACCCTCCTTAGACACCACGTGTCCCAAGAATGTCACAGAAGTAATCCAGAACTCACACTTTGAGAACTTGGCATACAACTTCTCTTCTCTCAACCTCTGAAGTACGATCCTCAGGTGTCGGACATGGTCCTACTCAGTCTTGGAGTAAACCAAGATGTCATCGATGAAAACAATCACAAAAGAATCAAGGTATGATCGAAACACCCCATTCATCAACTCCATGAATGCTGCAGGGCATTAGTCAATCCGAAGGACATCACTAGAAATTCATAATGCCCATACCGGTCCGAAAAGCTGTCTTAGGGATATCTGAAGCCCTAATCTTCAACTGATGATACCCAGACCTCAAATCAATATTAGAGAACACTGATGCTCCCTGTAATTGATCAAATAAGTCATCAATACGCGGAAGAGGATACTTATTTTTCACTGTTACTTTGTTCAACTGTCTGTAATCAATACGCATCCTCATAGTCCCATCTTTTTTCTTCACAAACAATACAGGGGCACCCCAAGGTGATACACTAGGGCGAATAAAACCCTTACTCAATAAATCCTGCAACTGATCCTTCAATTCTTTCAACTCTTCTGGAGCCATACGGTATGGAGGGATAGAAATAGGCTTAGTTCCCGGCTCCAAATCAATAGCAAAATCGATATCCCTATAGGGAGGAACACCTAGAAGATCAGAAGGAAATACATCGGGAAACTCCTGAACCACGGGAACAGAGTCCATGGGAGGTGGTTCAACACTAGTATCCCAAATAAAAGCTAAGTAAGACAAACACCCCCTCTCCACCAATCTCTGAGCACGGATAAAAGAGATGACCTTGCTAGGATAAGAACCACTAACACTCTTCCACTCAACCCTCGGAACACCAGGCATTGCTAAAGTCACAGTCTTAGCATTACAATCAAGGACAGCATGATAAGGAGAAAGCCAATCCATACCCAAGATAACATCAATGTCTACCATCCCCAGAATGATTAAGTCTACCCAAGTGTCATACCCAGCCAAAGAAACAAGACAGGATCGATACACTCCATCCACCACTAAAGGCTTACCCACGGGTGTAGAAACACAAATAGGTACAGTCATGCTATCACATATCATATCAAATTTAGCAGCAAAATACGTAGACACATAAGAGAATGTAGAACCTGGATCAACAAATACAGACGCAGTTCGATGGCATACTGGGATGATACCTGTAATAACAGCATCAGAGGTCTCCGCCTCAGGTGTCCCAGGGAAAGCATAGCAGTGGCCTCCTCGTCCACCTCCATCCTGGGTGGTACCTCTACCCCTACTCTGCTGAGCTGCAACACCACTACTAGAAACTCTATCACCTCTACCTGACTGAACTCTGCCACGACCTCTACCCTGTGGTGCAGGTGGCCTAGTATGGAGTGAATAATTAGGTCGAGGCCCACCACGACCTCTTTGAGAAGTACACTGCCGCATTAGATGATCGGGATCTCCACAAGTAAAACAAAATCTCTGACCTGGGAACTGCTGTGTGGACCCTGAAAACCCACTATTATATCCTCGCCCTGTAGGTTGCTGCTGTGAACCGTACGAGCCCTGACCCGGGCTATAAGAACCCCTAGATGTCTGGCCACCCACAAATGTCGGCATAGATACATGAATAGGTCCCCACTGCTGAAAAAAATCACTCACTCTCTGTGATCCCCTACCTCCAAATGAGGCACCATGAAACTAGCCTGATATACGGGCCCTTTTAGGGTCCCCAAACTCCTTTCTCTCCATCAATTCCGCCTCTTTGGCGGCGCTCACAACGGACTGGAAAGAAGCCCCCTCCCTAGATGCCCGAAACACAGCTGACCTAATAGAGAAAGTCAATCCCCTCACAAATCTGCGGATCCTCTCTTTCTCATTTGGAATAATGGCCAACGCATGCCTAGACAACATGGCAAAAACGCGCCTCATACTCTGTAACCGATAAACCATCCTGTCTCGGACTCTCAAACCTCAAGCGACTCTCCTCTCTCACGCTCCATGGGATAAAACGATCTTGGAATGCACTAGAAAACTGGTCCCAAGTCACTGGAGGAGATCTAACTGGCAAAACCCCCGAATAAGTCCTCCACCAGTCTCTCGCTGGTCCACGAAGCTGGAGTGTAGCATATCGAACCCCATGTGACTCAGCTAATCCAACCACCTCTAGTAACTCTCGGCAGGTAGTTAGAAACTCATGAGCGTCCTCACTCTTCCCACCCTGAAACTGAGGTGGGTCCATCTTTCGAAATCTCTCATACCTACGCTACTCATCCTCTGTCAAAGCAACCATCGATGCAACTTGGCCCCCAACTGCTAGTGCAACATCATTCTGAACCGCGGGATCTACTGGTAGTTGCCCCACCCCATCCTGAACAACTGGAGCTTGTTTCTGCTCTTGGGTCTGAGCCCCCTCTCTAGTACGAGAGTCATGTGGTGTGGCAGTCGTACCACAACCCTGAGAAAAGCCCTCTAGCACATTTAACACCCTCAATAGTGTATCCTGAAGCAAAGGTGTGACTACAGGCTCTAGAGGAACCTGGTCCTCTTTGCCATCAATCTGAGGTTCTGGAGAGACCTCTCTAGCACGACCTCTCTCTAGTGCTGTTCCACGTCCACGACCTCTGGCTACTGTCGTACTACTAGCACGACCTCTAGCTCGAGATCTACCCCTACCCCTAGCTGGGGCCTCAACAACTGCCTCGGGAAGCGCCTCCCCTCTACAACCAGTAACATTAGTTCTAGTCCTCTTCATATGTCAAAAGAGTATACAACAACTCAGTACAAAAGAAGGCGACTACGCACGATGAGAAAGAATGAACGAAAGGAAGTTTCCTAGTAATCCTTATAGCCTCTCAAAGATGAGTACAGACGTCTCCGTACTAATCCTTGAGACTCTACGTAGACTCGACTTGTATACACGTGAGACCTATGAACCTGGGGCTCTGATACCATTTTGTCACGACCCAAAAATGGGTGTGATGGCACTCGTCTTATCCCACCAAGACAAGTCAGCCTAAAACCCAATATCTAAGAAAGTACGGAAGTAAATGACAATCCAACAAAAATTTCTATTATGAAACCAAGTCATATTAATTTAATTCCCAAAACCAGGTTGTCATGTGCACAAGCCTCTAATGTAAATATTAAAATTGAAATAAAATAGAAGTCTAAAATGAAGTTGTCTTTCAAGTAAAAACAAAGTCATAAACTGGAGTAAGAAAGTTCGCTGAGATGACAAACCGCTACCTCACAACCCTCCACAAGATGCCTCGGTAACGAAAAGAATGACAGGTATCACGAAGATCCGGGCTCGTAACCTACAAAAATTTGTAGAAGCAAGGGGTGAGTACCAAACCACGCGGTACCCAACAAGCAAACCTCTAAACACAAGTTAAGTGAACAAAATACGGGTACTCCTTACACCCTATCTAAACCTCCACGCTACAGCCTAACAGTTTACAGTTTACCAAACACACAACTCAATAACCACACTCTATCAGTTTACACATTCTCAATAACAACTCAATATTCAACAGTCACAAGCTTCACAGAGAAACAATCACAAGATCAGCAAAACACATGTTCAAGTTCATCAATAATAAAATGTGCAATGCCATGAGATGCAATGTCAAGTATAGTGATGCATGTCTTACCTAACGGTACACACCCGCTGTCTCTCAGTCTGGGACCCATGGGGGACATATCTGTCATGCATCTGTCGCGGAGCACGACACGACCCTCAATAATAGTAACCGTCGCGGCGCGCGATACGTCCCTCAAAATATAATATCCATCGCGGCGCGCGTTACGACCCTCGAATTGGTACATCCTCTTATCACAACCATGTTTCAAATGCAGTTTGAATTACATACTAAAATAAAAATGAGGAGATAGTCATTTTGATAACAAAGCACAATTTGCAACAAGGAATACAACACCAACAAATAAGCAACAAGTCTCCAGATCATTCTCAACATCACACAAGGAAACACACAAATTTCATACGCTTAACAAGAGTTTAGAAATCCACTTGCCTTAGCCAATCGAATAATTACTCTTGGACTTGAGCCTTCCCTTTCCGTAGAGCTTCCGAACCAATGGAATCTATTCAAGTATATATTCACAATAAGGTTTCAGAACTAACAACATTCACACTTCTATGTGTTTAACCTTGACCTAAAAATACACCCCAAATTTATAATCAAGTTTGTAATTCTTGATGTCAACTAACATTTCAACTATCATAGATTTTGAAGTTTCAAGCCTAGGATTAAACTCCAATTAATTCCTTCCCAATATCATAATTCTAATGATATTCACTTAGTACTGTACATATAATATTTAATTAGACATGTCAACCTATCAAAACTTGAATTATGATATGATATAAATAAGAAAAACAACGGAAAAAAATAACGTCAATTACGAATAACCCACGAGATATCACTGTTTCAAACCTCAATTTGATGTACTTTGAATTTCTAACATTAATTCCATCACATTTCAAAATGTTATTGGTCAGTGTCTAACACACCAATTGTTTCCAATTATTTACATTAAAATATTATATATTTATGTATATATCAATTCTTTATTCCAAATCCCTTTTTGCATTCAATTATAATATAATATTGTTATGTACATATGTATAACAATTGATGGAATCATCTGCAGAAGAGCAATTAATGCTACGTAAGAAGAAAAAAAATGAACACTTTAGTTTATACCTGAAGCAGTCGGCCACCCTTCTTCCGTTCCCAATTTCTTTTTCTTTTCTTTTTTTTTTCCTTTTGTGAATTAATTAAGTACTATATGGGTAAATTTTTACCCACTTCTTTTGTTATATATAGGTCAAATAATATAGGGTCTTAAATAAATTATCACTTTAGTCCATTAACTATTGGTTAAGTTAATTATTTACAATTATTCATTAATTAATTAACCCTTACTAAATGAATATTTATCTATAAATACTCCTCAATTAATTAACTCAAGTTAATCGGATATTTAAAATTTAAAAAAAAATGACCTTCTTGGTCATCACAATATTTATTCTCACACTGTATTTAAAAAAAATCACATACATATATTATTTATCAAAGTAAAAAAGAAAATTAAAGAAAGGTAAGGTATTTTGAGTTTGTTAATTTCAAATAATATACTTATAATTTAAAATGAGTAATAATAACCATCAAACAACGAATATTGCTTTTGAAGTGATAATTCCTACACACTTATGTCTCAATCCTAAATAAATATAAATAATATCTGTTGTGCGCATATAATTTCTTTAGAATAACCTAATTTTTCCTCTCTCGCTCTCGTTACTTTATATTTATCAATTTTCATGTCATACTACCATTAGTTCAAAGAACTTAAACATAATAAATATCAAATAAAAGTTATGTTTCAATCATTATTATTATTTTACGCAATCAATTATACATTTTAAAACTTGACTAGTAGTTAGCAGACTGTAAACATATTTAAGTTACTAATCTGAATAAAAGGAAATTAATTATAAATTTAAACATGGTTGGTACTTATAGTAGAATCAATCATAATTGATATAAATTCATGAGAAATAATATCTCTGTAGGATCTTCTCCATTTTAAAATAAAAAAAGATGAATATTTGTGCCTTAGTTTCAACAATATTGGACTTTCATCGGATATCACTGCAAAGATCTCCGATGAATTTCAGGCGAAGGATAACCATAGCAAAGAAGGTTTTGAATTCTCTTTAGTCTCTGAGAATTCGAATAAATTCATGTATGATGGTCAAACTAAATTCCAGCAGCCAATTTTCCCTCTTTTCAACCGCGATCTATTGCTAAGCGATTCAGATTTGAAGGATAAATCAATTTTGATTCCATTGAAGGATTCGGTTCTAAAAACAAGTAAATCAACAACATCGTCGGGGGCAGATGAAGTGGAGACGATACCTGCCAAAAGTTACTATATGAGGAAGTCGAAGATAAGTGAGTCATCACAGGAAAATGCAAGAAGAATAAATCAACTGAATTTGTATCGAAGCGATGGCCGAGGATCCAAGATCTCTTACAAAGGAGTAATAGTGAAGGGAAGGAAGAGGACAATTTTGTATTTTTCAAACCAAAAAAGGTAATAGAAAACGAATTAATCACCAAAAGCAAAAAAAATCTAGTATGGTTTTGAAGATGGCTGGAAAATTAAAGAAGACGAAAACCAACGGAGGAGAGAAGGGTTTACCGGCGGCGACTCAGCAAGTTGTGCATTATGTTAAGAATAAGAGAAATCATATTTACCTTATAGGAAAGAGCTAATAGGATTTTTTACTATTGGTTTGAGCAGAAGTTATAGGTCATTCTAACACGCAATTGTTTCTAGCCTAGATTGCTATAGAGTTTTTTTTACATGAAAATGCTTCTTAGCTATAGAGTTTTTTCATGTTCTAATATAGGATTTTATCACCAACTATTTTGAAATGGATGTTCCTTTCTTTTATGTTGAAATTAAAAAGATTTTGACAACTCTCTCTATCAAAATGTTAGATTTAAGTTTTTTTCTTATTTTTTTTAATTTTGACTATGAATTTGGATATGAAAAATTTAAGTATCTTTAAAATTAAACTAATTTATACACTAGTCTCTTTGTCCCAGTTTATGATGCACATTTCATTTTTCATAAGTCAATGACTGAGAATTTGCTCACATAATCTTTTAAAAAATTCAAATGAAATTTATATATTTGTAAATTGAATTAAAAAATATAAATTAAAAAAAAACTAGCCACATTTAGGGATAATACACTATCTAACAAAGGCGACTCCATACCCGAAACCTGTTGATTAAGGATGAAAGAGTATTTAACAATGTACCATACATATGTAGTATATTTTTTATTTGTCACAGTTACTTGAACTAATATTTTAAAATATATTTAATATAATCTATTTTCGTTTTGAAAATTAGTCAAATTAATTTATAAAAATTGCAAAAAATACCATACAAATTTAAATGAATGAAAATCGTATTTAAATCATTAGTACACCATTTTCTTGAGAGATTACTGCAAATATTTTCCTCGTATGTTATCTTTGGAATTATAGATCATAATGGAAATTTTGATACTTTATCGATTATTACAAGCTTACTTGGAAAAAGAGCAATAAATAGAGAATGAGCTAAAACAGTGTTAGAGTTGTTTAAATCAATTATTACAAGCTTACTTGGAAAAAGAGCAACGAATAGAGCATGAGCTAAAACAGTGTTAGAGTTGTTTAAATGAAATGACCATTATTTATTGCTAATATTCATACTTGACTTACTTAAATACTAAAAACTTATTATACTACTCATTATCATTACTTATTACTTTAATCAATATTGATACTTTTTATCATATAAATATCTTTTTTATATTTATGACCAAGGGTAAAGGGAATTGACTAATTATTTTTTGTTAATAACAAGTATTGTATATATCTATTTTTAATAAGAATGATAAATATTTTAAAATAAAATTTAACCGTCAAAAAAATTTGCGACCACATATAAAGTTAAAATTAATAAAATAGGGTTAGAAGCAAGAAAAATCGTTTAATAGCAATTTTTTGCCAATTAAGAACTAATAATACAAGCAAATAAAAATTATATTCAAGATTGAAAGTAAAAAATATAAAATATAGTACCACTCCCTATTCTCATGCAAGAGTTTGTAAGGCTCACTCTAACATGAATCTTATAAGGTTATCCCAACATAAGCCCTTACAACATGTCACGTAATGATATTCATCATTTTATCAAAATGTTGTCCTTTTGATTTGATACTTCATTTTGTTGTACTTTTTGAAAATCTTGTTCAATCATTTTTTGGCCTTTCAGCTCCAAAATTCACATTATCCTATCTTACTTAATATTACATTACTCTCTAAATCACTTTATGAAATTTTTTGCATATCCAATATATAGTTGTTCCTTTCCCGATTTATTATATGAGAAATATAGAAGTATGCACGGCGAAAGTGACTTGGGTGTGTATATAGTGAAAGAGAGTTGAGTTGAATGAGGAATATTACAGGCTTTTTACTATATACTATAAAAGAGAGTAGTTTTATGTTAAAAGAAAGATTTTTTTAATATTGGAGTTTGAACTCTTCAACTAGTTGAACTTTTCAACTAGAAAATAATTTATTTGAGTAGTGCATATATATTAAATTGTTTTACTTCACTACACTATTTTATATATTTTAAAGATATATATATATATATATATATATATA
>NC_028648.1:62327550-62334001 GCF_001406875.1 Solanum pennellii
ATATATACGAGCACGTGAACATCATAAATATTGCATCATTATAAATAGTAACTTATCTACATGGGTACATATATACGTTTAAAATCCGCTATTAAATAGAGCAGGGATAATATGTTATTCTTTAAATTTGAGATTGTTAAACAATTTCGATCAAAATTTGAATATATATTAGGTTATTTTTGTTTGAAAGAGTCTGCTCAAACTAAAACTGACAAGTGATAGAGCAAGTATATATTTCTTGAAAAATGAAGGGCAATTTTCACATATAACAAACATAAAATTCATATTTGTATGATATAGCAAAGTTTGCATGATTGCGCTCCATAGAAAACATATATATGTATAATCTCTATACATATACAATTGAAGCGAAGTGTATAAAACGAGAAAGAGAAAGAGACTTGGGCAGAGAATTGCATAAAACGAAGTGTATAAAATGAAGTTTATAAAATAAATCGTATAATAATAAGTTTGTAGGACGATTATATACAATTTTGAATTTGTATAACGAGAAAAGGAGAAAGACAAAAGAGACTTGGACAAGGAATATACAATTGAATCGAATTGTATAAACGAGAAAGAGAGAAATTATATACAATTTGAAATTGTATAAAACGAGAAAGAGAGAAAGACAAAAGAGACTTGGGCAGGGAAATACTTTTATTGTATAATTATAAGTGTACCAGACATATATATGTGTATTTGCATGTGTATATATAATTTTCTCTCGCTTTATACAATTAGAAACATAATTTATACAATTCAATTGTATAAAGCGAGAGAGGCGAGCGAAGGAAGGAAGCGAGAGATGGAGAGTGGCGAGCGAGAATATGAGGGAAAGAGGGACTGACAAACAGTTTGTTATGGAACACAAATAAATTAAACGATAGCTACTATATTTATTTTATATTATTAGTTTAACATTCTATACAAGTATCCCAAAAATGAATAAAATGTATATAGTTGAGTACCCAATCAACTCATACTTTTTTTTAGTTTATTTAGAAAGTTTTTCTTTTTTAAAAGGAGATAAATTGAAAATAATCTGAAAATCATGAGTGGGTTGATTGAATATTGGATTTGTGTTAGTTTGTGAAATACTAAAAAGATGGAAAGTAAGAAAAGGAAAGCAGACTTAATAAATATAACAACCATATTGGAAGCTTCATAATATAAAGTATACATTGAACTTATCCCTTGGACAAAAGAAATCAAGAAACATGTCATATCTTTCGATGTTACAATGTACAATGACATATATTAATGCATTTCATTATATAATTATATGATATTTTTTTTCTAATAACAACCATAGTGTGTATCATTTCATGGCACTTGTGAGTTTTCCCAAAGAGCATATTTAGTTAATCATTACTTTTGAATTTTCTAAAATTTAATGACTTATCCCCTAAATATGACAGACGGCTGTTAAATGAAAATAACCACGTGACTAAATTATGGGGATAGAAATAACAAGATATTATGCATAAATTAACAAAATAAATACAGATAATAAATCAGATAAATAATTTATTAAAAAATGCATAATCTTTAAAACAATTTTGCTAATTGACCTAAATACAAGAAAATTAATATAAAATAAAAACTATGACGAGAGTAATCTTTCCTTAAATATAATTTTTTAAATTTAATTGTGAATACAATTGTGTTGTAGTGTAGAAGTCCAAAACTTTCTAAAACAGAATTGATCAAATATTAAAGAATTCTTTTTCACCAAAAAAAAAAAGTAATTCTAATTATTATATTATTAAAGAAATCATGGAAATTTTTTATAACTTTTTCCTTGCCTAAAATTTCTAATACAATAAATTTGATCTAATTTTTTTTCTATATGATCTTCATCATTACTGCTTGTCATGATTAAATAAAAGAGAGATATCACAAGAAAAATTTGAAATATATTAATGAAAAAAGGATCAACAATACCTTGAACTATTAGAAAAGGTCTAAAAAGACCCTTCATCTATCTTTTGAACTAAAAATTGCCTGCCATTCACTTTTATTTTTTAAAAAATATTTATTATGTGTCATTCTCCTATTAAATATTATAAAGAGCCCACCTTAATTAGATTATTCATCATTATTTATCCAAACTGAAACAATATACTTCTTCAAAATCCCAAACTTTTTTATTAAAAAAATATTATAATTTGTTATCATTTATTTATTTTTGGATCCAACTCCTCTCCATTATCTCAATTTTTCATGACAAAAGAAAAACTTAACGATTAATATTTAATAATTAAATCAAGATTCTAGACATGACATAGATGATTGATATTTTATACAAAAAAATTATTATATCATGCTCATAACAATATATTATTTTATCTTCAAGTACATTATACACATTATCTCTAGTTTCCTACTTAAATTTTTTCTATGACTACCACCATTCATCTGCTTTTTTTTTTTTAATGAATTAATCTTTTAAGAGAAATTTTATGAAACTTTTTCTTTAAAAAGTAGTTATTACATATAAGTAAAAAAAAATAAAATTTTTTTTCTATTTATTTATTTTTAAAAAAGAAGATAGACATTGTGACCCTATTAATATTTTTATAATATATTAATTATTTAAACAAACTTTTTTAAAGAAAAAAAAATTAGAGTAAATACAAAACTTATTAGATTTTTTTTAAAAAAAAATTGGGGTTTTGAAAAGGTATATATATTTTTTATTTAAATAGATTATGAGGAAATAATTGATAGATGAGATTTTTATTTCATCTAATAAGAAAATGACAAATAATAAACATTGTTTTTTGAAAAAATAAAACTTAAGTTGTTAGTTATAAAGGTATAAGTTAGACCATCTCCAATCCAACACCAAATTTTACTTGGTGTAAAATTTGGTGTTTTGAGCTCCAATTCACATCAATTTTCACACCAAATTTGGTATAAAATTTGGTGTTCGGATTGGAGATGCTTCCCTTAGTCAAAAAAGTAAATGAAAGGGTATAAGTGGGCCAAAAAGATGAATGGAAAGGTATATGTTAGCCAAAAAGGTGAATGAAAAAGTATTTTTAGACCAAAATATGGATGAAGGATATTTTTAAATTTTTCCTATAATTTAAGGGTAGTTTTTGGCCCTTTTCCGTATATTAAATAACAAGTCAGGATCTATTACAATCTATTAATGCACTTAAGATCCTATTTTGGAACCACTCCAAGAAACTATTATAACAAATGAACTATATGGATAAAAATCAATCACAACAAGTTAAGGATATGTTTACCTTCAATGTATATGTTGTGTTGTAGTTCTTCCTCACGCAAACAAATTTCTTGTTCTCCTTATTTGAGGTTAGTTTCATGTGCATGTTTTATGGTAACTTTCTTTGAATAGATTTTAAGTTCATTGTTGAATTGAATTATTTAATATCATAATTCTTCAATAAATTTGGTGTACACGTGAAAAACTTTATTCTTCTTTTATCTTGGTCCAAGGATAAGTTCTTAGCTCTTTTCTATTTGTCGTGGTGATGAGTTGACGCGGTCTATGACCTTATTCATGAGGAGGTTTTGTAGTGTATGTTGTTTGCAGACGATATAACACTAATTGGTGTTAATGTTAGGTTAAAGGTTTGGAGACAGACTCTGGAGTCCAAAGGGTTCAAGTTGAGCAAGATCAAGATAAAATATTTGAAGTGTGAATTCAATGTTGTATTGCATGAACCAGATGTGGAAGTAAGACTTCCACATAGACTTCTCAAGAGAAAATGTCTCAAGTATCGCGGGTCCGTAATCTAGGGTAATGAGATTATGGGAATATCGATGATGATGTCACACATCGCATTAGAAAAACATGGATCAAACGAAGGTTTTATTCCAAAGTCTTGTGTGATAAAAAGATACCACATAAACTTAAAAGTAAGTTTTACTGAGTGATGGTTAGACCGTTCTTGTTGTATTAGATGGAATGTTGACCAGTCAAGAACTCATATGTTTAGTAGTGTTCCGATCCAAAGTACACCCAAGAGGTGACATGGCATATAATACCCGGAGAGGCCCTACACAATCCACTTATCACACATCATAAGAGACAATAGAGTTAAAGAATTCAAAAAAGATAGCCTTATAACATAACAAATTTGACAAAAGCGGAAGTCTAACATAAGTCTCAATAGACATCTAATACATCATAAGGAAAGTGATTAGGGTGTAACTCATACATCACATACAAAGTTTGAAAATGAAAATGACATAAAGCAATAAAGGTATCTCAGTCCTCGAAACATGAGGATTCACCACTCTTTTAAGACAATGAAACTAACTAGCCAAGAGTATGAAAGGTAAGAGCGTCAGACTCTACATTAGTGAAACAATATAGACATAAGTATGCATTAGTACATGAAATGTACTAAGTATAGGGCAGTATGCATAAACATAGATGTGATATTATGAATGGCTTAAAACATGTATGCATGATCATTCCATGACATTTGAAGACTTTAAAGAAGAAATGGCATGTGAATCATGAAATATGGTCACATACATTGCATAAAGGACATAATAAAACTTTGAAGAAACATAGTCATTTTGTTATATATTAGCCTCCATCGACAATAAGACCATGAGAGCTTTCATGGAGTCTGGTGTATCCCTCATACTGAAAGAAGGTGAATCTACTTGTCAAGGGTACATATCATCATTTGCTAAAGTGGATCCACTTGCTAGGTCATTTAAGACAATCCTACGGAGGCACGTAATTTGGGACTAGAGGTTGTTACTAGAGAATACCCTATTTGAGCCTCCACTTCAAAGCCCTTTCGGTGCTTCGGACGAAGCAAGGAAAGAAAAAAGGACCAGGTGACCCCGGCGTAATAGGGAGCCTCCTTGCTTTTCGGAGGATTATCCCTTTAATCGCTTTCAGTATTAGTTAGTTCATTAGGATGTTGTGGGTCTTGTCTCACCGTCCATCTCACTTGTTTTAGAGGCTTCATAAACAACCAGATGTTAGTTCATTCATCATTATCTTGTTATTGGCTTATGTTCAGATTTTGAGTTGTCATTTTGGCTAAGTTATATGCCCATTTCTAAATTATTACGAGTTTAGTTTTGAGTCTGTTGATTTATTTTGTATTTGGATTCTCTCTTTCTTTATTAAAAGTCTTCCGTTGAGTAAGTAAGTCAGACCAAAGGTTTGTTTGGGGCCAACAAGTGTTCTTAAGTGCTAGTCCCGTCCAGGGTGTAGGTTCAGAACATTACCAATTAAGCTTCCTAATAAAGATGTTTTGTGACAACAAAGCTTCCATTCAAATAACAGCACATTCAATCTTTCATGAGAGCAACAACACATAGGAACAAGAGAACAATTGGCTGATCTACTTACTAAAGGGTTGTGCAAGCCTCAATATGAAGCACCGATTAACAAGCTTGGAATGAAAAATATTTTTCTCATTTTCAGCTATAAAAGCATGATTCATTGTACAAATTACATGTATGATCAAACTTGTTTTTGACCCGTATCTTTAATGAAAACTTGTTAATTTTATATTTAACACATTTTCAACCTATCATTATTAATATGAGTCAAAAACAAACTTGCTTTTTACCCATAATACTGATCATAATAGAGTCAGTCGTCCACCGTAAGTGTGCATATATAAAACACAAGATTTCTTTCATCTCAATTTATATGATTTACTTTCCTTTTTAATTAGTTTAAAAAAATGAATATTATTTTATTAAGTAAAAGTTTAGCTTTAAAATAATATTTTACTATTAATAATTTAATTTATAGTCATATAAATTTCTATCAAATTTAAAAAGTTTATTTTTTTATTAAATTTTATGTCAAGTCAAACTAATTTATATAAATAGAATGGATTGAAATAGAAATTAGATAAGTTTTTGATAATTAGTGGAGATACAATAGAATATATAAAAATGTCTACATTTATGTTTCTACTGTGTTCTGAGTATATCTCAATTAGTAATTGCTATTACAAATCTATACGACTCCTACTTGTGCATGTGAAGTTCAACACATATTCTAATAGTAATGACTAATAATATGCTTCTAGAAGCCCAAAAAAACAAATATTTCATATGTTAGTGTTTTTTTTTTCAAAAATCAAACGGTATAAATTGATTGTGAATTTTTGTATGAAATTTTTATTTTTTTTAAATGAAATTTATATATGTTTAAACTATATTAAAAAGAATACTGTAAATTACAATGATTGACAATTCAAAATATTTAAAAGATATATGAAAATTTTATGATTAAAGATAAACTTTATTATATTTCAAAAGCCACAAAGTGACACATACATTAGTTATTCCTAAATCTATAACTTAATAAAAATATTAATTTAATTATAATAACCGATTAAAATTTATATTAATGTTAAAAAAAGTAGTTACATTGTTTATATATATATATATATATATATATATATATATATATATATATATATATGTG
>NC_028648.1:62334313-62344313 GCF_001406875.1 Solanum pennellii
TATATATATATAAATATGTGATGAGTAGAGTAAATACTTAATCAAATTTATTTATAACTCATGAATGAGGATAAACATAAAAGGTATCTCTCTTAATTTTAATATATTTTTTGAAAAAATATGTATGATAAAAATACAATATATAACTTGAGATGGAGAAAGTATATACTATCTATCTAATAACTTGTCCTTTACATTTTATTTATTGTATAGAATGATTTTGAAAAAAAAAAAAAAGAGTAGTTATATGATCATGCCTTAATTTTTTTTTTGAATGTCAAAGCCATTTCAATAATGAGATTGCTTCGAGAACAAGAAAATAATATTTTTCTGTCTATCAATGTTAAAGATAAAGATATGATTTTCCTAAATGATATATCAAAATAATATAATATGTTTGGTCTTCTAGAAAACAACGTTATTAATAGTGTTTCCGTCCAATCTTTTTAGTTATACGTATATATAATTTATCACAACTTTTGTAATTATTTAGTGTGTTTACGTATATTATGTGGTTCAATTTTGACATACTTATATTATAATATTACGTATCTAGAAGGGCACTCAAATGTTTTCATCTAAATTTTTGTTGCACCTAAATTATTGCAATTATATGTTCATAGAATTATACAATTTGTTTTGAATAACATCTTTATGTTAAAAATATATATATTCTTTTTGTTTTAATTTATGTGTAATATTTTAATTTGATATTGAGTTTAATGAGGTAAAAAAACTTTTTTTAAATTTTGTGATTTTAAATTAAAAATACATCAGATGCATAATAAAATTAATTATGTGATATTAAGCATGTAATGTGAAACGTTGAAATTAAAGAATTGTTAAAGAAGAAGACACACTTTCTCTTAGTAACAGACTAAAAGGAGAAATAGAAAAAACAAATTGAAATGAATAAAGGAAGGAAAAATTATGCAGCTAAGCAAACTTATACTATTTAATTACTCATCATAGTTATAGTTTGCTATAATTACCATCCGCGACTAACATTATACATTAATTACGTGGGCTGACTTCGAGTTTGTATAATTAGTCATGTTTGTATATGTATAATTCGCCAGGATGTACAAATAAGTATGTATAATATACAATTATTTAACCTATATACATATACAATTCACCTCTCTCTTACTCTCTGTCCTCTCACGCTCGCCTCTGTCACGACCCAAACCAAGTCGTGAGTTGCACCCACGTTTAATCTCCTAAGTGGGTGAACCAAGGAATCTAAATCGCAACATACATTAATACTTCAACTACGAATGACAATAAAAATGCGGAAGCTCAAACTTGTTAAAGTAACTAATCAAATCGATCTCTAAAGTCTATTACACATTATTCCCAAAAGCTGAAAGTCATCATATCAAGGATATCTAATCTTCAAATACTAAGTCTAAGATCATTAAATACACCATAATAAAAGAATAAAACAATTTATGTTCAAAACTAAAGACATCATGCCATGACCAAGAGAATTCCATATGAGCTTAAATGAATAGCTCACCCTGGAATTTGATATGTTGGAGGCTGGCTAGAGATGAGGGCAATTCAAAGTCATTGGTACACTCGCTGCACTACATACAAGGAAAACAAAGAAATTTGTCACGACCGAAAAATGGACGTGATGGCACTCGTCTTATCCCATCAAGACAAGTCAGCCTAAAACTCAACCATTACAATAAAGTGCAGAAATAAAATATAAGTAACTTAATAAAAACCCCAAAACCCAGTAGTCACGTGTACAAGCCTCTAAAGCATTATAATTTATTCAAAAGAAAACTCAAGCCTCAAATGAACTTGTTTCTAGAATAGAACAAGGTCATAATTAAGGAGAAGAACATCTGCTGAGATGGAAACAACTACCTCACCAATCTCCAAGAAGCCTCAGAAAAGAAGAGAATGACAAGTACAACAAAAATCCAGGATCATAACCTACAAAAATTTGTAGAAGCAAGGTTGAGTACCAAACCACACGGTACTCAGCAAGTAAACCTCTAAACACAAGCTAAGGGGATGAAATACGGGTGGGTACTCCTACCACCTCAACCGAACCTCCACAACTACAACCTGCATTACAATCAACCCAACCTAACAGCTCACAGTTTACATAGCACGTAGCTCAACAACAACACTTAGACAAATTACATATCCTCAACAACAACATTTCAACAAACTACATATCCTCAACAACAATACTTCAACAAATTACATATCCGCAATAACAAGCTCAATATTGATCAATCACAAGTTCCGCAAAAAGGCAATCAGAAGATCAACAAAACACAATATTAAGTTCACTAATGATAAGTATGTGTAATGCAATGGAATGTCATGCCAAGTATAAAGATGCATGTCTGACCTAGTGATACACACCCGCTGTCTCTCAGTTCGAGATCCATGGGGGACATATATGTTCATGCATCTGTCGCGGCGCACAACACGACCCTCGATAATAGTAACCATCGCGGCGCGCGATACGTCCCTCGAAATATAGTATCCATCACGGTGCGCAATACGTTCCTCGAAATGGTACATCCTCTTAAGTACTCATTCTTTCTCAATGCAAATTACACTAGTCACAACCAATGCCTCATAATAATGCAGATGACAAGTTCACACAAATAATAAGGAGATGACCATTTTCATAACATTGCACAGTTCACAACCACACAAACATGAAATCACATCAACAATGATTCAACAAGCCTTCAACCCTTTCTCAACATATCACACATAAATAATTAATCGCATTGTCTTTTGTTATCCTTTTTTTTAATCATTAGAATTAATCAATGTGGACAAGTCAACCCATCACCAATCCCATTACTCCCAAACATATACCACAAGGAAATACACGCATTTTATACACTTGACAAGAGTTTACAAAAATCCATTTGCATCAAATAACCGAACAATCACTCAGGGACTTGAGTCTTCTACTTTTCTTGAACTCTTAAATCAATGCAATCTATTCACGAAAATAATTGCGAGAAGATTTCTAATTTAACAACATCTATATTACTATAATCGATTTTCTAATTCTTGATGTCAACCCATACACTACATATCATCCTCCTAAATTTGAAGTCTAGAATAAACTCTAATTTCCTCCAAATATCATTCTATGTACTTTTTATTTCCACTACCCATACACCATAAAATAATTCAAAGATAATAATAATTAATTTCCTCCCCAAAAATCCAAAATCAAATAGCTATCCACTGAAAAATTTAATCCAAACTTTCAGTTTCTATTCAAGGCAATTATATAATATCTACACTTCTAATTCTTAATTATTAAAAATAAATATATATAAACAAAGGTTTGAATGTTTGGATGAGAAGTTACACCTGAAAGACGTGCGGCTGCTCTTCATCTTGGTGCTGGTATATCTCTCGCCTAATCTCTTATTATTTTTTTCTGAATTTTTTTTGTTATGTATTAAGAAGTTACGGGCTTATCCCATTAATTACAAATTTAATTAATTATATAAATATTATTAATATGTTAATTAACTATAATTATCGAATAGTTTTTTTAAAAAAATTAAATCAAAATCACGAGACCATAAATGAATCGAAATCACTATCAGAAGAGGTAAAGTGATGATTTAATAAAAATAATTATTTTCGGGTCATTACATTATCCACCACTAAAAGTCATGTTCATCCTCGAACATAAGGAAGAAGAAGGAAGAATAATTGACTTTATCAAAAGTTTGGGTTATGACCTACTAGTTAGTGTTCATCTCTCTAAGTGAGCTCTTTCTTAAGAGAATTCCATTAGGATCAACTACTAAGAACTGAACCATCAAATCAAACTTAGTAAGGTCTAAATATTAAGAGCGATTATCAAGCCAAAAACTAACTCATGAACTCAATTTTTAAACTCAAACACATTGGACCTTAGCACAGCCATCATGACAAATCTTTTGTTGCATAACTAAGATAACCTTCTAAATAAATACTGGCCCAGAAGTGAACCTCAAGCAACCACTGATACTCATAATGCACAAACCATCATGAATCTTATCAAGATTCCTTTTTCATAACACAATATTTTCACGAACTTAAGTTTAAAAAGAATCTTATCTTTAGACATTGGGTACTCATCAAGGGAGAATAAAACTTATCGAACCCAAAGAAGAACAAGATCAACTAAGAACCCAACATGTGGTACACTCTAAAATGCAGAACCTTTAACAACACTCTTAGACAGATTGTAACTCTTGATGTATAGTAGCTCTCCTATAAATTCTCATAAGTAAGGTTGTGTGTGTAGAACTACTTACATACTTCATCTTCCAAATAAAACCAAGCCTATTATAACTGAAATGATCAATTCTGCCCAAGGATCTCATCATATCCAGGGATATAAGAGGATCAGTTCATCCGATCGACCACTACGAATTCACCCATAGATGTGAAAATACACGTAATATATGTAGGAATCATAATCCAAAAAGTGCATAATACGAAGAAGGTGGTTACATAAGAATATACAGAACCAAAGTCGAATAACACTAGATACTTCTTCCATAGTGTCCATGTCAAACATTTTCATTCATATGACTCTATCTCTTTATTTTCTAGCTACCCACAATCAACTAGTCTGATCCTTATTACAATCGTATACATACTTGATTTATAAAACCTCACATACTCTTATAGTACTCTGTTGAAGTCAAAATTTTTGTTTTATTTATACCAATAAAGATCATAACTACACTGGTTATTTACCTTACTCTCAAACCATCACTAGTAGCAAAGTCTTCTTACCAAGCCATTGTAGCCTCCAAAATTTTTGAATTATTACTCCCTTTCTTTCTAATTAAGCATGCGTTGATAGATATGAGTCCACACCCAAGGTTGATAACACTAATTCCAAATCTTATATTATTTCCTCCTCGACATAAAACTATTGAATCACGTTCAATATCATCTCCACACAATCTTTCACATGCAAAGCTTTAACTATCATTCAAACCATCATATACTAATATAAAACCTTAAGAAATTCTTGGTCACTCACATACTTCAATATTCTATAAACTCATAACCTCTACTCACCATCAAATGCTTATGTAATACATCATAGCAGTCTATGTTGTCTTATAAATTTAGTAATTTTAATCCTCTCTAAATTCTCAATAACCTTGTATAATTGTAGGTCCATACTTTTACTGATCCATAAGTCACCTATTATAATCTGAATAGTTTAACCCCACATAATTTTTACACACCTCATTATTTTCCACTCAAATCAAACCCAATCTTCATAGTAATTGCTGATAAAATCCTAGTAATTCTATATCGAAACAATTCCAATCATGGTCGTATAAGAATTTATATATAAAAAAAATCATACATGCTCCATCTTCGAACCAAGTGTCTATATGAGAGGTCTTATTGCTCCGCATCTCTTAAATACTTCATATAAAGCAAATTTTTAATTATCTTGAATTCTTTAATACACCAGACTATTTTTCCTTTTTCTGACTTTCTTACCAATCTTATCCTTTGACCACAACCCATGATATTTTCCCCTTATTCTCTAAATCAATACGTAATGTGAAAACCCCAGTAGGTATAACGATCAAAAGTAACAAAATTTACTACTCAAATTATTTTTTTAGTCCTTCCAAATGCTTCTTACTCAATGTAATCAACATTTATTACCTTACCAATTCATAGATTGACAAAAAGTACTATCACAATTCTAAACTCACCATGAAAATCTTAATTTTTTTTTTCATCCCAACCATGTAACACAATCCCATTATCTATTAACATTAGCTCATACCTTGAAGTTTTTTTTTCGAATTCATATATCTTAGCTTTATATTGATCGTCTTTCTATCGATATTATCATATCCTTCGCTAAAACTTGAACCATACTCATTATCAAACTCAAAATCACAATAGAAATTATAATCACACTCGAGTTGAACGTATATACATTCCTTTCTCAAGTCTTATCCAATAGTTTTTTAACCAATATGATGAAGTTGTGACATTATTATCATAACAAAAGAAAATTGAATAAAATCATACGTCTCTAAATTCAGTCTCAATCCCTTTGAAGATACCTCTTTAGCCTTTGCAATAAGAAAAAATATACTTACTCTCATCTCTTCCTGGATGCTCCACCATATCCCACAATTTTTCATTATGATTGTAGATACTTTAAATTTTATTTGAGCAGTGTTTTTATATATTCTTAGACTTTCCATACAACCACATTACTCACCAAATAGTGGAAAACCACCAAATTAGATTCTTGCTAGTCGTTATTACCATACAAAATTTATTTAACCAACGAGACTTATCACATAGTTGTATCCTAATCACAAACCATCACGAACTCTTATTATCACTATGTCCAGTTAACCCTTGTCATCACTACAAATTCAACCTTGTTATCGATATGACATCTCAAATCCAACTCTACCAATCAAATTCAACAAACTAACTTAACTTCATACACATTTACCTACGAAAATTTTCAATCGCCTTCACTCAAGTATACTTGTTGGGGCTTTCTTTACATGTAAGCTTATCATCCTCATGTTGGTCCACTTCCATGGAGCTTATGGTGAAACCAACACTCATTTAAAATATAGAAAAATACATTTCACACCTGAACACATCAATACCATACCAAAGATCCACCAGTAAAAGCTTCGTAAATAATACTTAACATATCCATCTATACTAACAAGCTAGTTGGTTTCTCAAATATGAATTCAACACCAAATATTATTATATGAGCATGTGATACAATAGATAACTCCTTAAGTAGTTATTATTTGCACTTAACAATAGTTGTATCCGTTTTTATATATCACTAGTACCACATCGTGAAACTCTGTTAAATCCACCACTAGAACACATCATACATATCTAAAGGATTGTATCCAAATAGTTCATACATCTGCCCATTAAGTAACTATATTACACTACTAAATTCGTTCAGTTCCTCAAGTAATTTGCATTTTTTCGTATATCATATCCATAACAAGAGTAACACATTCCATAACTCTAACCAAGTAAAATTTATAACGTTGTAGCAGAAATTCTAACCTTAATTGGTGCATCATTATTCTAATCATTTTCTAAGCAACCCATTCATGTCATGATAACTTTACTAATTATAGTTTCAAGACCTTATACCACCCCTTCAAATTGTTGAACATTCTAAATCTAACCTCACACCATTTCTATATGTATTTTACTTTCACCTTAATGTAAGATCTAACATTCAAGCTATAAACAACACACCAACTACTCATATGAGGAATCACGCACGAGTCATCACTTTAAGTGAGAGTGAATGGAGTGAAGAGATAAGAATTGAAACCGAACCAAGTACGCACGATAGAAATCCAAGAAGTGAAGATTTTTCCTAAAACTCACTATAGCCTCTCGAAGATAAGTACAGATGTCTCCGTATCGATCCTCGAGACTCTACTTAGACTAGGCTTGTATACACATGAGACCTATGAACCTGGGCTCTGATACCATTTTGTCACGATCCAAAAATGGACGTGATGGCACTCGTCTTATCCCAACAAGACAAGTCAGCCTAAAACTCAACCATTACAATAAAGTGCGGAAATAAAATATAAGTAACTTAATAAAAACCCCAAAACCTGGTAGTCACGTGTACAAGCCTCTAAAGCATTATAATTTATTCAAAAGAAAACTCAAGTCTCAAATGAACTTGTTTCAAGAATAGAAAAAGGTCATAATTAAGGAGAAGAACGTCTGCAGAGATTGAAACAGCTACCTCACAAATCTCCAAGAAGCCTCAGAAAAAAAGAGAATGACAAGTACAACAAAAATCCAGGATCATAACCTACAAAAATTGGTAGAAGCAAGGATGAGTACCAAACCACACGGTACTCAGCAAGTAAACCTCTAAACACAAGCTAAGGGGATGAAATACGGGTGGGTACTCCTACCACCCCAACCGAACCTCCACAACTACAACCTGCATTAAAATCAACCCAGCCTAACAGCTCACAGTTTACATAGCATGTAGCTCAACAACAACACTTAGACAAATTACATTTCCTCAACAACAACATTTCAACAAACTACATATCCTCGACAACAATACTTCAACAAATTACATATCCGCAATAACAAGCTCAATATTGATCAATCACAAGTTCCGCAGAAAGGCAATCAGAAGATCAATAAAACACGAGTTCACTAATGATAAGTATGTGTAATGCAATGGAATGCCATGTGAAGTATAATGATGCATGTATGACCTAGTGATACACACCCGCTATCTCTCAGTTCGGGATCCATGGGCGACATATTTGTCCATGCATCTGTCGCGGCGCACGACACGACCCTCAATAATAGTAACCATTGCGGCGCGCGATACGTCCCTCAAAATATAGTATCCATCACGGTGCGCAATATGTTCCTCGAAATGGTACATCCTCTTAAGTACTCAATCTTTCTCAATGCACATTACACTAGTCACAACCAATGCGTCATAATAATGGAGATGACAAGTTCACACAAATAATGACGAGATGACCATTTTCATAACATTGCACAGTTCACAACCACACAAACATGAAATCACATCAACAATGATTCAACAAGCCTTCAACCCTTTCTCAACACATCACACATAAACAATTAATCACATTGTCTTTTGTTATCCCTTTTTTTTAATCATTAGAATTAATCAATGTGGACAAGTCAACCCATCACCAATCCCGTTACTCCCAAACATAACCCACAAGGAAATACACGCATTTCATACACTTAAATAGAGTTTAGAAATCCACTTGCCTCAAATAACCGAACAATCACTCCGGGACTTGAGTCTTTCACTTTTCTTGAACTTTCAAATCAATGCAATCTATTCACGAAAATAATTGCGATAAGATTTCTAATTTAACAACATCTATATTACTATAATCGAGTTTCTAATTCTTGATGTCAACCGATACACTACATATCCTCCTCCTAAATTTGAAGTCTAGAATTAACTCTAATTTCCTCCAAATATAATAAATTTGAGAATATTCATCTCAAACAATATAGCTTACATTTAATTTCATATATCACAATATCAAAACTTGCTTGATAATATAATATCTTACCATGAAATTACAACCCAACACACAGATCATAGTTATACGTATATATATGAAATATAGTTAACATTATTAAAACATAACTTCTGAAACAATTTATACATTCATCTCACCTAATTATTAACTAATAAACAACTATAAATAATTTAGTAAAAAACCTACGAATCCATATAACCATTCTATGTACTTTTTATTTCCACTACCCATACACCATAAAATAATTCAAAGATAATAATAATTAATGTCCTCCCTAAAAATCCAAAATCAAATAGCTATCCACTGAAAAATTTAATCCAAACTTCATTATCAAGGCAATTATATAATATCTACACTTCTAATTCTTAATAATTAAAAATAAATATATATAAAAAAAGGTTTGAATGTTTGGATGAGAAGTTACGCCTGAAATACGTGCGGCTACTCTTCATCTTTGTGCAGGTATGTCTCTCCCCTAATCTCTTTTTTTTTTCTGAATTTTTTTTGGTTATGTATTAAGAAGTTACGGGCTTAGCCCATTAATTACAAATTTAATTAATTATCTAAATATTATTAATTAACTATAATTATCGAATAGTTTTTTAAAAAATTTAAATCAAAGTCACGAGATCATAAATGACTCGAAATCGCTATCAGAAGAGGTAAAACGACAGTTTAATAAAAATAATTATCTTCAGGTCATTACAAAAATACAAGTAGGTCTCAGTACGTGACAACATGTACTGAGTAGGTATCATCGGCCAACCCAAAATAGAAACTAATATACAATGAATAATAGTATGAACTCAACTATAGCACTTAACAGGTGATAAGCAACAAACAACATGAACCAGTACCAACAACACTAAAGTAAGTATGTAATA
>NC_028648.1:62346813-62356606 GCF_001406875.1 Solanum pennellii
CCACGAGCTTATGTTATAATAAAAATGACCTTTAGACATTAGGTACTTGTCAAGTTAAAATTAAACTTACCTAACCTCAAAAAAAAATGATCAAGTAACCATCCATCGAGCAATACACCCAAGCAGACAGAACGTCTAACAATACTATAGAAATGCAAGATCACTAGCTATCATAGACATTATTAAAAATGATAAAATTTGACTCAATGGTTCACACATTTAATCACACATATCCAAAACATGATATCGACGATGAGACAAATCTTAAGCCTATCGAACAATTGTAAATTTTCATGGTAGATATATTAGGGCATTAAATCACATAGTTCCGAAGTTAACACTTCAATACTAACGAAACATCATAACCACACAATCATCTACCTTACTCCCAAACCATCATTAGTATCAAAGTATTCTTATCGATCAAATACATGTTCAAACTATGGATATCTCTCTTTCTATTTAAGCATTTAATACAAGTCTCAAACAAGGCTAATAGCTCTAATTTCTAATCATCGAGATAAAACTATTAAATCACACCCAAAATTAACTCCACACCACTTCAACATATCAGGCTTTAGCTACATTTCGAAATCATCACATACCTCCCAATACTTAGGGAAATTCTTGGTCACTCAAATTATTCGGTATATTATAAGCTCATAACCTTTATGCACCATCAAATGTATATTTAACGTATTTTAATATTCTATATAGCCCCATCAATAAAGGAGTATTAACTCAACTCTAAATTCTTAATAACCCTGTAGAATTATATCTCATCTTGTACATCACTCTTAAGTCATTTCTCATAATTTGAGAAATCTAACTCCACGTAAAAGACTAAATTTTCTATACCTCACTGTTTGTTACCCAAATCAAAACTCAATATTTATAAAAGTCAATGATAACCTCCTTGTAAGTCTGTACCGAACTAGTTCACATCTCACAGTCATATCTAAATTTGTAGGCAAAAATCAATACAATTTTCAACTACACTCCAAGGATTCATACGAGAGGTCTTATTCATTCACTTTTCTCAAGTTCTTCCCATGGTGTAAAATTCTAAATATCTCGACCCTTCAACATATCAGACTCTCGTTCCTTTTTGTTGAATCACTTACCAATCTTATTTTTTTTGGTCAAAAATCCTTGACATTTTTATCTTAGCCTCTAAGTCAAAACATTACGGAAAACCCTTTAACAATCAAAAGTAATCAATTTTTTGACTCAAAGTATGTACATGTCCTTCCAAAAGCTCCTTACTAAATGTGATCAATCATTTCTTACCTTACCAATTCATTTTGTTATAAGCATACCACCACTAATGTAGACTTATAATGAAAACTTAAATTGTAAATTTATAACTCAATCACCTTATCTATCAACACAACTCATACATTGAAGATTTTTATGAAGGTATGTATCTTAAATTATCATCGATCGCCTCTTCATCGGTCTTATCGTATCTTTCACTAAAAATTCAATAAGTCTCATTAATGGACTCCAAATCACAAAAGAAATTATTGTCCCACTCGATTTGAACGTATGCACACTCCTTTCTTAAGTCTTATTCTATAATTTTTAACCAATTTGATGAAAATCCTCACGAACTCCTTTTACCATCATACTCAATTATCCCTTGTCATCACCATGAAGTGAACTTTTTTCTCGACCTGACACCTTAACCTTATGCATACCAATTGAGTTTAAGGGACTAACCCAATTTTATATGCACTTTCTTACTAAAATCTTTAATTTACTTCACCCATGTATAATTGACACGACCCAAAATGAGTCGTGAGTGGCACTCACTTAACCCCCTAAGTGGGCGAACTAACCAATTTAACCTAACTTATTAATACAAAGATAATGCGAAAAGTCAAAATCTTACTAAATATCTTTTCCCAAAACCTGAAAGTCATTAGAACAAGAACATCTAGTCTTCAATTACTAAATCTAAGATTATCAAAGACACCAAAATAAATGAAATAAAGTAATTTGTGTCCGAAAACTAAGGACATAAGGAAATGACTGAGAGAATCCAACCCATGCTCGAATGAATATCTCACCCTTGAACCTGATATACCGAGACCTGATAGAGTTGAGGGCGATTCTAATTTGTTGGTACACTAGTTGCACTCCATATAAGGAAAACAAAGAAAAATACAAGTAGGTCTCAGTACGAGGCAACATGTACTGAGTAAGTATCATCGACCAACTCAAAATAGTAACTAATATACAAACAATAATAGTATAAAATCGACTATAGTACTTAATAGGTGAGAAGCAACAAACAACATGAACAAGTGACAAGTGAAGCATGTACGTAACCAATCACAATATCAAGCACACACGAGGACTCATGCCTCCACACCACGTTCGTTGAAAAATGGGTTCTTTGAGATTGACTACATTAAATTAATTCAATATCCTTTTCCTTTAATGTTACTGTGTCGATAAGTGACACTCGGATCCAATTATACCATGTTGGAACATGACACCCCGATCCAAGAATATCGTGTCGGAACGTGACATTCTGATCCAAGAATACTGTGTCAAAACGTGACACTCAGATCCAAAAATACTGTGTCAGAACGTGACACTCCGATCCAAGAATACCGTGTATTTATCCTTTATTATCACCACTTTCAATTCATTTTTATATTATTTCATCAAGCCTTTTTCTTTATTCAAGACATCACTTTGATAAGAGGGTTCAACGGTCTCAGAATTTCAGACAAATCACAAACCACACCACCAAGTTACACAATCACACAATCAAGTACATAGAGAACTTCACAATATCATTCAATGCATATCAATCACTATTAAGAGTTTACTATCAAATAGCATAAACCATAACCTACCTCAACCGAAGAAATGAAGTCAAATAAACTACTTCTCCAATGCCTTTCTTTTCTTCAATACATCCGAACGCTTCCATCTATCAAATATATATATAATTTGTAAATTAACGAGTATATAAACACTCATGCTACTATATGTTGAGCCGTTAAATCTTATTCCTTCATTTAACATAAATTTAATGTAATTCCAATAATTCGATACACCTAATATTTGATTACCTTTCTTAATATACTTAACTTAAATCCTATCAAGATGTTAAAATTTCATATGGTCTCCATGATCTTTACTTTCTTGCAACTCTATTTCAATCTATATAATATAAATAAATATGTAATTGTAATAACTTAGTTTCACTTCAATCATTAATTGTCCTCTATGAGGTCATATATTAATGCAAGACTCAATTCACGTGACTGCCTACAAGTTTTTAACCCAATTATTTAATAACAAAATCAACCAAACATATACTAGATAACCGAAAAACCCGTGTAACCTCTATACTTCTCAAATCAACCTATACTAACAATTTCCTACACTTACAACCTATAACTTTCCTACATCACCATGTTCCTTAAATGATTATTGTACTTTGAATCCATCGTACACTAATGTAAATCAAGAGGGACATTAATTGATACTACTACTAGCCATAAATAATTCACAAAGGTCTAAAATCAAAAATACGATTTTCTCATTCTTATTTTCAAACATAAATTTCTTATTTAATCATAAAGGTTACTTATTAAACCAAATTATAATTAATAACAATAAAGAAAATAGGTTGTACCTTGCTTCTTGCACTTAGCTTATCGCACAAGCAATAAACAAAAAGTTGTCAAATAATCCCTATATATCACTATTAAGACAAATTCTCCCAACTAATTTATTCTACCACAACAACATTATATTCCCTCAAGTCCATTTCGTCATCAGCATCATATGATCCTCGAAGAAGAGAAGCGGAATAAACCTTATTCGAATTTCCCTTAATTTATCCATCTCTCTAATCATTAGCCCTTAATTATTTTACCATCATCAACCCAACTAATAAATAATAATTTAACATATCCAAGTAATAAGTCATGTCGTACAAAAACATATTTTCCAATTCAAATGTCTTATTCAACCCACCACTAATTTGCTAATTATCTAGTCACAGCTTAAATTGTATAGCCACCAACAGATAATTACATGTAAATCAAATTGAAAGCATAAATTTAGGCTACCTGAATCGATTTTCTCCATTATTGCTTGTGTCAAACCAGCAAACCCTCTTTTCTTTTAATTCACCACTCAAAATTAGTAAACCCTAATTATTATAAGACTAATTTTTTTAAAAATGACAAAAGTCACCCACTACTAATTCTAATGTTATTTTCTTAAACCACCAATTAAAATTAAAACTAATCCCATTAATTTTATAATTATATTTATAAATAATCCCAAATTCTTATCTAAAATCTATCGAAAGAGACTTTTATGCAATAAAATGCTCTAGTACTTAAAACGATCAAAAGGGTCATTACAATAATCACTAGGAGTTTCTTCCCCTATACGTTTGTCATTCTACTATTAATCTACCGTTTGAAGCTTGAGATAAAATCACCAATCCTTATTCAGAACCCTCAAGATTTATTTCACAATTCTAAACGTATTAATATTGTACCAAAGATCCACCACTAAAATTTTCGTTAAAAATAATACTCAATTCAAGCGCCCGTAGTAATAAACTAGTTGGTTTCTCAAATGTGAAAGCAACACCGAATCTCATTATCTAAACATGTCGTGCCACTAATAACTTCTCAAGTGGTTAGTATTCACACTTTACAATCGATGTATTCGTTTCCATATAACACTAGTACCGTACCGTGAAAGTTCGTTATATGCCTCACTCGAACATATCTTACCTATCAAGAAGATCGTACACCATAGACAACATATTTTAACCATTGAATTAATCCATAGTATTATTAATTCATTCTTAAATCAGGTCGATGAAAAAAATAACGCACATCATAACTTTAACCAAGTAAACATCGATATATTGTAGTAGTCGTATCATGACCTTTTTTTATATATACATACACTTAATCTAAAAAAATCGTAGTAGAGATTCTTCCTTCAATTGACTAAACAAAATTTCATCATTCGCTATACAACCTATATGTGTTAGGAAAACTCTACAAACTGAATTTTCTAACCTAACGATGTTCATTTTCTAGTTGTTTGTTACGAAACTTCTTGCCTGCTGTCAGATATCTAGATAAAGTACAAAAATTTTACCTTATAGGCGGCAACACATATCTTCCACTTCTCTATATTCAGGAAACCATCTCTCTTCCCTTCGCTCAAAGTTTGGAGTATATAATTGGATAAAAAAGCTAGAAAAAATGATGCCTTAAGTCATAGGTAGTGCCTTTACTAATCGACACTCAATATGAGACTCACCACATTTTGCGTATCCTCGAAATTAGTACGTCACAAACTCAACACTAAGCCTCTCCACTTTATTCATAAGCAATTCAAAACAATAAACAATGAGAGCCTAAAAATCTTCAAAATCAATGCCCATGAAAAATGAAGGTTTCAATTTTATGAACTCAATAATAATAAAAAAAATATCATGTTGATCACTAGTTATTATAGGCTCTATAGTCAATCGAGAAATTATATGAATTTTGAAGGACATACATTATTTTTTTTCCAGTGTTGTTAGTTCAATTATAACACTCTAGTACTAACCATATGTGAAATAGAGTGAAGAAGTTCAGATACCAATTTGTATCATCTAGGTACCAATTAAATGCAAGTAGTAACACGAAAGAAAGAAAGATTGGAGTTTTTCTAAAGTCCTATAGCCTCTCGAAGAAAACTAAAGGTGTCCCCATACTTTTCTGCAAGACTCTACTAGACTTGTCCTTATGTGATGAAATCACCGAACCTAAGGCTCTGATACCAAGTTTGTCAGGACCCAAACCAAGTCGTGAGTTGCACCCTCGCTTAACCTCCTAAGTGGGTGAACCAAGGAATCTAAATCGCAACATATATTAATACTTCAACTACGAATAATAATAAAAATGCGGAAGCTCAAACTTGTTAAAGTAACTAATCAAATCGTTCTCTAAAGTCTATTACACATTATTCCCAAAACCTGAAAGTCATCACATCAAGGACATCTAATCTTCAAATACTAAGTCTAAGATCATTAAATACACCACAATAAATGAATAAAATATCTTATGTACGAAAACTAAGTACATCATGTCATGAGAAAGAGAATTAAACACGAGCTTGAATGAATAGCTCACCCTTGAATTTGATATGTTGGAGGTTGGCTAGAGATGAGGGCAATTAGGTTGTGGAGCCTGATTAATATTTGATGTACTGTCATATATTAACGTTCACGCGGTTCAAATATCTGAATTTTAGGCTGTACTATTTATTCTCCATTTATTCTCTGTAACCAAATATACTCTGAATTATTAATATATACCTCACCGCCGTGGAAGTTTACTCACGGGGTGTTACCACAAAATATTGGTTTCTCTCTTTCTCTCTCTCTCGAAAGTTCTTGTGTTCTTCATTCATCAAGTGTGTGTGTGTGGATTCGATCCTAACAACTGGTATCAGAGCTAAGGAGATTCAACACGATCACTAAAGATGGATAGTTTGAAGCTTGGAATCGAGAAGTTTGATGGATCCGATTTCAGTTTCTTGAAGATGCAGATCGAAAATTATCTGTACCAGAAAGATCTTTACGAACCGTTGACCGGGGTGAAGCCGGAATCCATGACGGAGGAGAAGTGAAAGCTCAAGGATCGGCAAGCTCTAGGGTTGATTCGCTTGACTTTATCAAGAAACGTGGCGTTCAACATCCTGAAGGAGAAGACTACATTCGATCTGTTGAAGGCACTATCAAACATGTATGAAAAACCATCGGCGATGAACAAGGTATATTTGATGCGTAGATTGTTCAATTTACAGATGTCTGAGAATGGATCTGTTTTAGATCATATAAATGAGTTTAATATGATTGTGAGTCAACTCAATTCTGTGGATATTATTTTCGAAGATGAAAATAAGGCGTTGATTTTGATGTCATCTCTTCCCGAGTCTTGGTTTACTATTGTTACTGCGCTTAGCAATTCCCGTGGATCTGAGAAACTAAAGTTTGATGAACCCCGTGATGTTGTCCTTAGCGAAAGTATTCACAAACGAGAAGTGGGAGATTCATCGGGCAGTGCTCTCAGCGTTGACCGAAGAGGGAGAAGTAAGATGAAAGGCAAAAATCAACATGGTCGATCAAAATCAAAGAATCGAGGAAAATCTCGGAAGAGATCAAACGTGAGTTGTTGGAACTATGGAGAAAAAGGGCACTTTCGGACGACATATACAAAGACAAAGAAGAAACAGAATCAGAAATCTGGAGATGACAATGATTCTGTAAATTCAGCAGAGGACATTGGGATGCTCCAATCCTTAGTGTGAACAGCCCGGTTGACTCATGGATTTTGGATTCTGGTGCATCTTTCCATTCGTCTCCTAGCAAGGAGTTTTTCCAAAATTTCAAATCTGGAAATTTTGGAAAGGTGTATCTTGCTGACAATAAAGCCTTGGAGATTGAAGGAAAGGGGGTTGTTTGCATAAAGACCCCCTTGGTAAACCAGTTGACATTGGAGGATGTCAGATATATTCCTGGGCTCAAGAAAAATCTGATCTCTATTGGTCAGTTGGATAGCACGGGATATGCAATAGAGTTTGTGAAAGGTTCGTGGAAGATTGTAAAGGTGCTATGGTAGTAGCTCGTGGCACCAAATCTGGAACCTTGTACACCACTGCAGGGTGTATTAACATGACCGCTATTGTTGATGGTGCTTCTGGTTCATGTTTGTGGCACAACAGACTTGGACACATGAGTGCTAAACGAATGAAGATGCTGGTTGCAAAAGGAGCATTAGCGGGCCTGAAGTCTGTTGATATGGGTCTTTGTGAGAGCTGTGTTATGGGCAAATAGAAAAGAGTAAGCTTCACAAAGTCTCCTAGAGAGCCAAAGAAAGTGCGGTTGAAAATGGTCCATACAGATGTTTGGGGACAATCTTCAGTATCATCACTTGGAGGATCCAGGTTCTATGTTACCTTCATTGATGATTCCATCATGAAGGTATGGGTTTACTTCTTGAAGCATAAGTCACATGTGTTTGCAACTTTCAAGAAATGTAAAGCTTAAGTTGATAATCAGACCGGTTTGAAAATCAAATGCCTAAGGTCTGATAATGGAGGAGAGTATGACAAATCAGAGTTCAAGGCATTCTGTGCAACTGAGGGAATTAGATTGATGAGAACAGTTCCTGGTAAGTCAAGGCAGAATGGAATTGCTGAGAGGATGAACAGAACATTGAATGAGCGTGCAAGGAGTATGAGGACACACTGTGGGCTGCCCAAAACATTTTGGGCGGATGCTGTGAGCACAGCTACATACTTGATCAACAGGGGACCATCAGTTCGTCTAGGAATCAATATTCCAGAGGAGGTGCGGACAGGAAAAGAACTCAAGTACTCACACTTGAGGACTTTTGGTTGCACTGCTTATGAATATGTTGATCAAGAAAAGAGAGACAAGCTTGAATCCAAGGTTGTGAAGTGTTACTTCATATGCTATAGTTCTGATTTGTTTGGTTACATGTTTTGGGATGATAAGAACAGAAAGATCCTGAGACATTGTGACGTGACATTTGATGAGTCTGTCCTGTAAAAGGACAAAGAGCAGAAGGTTCTAGAGATTACAAAGCAAGTGGGAGTTGAGGTTGAGTTGGAGAAGAGTAACCCCAGAGATGTTGAAGTAGATACTCAACCCACAACTATTGAAGAATCTGAAGTGGAGCAAGTTACACCTGATCAGGTGTTAAGGAGATCATCCAGAACCATCAGGGCACCACATAGGTATTCACCTTCATTACACTATCTAATGTTGACTGATGAGGGGGAACAAGAGCCTTTTGATGAGGCTCTACAGGTGGAGGATTCGATCAAGTGGGAGCAAGCCATAGATGATGAGATGAGGTCACTTGACAAGAATGACACATGGGTGTTGACTGAGTTACCTGCAGGGAAGAGTGCTTTGTTGAACAAGTGGGTGTTCAGAATCAAGACTGAACCAGATGGAAAAAGAAGGTTCAAGGCTCGTTTAGTGGTTAAAGGATATTCACAAAGGAAAGGTATTGATTATGCTAAAATATTTTCTCCTGTTGTGAAGTTAACCTCTATTCGAATTATGTTGAGAGATATATATGCAGCGACCGGAAGGATTTGTGGTTTCAGGCAAGGAACACATGGAGTGCAAGCTCACCAGGAGCTTGAATGGACTAAAGCAAGCACCAAGGCAGTGGTACAAGAAGTTTGACTCCTTCAAGAAATACATTAATTCATATGTCTTTCTACTCTTGTATGTGGATGATATGTTGATTGAAGGATCTAGTATGAGGGAGATTAACAATCTGAAGACAAGGTTGTCTGCAACATTTGAGACTAAAGATTTGGGTCCAGTAAAACAGATTTTGGGGATGAGGATTTCTCGGGATAGATCTGCTGGAACTTTAAATCTATCTCAGGAGTTGTACATTGAGAAGGTGTTGAGAAGATTCAGGGTTAATGATGCTAAACCCAGGACTACTCCATTGGAAAGTCACTTTAAATTGTCAAAGGAGCAGTCACCCAAGACAGTCGAGGAGCATGAGCAAATGGCACTTTTTCCATATGCTTCAGCAGTTAGGAGTTTGATATATGCTATGGTCTGCACTAGACCTGATATAGCACATGCAGTGGGAGTTGTTAGCAGGTACATGGCGAACCCGGGGAAAGAGCATTGGGAAGCTGTGAAGTGGCTTCTGAGATATCTGAGAGGTACATCCAGTACTTCACTTTG
>NC_028648.1:62357396-62360335 GCF_001406875.1 Solanum pennellii
ATATATATATATATATATATATATATACACATAAGAACATAGATTGAAAATTTGGATGAAAACTTTTACCGGCAAGGTCATACAATCGATCCTCTTTTGCTCCTCTCTTCACCTCTTTTCTTTTCTTTTACATACAATTTACTAACCCTAATTATTATACGACTTGTTATAAAAGAGGTAAAAGTGACCCACTATTAATTTTAAAGTTAATTTTTTTAACCACCAATTAAATAAATTATTAAAACTGCCCAATTAATTTCATAAATATAATTTTGAATTGTCTAAAACACCCATTGAGAATCTATCAAAATTATTTTATCAAATAAAAAGTTCTAGTGCTCAAAACGAACAAATGGGTTGTTACAGCCTCTCTCCTCCTTCTCTCAATTTCGCTCGTCTCTCTCCTCCCTCTCCCAGTCACGTTGGCCATATATACAAATACATATGTATAATATACAATTATATACATATACAATCTCCTCTCTCGCTCCCCTCTCTCCTCCCTCTCCCAGTTTCGCTCGCCTCTCTCCTCCCTCTCTCAATATCTTTTGCCATATATAATAACACATATGCATAATATACAATTATCTAACCAATGTACATATACAATTCACCTTTGTCCCACTCTTTTCCCCCTCTAGCTCGCCTCTCTCCTCCCTCTCCCAATCCCGCTTCCCATATATACAAATGCATATGTATAATATACAATTATATACATATAAAATTCACCTCTCTCCTCCCTCTCTAGATCTCGCTCTCCTATCTCCTCCCTTTCTCAATCTCCCTTGCCATATATACAAATACATACGTATAACAAACAATTATCTAACCAATATACATATAAAATTCACCTTTTTCCCACTCTTTCCCCCTCTCTTTCGCCTCTCTCCTCTCTCTCCCGGTCTCGCTCGTCGCTCTCCTCCGTATAAAATGTAGCTATAAATTGTAATTATCAAATATAGATATGAAGAGTAATTAATTATTTTAAAGTGGTTATATGTGAAAGTTTCCCATAAAACAATATATTGTATTGGAGATAAAATATATGTGGTATTGTTTTATACTTAATTATAATTCAACTTTTAACTAATTATTTTGTATCATTTATTTCCTCCAAATTACTCTATCCATTCATTTTTACTTTTTATTTATTTCTAAAATAGAATTTTTTTTTTATTTTTCATTTTTGATATGTCAAGAACAGACAATTTTTTTTTCATGTTTTACCCTTAAAATTAAATCATATTCTTCGTATCATTTTTGAAACTCAAACACTAAATATTACTACCTTGGTCCACTTTTATTTGTTATAGTTTCCTTTTTAGGGTCAAACCCTAACAATTTTGACGAAGATTTTACGATATATTTTTTCATCATATTAATATGCAAAAAAAAAGAATTGATAGTACTTTTCTTTTTAATATCTATATTTTTAAAAAAATATGAAATTAATGTAATCTAACATAACTTTAAATTAGTCAAATTCACTTTTAAAAACGCAAATAACAATTATGAGTGGACAAATGAAGTAAGTAATAAGGTCAAATAGTATGGTATAATACTTATATTAATTAGTATTATTATAATGATTGTGTGTCAACTCAAACAATAACAAATAAAAATGAATGAAAAAAATTCACCGGAAAAGGTTATTTGTACATCCGGAGATTATACTAAAAAAGTCATTGTTGGATTCCTAGTTAGGTTATGATATCAAAAATTAACATTTCTAGGTGACTTTGAATACTTTCTAAGTTATTCTGAGAATCTTCATACTTTATTCTTGTTTCTCTTACGTAAGGTCCTTATGTAAGTGGAAATGGATTGATGACAGCATAATTTACTAATCATTGCATTTACCAAATAGAAAATTACTTGAAATACTTACATATAATAACCCCAAAAAAGTGGAAACCAATTATATATACTTATTTGGTCAGAAATATGAATTACGCGACATCAGCTATCAGAAATTCTCTATTTTGTTTTATTATATGACTCCTTTCTTGTTAAATATATATTTTAAATAATTTTATATTTTTAAATTGGGATAAGGGTCCGAAAAATATCTCAACGTTAGTCAAATTTACTATTTCGATACTAAACTTTAGTGAGGACCTATTACCTCCATGAACTATTTAATAGTGTATTTTTTACCCTTTGAACTATTTAATAGTGTATTTTAAAGGTACATATGTGCCCACGAGGACACATTTCTATTTATAATTTTGCATTATTATGTCCATGTGGGCAAATATAATATATATATGTTTAAAATACGGTACTAATAAGTCTAGGGAGGTAATATGTCCTCACGAAATTTTAGTATCGTAACAACAAGATCGATCAAAGTTGAGTTATTTTTCAGATCATTATCTCTTTTAAATTTAGAAGATCTTTAAACTTAAAACTTAGTTTTACAAACTCTCTCAAAAAACCTAGTTGCCAAAACCCTTACAAGTCGAAATTGTGCACCCGAAAAGAGGTTTTGGAATTTGTCGTGGTTGGGAAATTCTTATACGAATGACTTGATATCCACGAATTGCGAAAGATTATTATAAAACAATGTGAATTGAAGGGGTGTGTGAACATAGGGCTATTATGTAATCGATGTGTGTTGCGAAGGAAATGTAATACATAAAAAAGAGAAATGTAATACATATATATATGAATTACTTACATGAAATATTATAAAAGAGAAGGAAATGTAATACATAAAAAAGAGAAATTATTTGATAGAACTAAAATGATGTCATATATGACAAAAGAACATGGCTAAGTAATAAATATATAAATATAAAAAGAAGGCAACTATCAAGAAATATATTTATCAATTTTCCAACTTTTCACACTAAAACCTTCAGAAGTTCTAGAAAACATGTGCAATGATGGGGCCCTTCAGTCTCTTTTCCATCAAGAAAAGTGGACTTGCTTCCCAT
>NC_028648.1:62367376-62399328 GCF_001406875.1 Solanum pennellii
AGCAACAGAGAAGAAAATAAAACAATTCTCTTTCCCTCAAAATTAACCGCAAAACAAATATGAAGGAACTTGGAGAAGATGAATTTTTGTGCCTTAGTTTTGATAATTTTGAACTTTTATCAGATATGGCTGCAAAAATCTTTGATGAATTTCAGGCGGAAGAGAGTCATAGCGAAGAAGATTTTAAATTCTCTTTAGTCTCTGAGAATTTGGATAAATTAATCTATGACGGCCAGAATAAATTCCAGCAACCAATTTTCCCTCTTTTCAACCGCGGTCTATTGCTAAGCGATTTAAATTTGAAGGATGTTGATAAATCAATTCTGATTCCGTTAAAAAATTATTTCTCGAAAAAATTGAATCAACTTCATCGTGGGGAGCAGAAGAACTGGAGACAATACCTTCCGGAACATACTGTAGGTGGAAGCCGAAAATAAGCCATTACCAGAAAAATGCAATAAGAGTAAATCAGCAGGATCTGTATCGAAGCGATGGCCAAGAATCCGAGATATGTTATGGCGAAGTAATAGTGAAGGACAGGATAAGGAAAATTTTGTATTTATTAAATGAAAAACAAAAAATTAGAGTGAAGTGATGAAGACGGCCAGAAAATTGAAGCAGACGAAACCCAGCGAAGGAGAGAAGGGTCTATCACCGACAGCGACTTCTCAGCAAGCACCGTATTATGCACGAAATAGAGAAGATAAAGAAGGTGATAAGAATAAGAGAAAATCATATTTACCTTATAAGAAAGAGCTCATTGGATTTTTTGCTATTGGTTTGAGTATAAGTTAGCATCCTTTCTACCCACATGCAAATGCTTGTTAGCTTGGATTGTTAGTTTTTTTTGTAGTATATGATTTTGCTTTTTTTTTTTCCAATTCTAAAATTAGAAAGATTTTGAAAACTCCCCACCCTTTATCAAAATGTTGGTTTTGAGATTCATTCTTTTTTTTTTTAAAAAAAAAAGTTAACTATAAATTGGGATATGAAAATTTAAGTATTTCTTAAAATTAGACCTATATATTTAAAAAATGTTATATTGTTCAAATTTATGTGACACATTTTATTTTCTGAAAGTCAAACAATTTATATTTGTAAACTACGCAAAAACAATATAAATCTATTTCTATTTCAAAGATCAAAATGTGTCATATAAAACAGATGGATTATGATAAATTACTCTCTCTTGCTATTTTTACTTGTCATATTTATTTTGTTGTACTAATATTTTAGGGTTAAGTATTGTAACTAATCCTATTATCTTGAGATTTGTCGAATTATTTTTAAGAAGATTTAAAAAAGAAAAACACTTTATTAGAAGTGGATACGTAGTATTGACTAAAGAAAAGAGAACTGACATGGAGAGTTGCTCATCGTTGAGTGCAACAAATGAGCAAATGAAGTTAAGAGTGATATAATCCTAAAATAGAGTTATAGTTGAAGCAGAAGAAGAGACCTGAATGAGTTGATTCGATATGAAAAAAAAATAATTTTAATAATTTTCATATAGTTTTTCACTATTTAATTTTATATTTTTAAATATTTTATTATCATAACCTGATTTAGTTTTGAAAGTTAAAAATATTAATTTTACAAAAAAATTATGAAAAGAATCATATAAATTTAAAGAAAATAAATAATATTTGAATCATTAGTACAACATTTTCTTGAGAGGTTACTGCAAATATTATCCTCCTATGTAATCTTTCGAATTATAATCATACAGTAAAACCTCGTCAAACTAATATAATTGAGATCATGAAATAGTATTATTTGTAGAGATAATATTTAATTAATAAATTAATATCTATTATTTTAAAGAGTGTTTTGATTTTCAATTTTGTGATACTGATATAAATAGTGATTTCAAGTCGTATCACCGCAACATATTTTATTGAAGGATATTAAAAGGCTATAAAGTTGAACAAACTAATCCAGAAAAGATTAATGTTCTGGATGATATCAAGTTTGCGATCCCAGCTTGAACAACAAATATTTAACAAGAGACAAAAGCAAATTATTTTCATCACTGCAAAATTTGTTCGGAGTAGGGGTGTCAAATGGGCTAGTTGGGTTGAACTTGGAGATAGTAAAATGGGTTGAGATAGAAATATGATTGGGTCTTGGCGCACCCAAATTTACTTTGGACTCAAATGGGCTAAAAATTGGGTTGGGTCTTGATCCACTCAATTTGACCACGTTGATCTCAATAATTTTAACATAGTGATACTCAACTTTTATAATCACAATCCGCCTTTTTGCTCAATATTTTTCTAAAAAAAAGTAACAATTGGATAGATAAATCCTAAAACTGTTAAATAGATTAGATAATGATTCATACATTTTATATAGGAACATGTCTTTGTAAAGAGTTTTAAAACGCGTTGAAATTGGAGATTGAATTGGGATCAATTGAGGATTCTCTTAAATGGCTTAGACTTGAATGAATTGAGATTGAACCTAATTCAAGTTATCTTAAGCCCAATCCTTATGTTCTGGGCGGGTTATCTATGTTCGGGTTCATTTTTGACACCCCTAATTCGGAGGATGAAATCTCACTGATTTTGAATGAATTCACTTGTGAAAACGTCATTAATTTACTTGATGTCATAATTAATGTTCTCGATTGTGCCAGTAAAATGGACGTCAATAATCTAATTAATTATCAAGTTGAAAATCATATATGATCAGAGATTTAGAGATTAAAAGAAATTGTGGATACCATAAAAAATAATGTTAATAATGAAGTTGAAGATGAAGCAATACGGTTGAAACCATTTATGTGTAAAAACACTTATCGCATATAGAACTCTTCACAATTTTATGATACAGTTCGAAAAGACAACAATGAAACTTTTTGATGCAATAAGAAAATGTAGAGATGAACTTCAACAAGATTAAGAGTTTAACAAAAAACCATACACAAAAAAAAGCATACACTTAGATATATTTGCATTTAAAAATAATTTAATCCCTCCGTCCATTTTTACTTGTCCACTTTTAAATCGGCACACCTATTAAGAAAGCAATTAATGACGTAGCGAGTTTACCATTTTACCCTTATTAATTATGAAGTGGATGAAAAGTTCTACATTTTTCAAAGTAATTAGTCATTAAATTGAGGGTATAATAGGTAAATGAAATTGTCCTTTCTTGATTTGTCAAAATGGACAAATAATTAGGGACAATTATAAAAGGAAAATCGGACAAGTAAAAAGGGACGGAAGGAGTAATTTATAAAATTGGAATATATATTTATATAAGTTTTTTTAAAAAAATATATTATCTTTATATTTTATCGAAATAAGTGATTTTTTCCATCATCTCAAATCAAGATCGAAGAAAAACATTATCTTAAAATTTTCATTAATTTATTTAGTATTAACTTGGTGAAATTGTACGGTACATCACAATTTTGATAGTTCATTGATTACAAACTTACTTGAAAAAAGAGCAGTGAATGTAACATGATCTAAAATAGGCTTAGAGTTGTTTAAATGAAATGACCACTATTCATTGCTAACATTCATTCTTTAATTCACTTAAAGTAAAAGCTACTTATACGACTTATTATTCTTATTTATTACTTTCTTCGTTCCTTTTTACGTGTTCACTTTTGAATTGTCATATCTATTAAGAAAATAATTAATGACGTAGTGAGCTTACCATTTTACCCCTATTAATTATGAAGTTGATGAAAAATTCTACATTTTTCAAAGAAATTAGTTATTTAATTGAGGTTATAATAGGTAAAAGAATTTGTCCTTTCTTGATTTGTCAAAATAGACAAATAATTAAGAACAACTATAAAATGAAAGTAAACAAGTAAAAAGGGACGGAGGAAGTACTTTTATCAGTATTAATACTTTTTCTAAATAGTATAATATCTTCGTATACGTATGACGAAGGTAAGGAAGAAATGACTAATTATTATGTTTTAATCTATAAAATGACAAGTATTGTGAATATCTATTTTTAATAAAAATGCAAAATAATTAGAAACAAATTTTGATTATCAAAAAATTTATGATTGCATATAAATTCGTTAAAATTTATAACATAGGGTTAAAAACAAGTGAAATAGTTTAAACACTTTTTTTTTCAATTAATAGCTAATACGACAAGAAAATATAAATTGTATTCATGATCGAAGGTAAAAAAAATTCTGTGAGGTGTTTAATTTGGATTGACTTAAGTTGGTTAAATATATCTTTAAGTCAGTTTTTGACTTCTGAAAGTGTTTGATACATATAAAAAAATAACTTAAAGATTTGAAATAAATTAGAAATAAGTAACAAGTAAAACTGAATGGAGGGAGTACTTCTTTCCATCTACCCCATTTTAAGACTTTAATTATTAGTTCTCTCAAAACTTCCAACCATTAGGACTCCTTAATTATTAATTCTCTTAAAACGTCTTAACATATGTTTTAGGACTATTTAGTTATTATATTTTGGGAAAATACACAAGTATCCCCTCAACCTATGCCCGAAATCTCAGAGACACACTTATATTATAATAAGGTCCTATTACCCCCCTTAATTCATTTTATAAATAATTTTCTATCCCTTTTCGGCATACGTAGCACTAACTTTAAACAAAATTCAACCAGCGTTGGGCCACAAGATAGTGCCACGTAGGCCGAAAAGAGGTAAAAAGTTATTAGTAAAATAAGTTCAGGGGGTAATAGGACCTTAGTATAGTATAAGTGTGTTTTGATATTTCGAGCACAGGTTGAGGGGACACTTGTACATTATCCCTTATATTTCTTTAATAGTTCTTACCATATATCTTAAGACTAATTAATCATTAAGTTTTTGATACTCTTACCATATATTTTTTCTATTTCTCTTACCATGTTACCATATAAGTTTTCTATTACTGTACATGTATTACTTCCATCATATTACATGAAATAAAAAAACTTTCAAGAGAAGGAAATCTAATAAACAAAAAATGAAACTTATTTAATAGTGCTAAATGATGTAATGCATGACAAAAGAACATGACAAGTATATATATATATATATATATATATATATATAAGTTTTTAAAAATGATAACCACAAAAGAACTTATAAAGCAATATATTGGAATAATGAATAAGTGTCTCTTTAACCTATGCCCGAAATCAGAGACACACTTATACTATACTAAGAGCCTATTATCTCCTTGAACTTATTTTATAAATAATTTTCAATCCCTTTTCGTCCTACGTAACACTATCTTGTGGGCCCAGCGTGTGTTGACATTTTTTTTTCAAATTGGTGTCGCGTAGGTTGAAAAGGGGTAGAAAATTATATAAAAAGTTCAGGGAATTATTTACCCAGTTCAACTAGTTTGGATTAAAATAGTTCACTAGTTGGTCATATTTCTAACTATTAGATGTTAATATTAGACCTACAGTTTACAGGTGGATGTATTGTTTTCATATGCTTGCTGAAGACCAAAATTATTAGGTAAGAGTAAGAGCCTGTTTGGCTCAGCTTAAAAGCTGGTCAAACTGACTTAAAAGCTGGTTTTTGACTTATTTAGCTGTTTGGCAATACTTAAAATAACTTATTTTAAGTTAAAAAAAACTTATTTTAAGCCAAAAGTTAAAAGCTGGGGTAGGGGTGCTTTTTTTTTTTAGCTTATAAGTTGTTTTAAGTTGACCACATTTTTACCTTTTTGCCCTTAATATTTTTATACAATCTCCAAATTACTAACCCTAACATCTCTTTCTTCCATTTTCCCATTTTCACGTATAGATGATAGACAATTACTATTACTAATGAATGAAAATAAAAAAAATCTTAAATCTTTCAAGTGATCTATTCAAATTATATATTATTAAAATGTAAAATAAGTTGCACATATAACTTAAATAAAAATTTATATTCCTCTTATAAATAATTTGTGATAATAAAGAAATATGTGAATGATAGACAATTATTATTACCTATGAATGAAACTATAATAAAATCTTAAATCGTTCTTTGATCTGTTCAAATTATATATCTTTAAAATCTATAATAAGTTTATACTCCTCTTATAAATAATTTGTGATGAGAAAGAAATATGTGAATGATAGCAAAATATAATTATTTATGGCTGTAAAATATAAATTAATTAACTTTTATTATGTTAACAACTTTTAAGGGTATCTCAGACATTTTGATTTAAAAAGCTGTTTATCAGCACTTATTTGCCAAACACATCAACAACTTTTTTTTTAATTTCAACACTTTTATCCAAACGCATAACTACTTATTTTGAAAATAAGTTTCAGCACTTTCAAAAGTACTTTTTTAAAGCTGCTTTTATTAAGCCCATCCAAACGGGCCCTAAAACTCACAACTTATTTTAAGATATGCAAATAAGATTCAAACATTTTAGTTTGTTTTTGCTATTTGTTCGTGTTTATTATATCTAATGACCTACTAGTTTCTTCTTGTTGATTTTTATTTATTCTTGTCATCTTAATTTGATGTTTTTATATTTTTTTTTAATCTTGATTTGATCACTCTTTTTGTTAGTTCAGGGTCTATCTAGAATAACATATGTACAAACACAAGTAGGTATACATTCTAGTCTCTCTAGATTTCATTTGTCGGAAATCCCTAAATTATATTGTTTTTGTTGTTTATGTGTCCAAACTTTTTGGGTGAGAATCTGGTGTTAATTTAAAGGAACGTAGTGTAGTGGGATTAGGATTGAATTTAAAAATTAGTTGAGAAAATTGGGGTTGAGATAAGGATATAAAATAAATAAATAATAATAATAGCAAAATTAACAAAAAAAACAAAAAAAATCGTGAAACTTCAAAAAAATCGTGCAAAAAATGTAAAAAATAAATAAAAATAAATAGATGGGATGAGATTTTGTAGGAAAATAAGTTAGGATGTTGGGAGTAATTAGGATAAGGTAAAACAAATTTGAAATTTTTAAGACTCCTCTTTTCTTTTCTTTTTTTCTATAATTTTTCATAATATTTTCTATGTTATTGTTATTTTTAGACTAGATATAATTAACAAATAACTTAAATTTCCAATTTCTACCAATTTTTTTTATTATTAAACTATAATTGCTCTTATAATTTTTATTAATTTACAATTTATCATTATTAATTTATTTTATTTTAAATATAACCCTTTTTAAATTGGTGTGAAATATATTATGTTTTGGTAAAAAATTAGGTGTTCACAGTATGCCCCTCTTTGCTTGAACACACAAAGAGTTTTCATTTAAAGACGTGAACAATGTGACTAATTTTTTACTGAAAATATTTATGCCAAAAATGTGAAAAATTTATAATAGAGAAGAGGTTTGACTGTGTCCTAACTTTTGAAAAACTACCTATCCTAAGTTAATGATAAGGAGTCAGACGTAGTTCCAATGAGTTAGGTAGTCGAGTGAGGTTTTGTCGAGATTTCGGTTCATAGCTCTAGCTATTACATAAAAAAAAATGCAGAAGGAAAGATATGAAATCCTATCTACTCCGATAGTGCTAAGTCTTCATTTTAAATTCTCGAATATCACTTCACCCACTTTTGTAGGTTCATCGATTCTGAACTTTGCTCTGGACATCTGAGTTTAAGACTTGAAACTTCATGACTTGACTTCAGCTACTGACGTTCTTCCGCATGATATTCTTGAAAACTTGTTTTCTTGAAAAGATGAATTCTTTTATTTTTGACTTTTACATTGTAAAAGAAAAAGTTTTTTCTATTATTCTGATTTTAAAAAATGGTAAATTGAGTTAGCTATCCTAGATAGATCCGATCATATGTAGAGTCTTTCATTAAATCATATGTGAACGATTCAAATATGAAGTCTACTAGGAACAACCATATTTGGTTTCACTTACCAAGCTTAAACTCGTGGAAAAAAGTATCTAGACTGACTTTAACACGAGCAAACAACTCGAGTTAGGGAGTAGCAACGTATAGGTAGCAGCGCTTTCCGGCTTTGTGCATGGGTGCTCCCTATCCTAAATATGTGTGACTAAAAATCCTTCACCATGGACCGAAGATCCACTGGCTATCTTTATAGAAGTGGGGTACGTAGTAGCAATTCCCATGATATTATTATTGAAAACTCAGTAAAATGCGCGAAAGAAGACAATTTATATGCAGTTCAAATAATATCAAACATTAAATAAGTAGACAATTAGAACATTAAGACAAATAAATACAATATCCCAAAACGTAAATAGATAAATCATAGTCATACGTAAATCAATATTTAAAGCTCGAATTCTAGTTATTCCTCAACGGAGTCGCCATCTGTCACGCCTCTTTTTTTTTTCTTAGTATTTTTTATTTTTGTTGTTTTGAAAGAAAAAGAGTTTTTCCAATTAAAGTGACATTTTGAAAAGGGATAATTATTATTCGGAGTCGCCACTTGTAATTGAGTTTTGTTGTTACAAGTCACCTTATTGAAATCCCTAATCAAAAGGAAATTTGACTCTATTTTTTATTAGTCTGTGAAATAAAAATTCGGATAAAGAATTCTGTTGACCGAGGGGAAGGTATTAGGCACCCCTTGAAACTGACTTATTTATTTTAAATGATTTTAATTTTTTTCAGCGTCCATTAATTTAAAACTTGAAACATCCGTATATTTTTTTTCTGCTTATATTTGTATGTTTTTATTTTTTAATGTTATTATAGAATTTATACAAATTAGAGTTCGTGTAGAAAAGAGATTTTTGAGTTCAAGATAATTTAGGAATATATATTTGTTTATTTATTAGATAAAAAATAAGAAAAGTAAATAATTTGAAGTTAGTTTTTATGATGAAATCCTAAATAGATTAGGATTTTTTTTTAATGAAACAAAATTTTCCCCTTTTTAATTTTTTTTCTTCTTTTTTCTGCACGTTTTTGTTTAATTTTAAATTTTTATATATATTTTTTTGTTTTCTATAAAATCTGTTTCTTTCCTTTTTTTTAAAAATTTTATTTTATCATTATTTTATAGATTTTGTCTTCTTTTTCTTTTCAAATTCTTTTGTAATAATTTTGTTACTCTGTTATTTTTTTAAAAATTGTGGTGTTTTTGTTTGTTGTTTTTTTACGTTCTATTTTATTAATTTTATATTTGTATTTTTTCATATTACTTCACCCTTTTTTAATTTTTTTTTATGTTTTTATATCTTCTTTTTACGTTCATTTTTTTCTGTTTCTATTTTTAAAAAATTTCTGTTATGTTTTTTTTATTATTATATTTTCATGCTTTCTTCTTTTTATTTTGAAGTTCTCTTCTTCTCTTTATATAATTTCTCAATTTTTACTTCTGTTATTATTATTATTATTATTATTATTATTATTATTAGTTTATAATAATAATCTCTAAATGAAATTAATTTCTCCTTTTAATTACAATTCTGCTTAGATAATTTATTTTTATTTTTTTTGAAAAATCATTTATTAATTTTTATTTTTATATCCTAATCTAACAAGTCTACAATAAATTCAACAAAGATCTTCTAAAGTGAAAATAGACGGAAAGATATATTAATCTATTCAGATTCAACAATTCAATATCATGATGCGACATAAATTTCAAAATGTATCTAAAAAGACATAATAATAATGATAACGTAACAATAATCAATATAATACATGTGATTTGAAGTATTTCATACTATTGGAATCAAATTTTCATAGAAGTAATATTATTTAAATCACGCGAGAATTTATAGTTACCTCGCTGCGAAAATTGATACCACAAAAGCGAGTTGTTATCCACGAATTCAGAATCACGATCAAAGCTCCAACTCTAACCTAATTCTCAAAAGAAATAACTCATTTTTCTTCTCTTTGTGTTTGTTTGTTTTTTTTTCTTTTCTATGTCTATCAATCTCATTTTTTGTGTGTTCTCTATCTCTCTCTCTATATTTTTTCAGCTGAACGTGGGGTCATATAACATTTTTTGGGTGAGAATCGGTGCTAATTTAAAATAAATAAATAGGATTAAATTTAAAAATTAGTTGAGAAAATTGGGGTTGAGATAAGGATATAAAATAAATAAAATAATAATAATAGCAAATTAACAAAATAAAAATAAATGAAAAAAATGTGTAAACTATAAAACAATCATGCAAAAGAGGTACAAAAATATAAAATAAATAGATGGGATGATATTTTTTAGAAAAATAAGTTAGGAAGTTGACAGTAATTAGGATAAGGTAAAACCAATTTGAAATTTTTAGAACTCCTCTTTTCTTTTCTTTTTCTATACTTTTTCATAATATTTTCTATATTATTATTATTTTTAGACTAGATATAATTAACAAATAACTTAAATTCCCAACTTCTATTTATGAAATTTTTTATTATTATTAAACTATAATTGATCTTATAATTTTTATTAATTTACAATTTATTATTATTATTTTATTTTATTTTAAATATAATCCTTTTTAAATTGATATAAAATATATTATGTTTTGGCAAAAAATTAGGTGTTAACAGACTGCTATATTTTTTTTAAAAAAAATGTAAAGAGAATATAGTGCTCTTTGCTAAATATAAGTGAAAATTATAGGAAGCAGACCAACTACACAATGCAAATAGCTGCTTTTTTTGTTTTTTAATTAATGAAATTGGTGGCTAGATGATAATGAATGTATGAAAAAAAATATGCAGTCTCCTTAAGTACAATATTTTTTAAGATGTAGTGTAATAATTAGCATTGTTATACGGTAGCTGATAGAGATTTTGGTGATTCTTCCGCAACTCTTTTTTTTCAGTTGATGTCATTTGGATGATGCATTTATTTAGTATTAAGATTTATTTTTGTTGACATGTTCTTTGACTTCAGGCAACTTCTATTGAACATGTCAATTTCTATTTTGTGACAACAAAAAAGTAACTTTTTTGGCAAGCATGAAGATATTGGATTTTATAATATGATACAAAGTAGTCTATCATGAATGCTATTATTAATTTAAGTCTAAAGAGTTTCATGTAGACAAGCATCTATACCACTCTTTGTGTATACTTTGCATTAATTTATTTTAACAAAATATAATTGTACTTCCATTTGTAGGATTGCCTGTGCAAATCAACACAACTGGAAATATGATCCAACAATTTCAATTAGTTGAAACAAGATTCTAGAATATAATGATATTGAATATTGATTTACTTTTTTTTTTGGTAAGCAAAATGTACTTTAAGAAATCACATTGGTTTAGAAGTGTATCTTTTGCAAAAACATTATCTATTGATCTTTACATGTTTATAATATGCTTATTTATAAGAATTTGACAATTAAGTCATTTTTCATGTATGGCTTTTATTAGAGTTCAATGAATGATTAAGAGGAAACTGAAATTGTGTGGCTCTGCCAATATATTTATGGCAACAATAATATTGTAAGGAATCTTATATTTATTGCAACGATAATTTTTGTTGCTAGATATCATTTAAAGATACAACTATACAAATTTTTAACAACATAAATATAATTTGTGGCAACAATATTTTTTGTTTCGTTTAGTTAGCTTTTTGCAACAACATTGTTTGTTGTGTATTCTTATCGCATCGGGGTTTAAGGCAACAACATGCAACAACTTTTTTGTCGTTGCCAAAAGTACTTTTGGCAACAATACACAATATATTGCAACAAAACTTTTTGTTGGTACATGTCTTCTTTCTTGTAGTGTTTATTACTACCTTAATGCTTTAAGATACCTTGCTTCATATGCTAGGACTCCTAGGAGGGATGGCTCTGTCAGGAACATTGTCTGTCACCTTTAATGGCTAAAACACTCATTTTGGAGTTAGACTCCAGATCAATAGTTGCTCCACGTTCTCAAACTCTGTTATTATAGCTCCTCGATTTGATAACATGGTATTTCTAGGTGTTGCATCACATTTGACTTATATGCTTTCCACGATTTTATAAGCAAAAATTGTTCAGAAGGTTCAAGACGGTGAATCCTTTTAACCTATACGAGTGATTTGAATGAGGATGCAATGAATTTATAATTACCTATCATGGGAGATTGCATAACCTAGATTAGTCGAGTCCCATGAAATTGACTACACGATGTTGTAGATGAGTGATGACTGGACTTACCAAGCAGTGATGGATGATTTATATTAATACTAGGTCGGGTGGATCATCTCCTCTACCATGTTTCTAGATAAGTTTGTTCCACGCAATTAGGGGGAGAGCAAGAGGGTCGAGTTCTAGAGTTTTCAACAAGATGACATGTCAATCGAAAGTATGAGGTTAAATTGCATGCCTCGGTTAGGCACACTTTGATGATACATTCCATCGAGACTAAGAGAGTGAGAGGGTCTGTAATTAAGGGTCTAAATATATTGATTCATTATATGGGGGTTTCTCAGGTTACTTCTTCTCGCGTTTCATTTCAGAAAGTGGTATATGGTGCAATAGTGTTGGATATGATTTGATGTGAGGGATTTGAGCAACATGAGGGTAAGAGGGCTCATCATTCAGGTCATCTGGGTAGTGCTCACTACAAGAAAAAAGGCATTTCCCAACAACAAAAAAATTGTGGTCATATATTGAATGTTGTTGTTTCTCGTTTTAAGAAGCAGATGGTACGTCTCTAGAAACTAACATAAGTATGTGATGTCAGTTATATTTTCTAGGATGATAACTTTCAAGGTAAATAGGAAAAATATAGTTATTTATGCATTGACTTTGTAAAATGATAAATATTAATAATATCTACTTTTAATAAAGATAACATGTAAATAGGAATGGAGAAAGTATTTTTCTATTCTTTTTACCATATATATTAACACTACTTAATTCCTTAACTATTAATTCTCCTAATAATACATTCGTTCAATTTTACATGTTATATTTTGACTGGACACACCAATTCGTTCAATTTTACTTGGCAGTGAAATTGACTTTAACTACTAGATTTAGTAGTATAAGAAGTCCAGAAAAATCATGTTATTAAAATGAGAGTAAATTCTTCAATTTATAGAAAACAAAGGGTAATATGAAAAAGTTCTTATTGTGCATTATCAGAAAGGTCACAACTCTTCATAAAACTCGCAGCTTTTCATTAAAGTCACAACTCTTCATAAAAGCCGCACCTTTTCATAAAAGTCACAATTCTTCATAAAAGCCGCAACTTTTCATAAAAAAACACAATTCTTCATAAAAGTCAAGACTCTTCCTAAAAGTCGCAACTTTTCATAAAAGTCACAATTCTTCATAAAAGTCACAACTCTTCGTAAAAATTGCAACTTTTAATCACAGTCACAATTCTTCATAAAAATCGCAAAAATTTATTTTCCATTCACACCTTTAAAATCCAACACATGACAAATAAATATGTATAATAATAAAATAAGGTAATTACAAATTAACTTATAAAGAACTAGATTTAATAACTTCCCAAGTTGATAAAAATTCTAAAAGCACATTTGTATTTCATCAAGGAAAGTACACTTCCGCAGCTCCTATTAATAAAACCCTTCATCACAGCAGCAGAGCATAAGAAAAAAAAACGATTGTTTCACACAAAACAAATATGAAGCAACTTGGAGAAGACGAATATTTGTGCCTCAGTTGTAACAGTTATGGACATTCATCGGATATCGCTGCAAAACTCTCCAATGAATTTCAGGTGGAGGAAAATCATATGAAGAAGATTTTGAATTCTCTTTAGTCTCTGAGAATTCGGATAAATCAATTGCGGAATTCATTCATGAAAGTCAAACAAAATTCCAGCAGCCAATTTTTCCTCTTTTCAACCGCGATCTATTGCTAAGTGATTCGAATTTGAAGGGATAAATCAATTCTGATTCTGTTGAGGAATTATTTCTAGAAAAAAATGAATCAACGACGTCATTGGAGGAAGAGGAATTGGAGATGATACCTTCCAGAACTTATGTGGAAGCGGAAGATAAGCAAGTCATCGCCATAAAAATGTAAGAAGAGTAAATCAACTGGATTTGTATCGAAGCGATGGCTGAAGATCTGAGATCTGTTACGAGGAGTAGTAGTTAAGGCAAGGAAGAGGGAAATTTTGTATTTCTCAGAATAAAATCAAAATCAAATAATTCCATTGAGGTTGTGAAGATGGCCAGAAAATTGAAGTAGACAAAAACATGCAGAGGAGAGAAAGGTTCACTAGCGGCTTTTGCGATAGCGACGACAACAATTTCTGATCAGGCATTGTATTATATAGGAAATAGAGAAGGTGATAAGAATAGAAAAAAATTATATTTATTTTATAGGAAAGAGTTCATTGGATTTTTTGCTATTGGTTTGAGCAAAAGTTATCGTCTATTTTAACAGCAAATGCAAATGCAAATGCTTCTTAGCGTAGATTGTTATAGATTTTTTTTTTTTGGTATTCTAGTATAGGATTTTATCACCAACATTTCAAAAAATGGATGTTTCTTCTTTTGTTTTTTATTTATTTGCCAATTCTGGAATTATAATTTTAGTATTTCTTTTATATAGTTTCTGATTATTTATCATTTTGTTATAAAATATTTTATATAACACTATCTAGTTTAGTTTGAAAAGTTAACCATATTAATTTTAAAAAAATTTGAAAAATATCATATAAATTAAAATGCAAGAAATAACATTTAAATAATCAGTACAACATTTTTTTGAGAGAATACTGTAAATATTTTCCTCATATATAATCTTTATAGAAATTTTGATACTTTATTGATTACAAAGTAACATGGAAAGAGAGAAGAGAATCAAAAATGAGCTAAAACAGGGTTAGAGCTGTTTAAGTGAAACGGTGACCATTATTTATTGCTACCATTCATTCTTGACTCACTTAATACTAAAATCTATGAATCTTTGGCATTGTTAACCAAACGCCTTATTTTTAGAAGTAATTTATAAAAATAGTTTTTTAGAAAAAATGTTTTTGAAATTTTTTATTTATATTTTGTTAACTCATTTGAAAAGTGTTTTCATAAACAAATTGTATTTGATTGTCACGATCCAAAATGGACGTGATGACACTTGTCTTATCCACCAAGACAAGTCAGCCTAAAACTCAACCATTACACTAAAATGTGGAAATTTTATAATAAGATAAAAAATACCCCCAAAACTTGGTTGTCACGTGTACAAGCCTATAAAGTATTACAATTGAATAAAAAGAAAATACTTGTGTCAATGAAACTCTTTCTAGAATAGAACAAGATCATAATTAAAGAGAGAGAAAATCCACTGAGACGACAAATAACTAGCTCAGAAATCTTCAAGAAGCCTTGAAAAAGGAGGATGAGATATACCACAAATACAAGTAATATCCAAGACATATAACACTAATTTCAAAATAGTGTTTTCCCATCAATATAAAACTTATTGAATCACGTACAATGTCAACTCCACGTAATTTTTAAGATACCAAATTTCAATAAATTTTTAAAGTCATCATACACCTCATACCAACATTTAAGAAATATTCTTGGTCAATCTGATAATTCGGTATAATATAAACTCATAACCTCTACCCACCATCAAATTCCTATGTAATATATCATAGCAGTCTGTATCGTCCTATCAACAAAATAGTTTCAATTTCCTCAAATTCCTTATTAATCATGTAAAATTGTAGGTCCACACCGTTTAACATTCATAAGTTACTTATTATATTTTCAACAATATAACTAGACATAACCACATAGAATCTTCTACTCTCATCACTGTTTGTCACTCTAACAAAAACTCAACCTTTATAAACATTTCTGGTAAGTCTGTACAGAATCAGGTCACATATGATAGTCATTCTTATTTTAAAGGCAAAAATTCATATAACCTTCCATTCTATATCAAGGGTATATATGAGAGGTCTTATCCATTCATATTTCTTAATTTCTTCTCATGACGCAAAATTCTAAATATCTTGACTCTTCAATACACCAGACTCTTGATCATTTCACTGACTATCTTACCCATTTTATCCTTTTATCAACAATCCATTACAGTTTTACCTGTTACTCTAAATCAAAACATTAAGTGAAACACTTCTTTAGGTTCTTTGTCAACCAAAAGTAACTGAATTTACGACTCAAATTATGCACAAGTCCTTTCAAAAGCCCAATACCCAATGTGATCAATCATTTCTTACCTTACTAATCCATTCCTTAACAAAACATACTAACACGAACATACATTCGTCATGAAAAACTTGAGTTTTTGATTCCAATCTTGTAACACAATCTCATTTTCTATCAACATTAGTTCATACCTTGAATAAGTTTATGAATTTATGTATCTTAATTTATAATCGATCGCCTCCTCATTGACTTTATTATATCTTTCGCTAAATATTCAAGCGTACTTATTACATAACTCAAAACCACAAAAATAAAACTTATCATCATACTCGAGTTGAACGTATGTACACTATTATCTCAAAATTTACCCAACCTTTATTTTTAACCAATATGATGAACCTGTGACACTATTACCATGATTAGAGAAAAATGAATGAAATCACATGTCTCTGAACTCAATTCACAATCCTTTTTAAGATACCTCTTTACCCTTGAAATCAAAGTGAATATCCTTTCTCTCTCCCCTTTCTGAAAACTAAACTAAATCCCACTATATGACTTTAATTAGCTCTTTTCAATTATATTTAAGCGGTATCTCAGCACCTCCTATAAATTTTCATGAAATCAAACTACTCACCAAATAATATCAAACCATAACCCTAAATACTCGCAAGTCATTATTATAATACAAAATTTATTTAACCAACAAGTCTTATCGTATAGTTGCAACTCAATCACAACCCCTCATGAACTCTTATTACCATCATGATCAGTAAGCCCTTATCATCACTACATAATCCAATTTTTAATTAACATGACACCTTAAACTCGGTTATGCCAATCAAATAGAATGACTAACACACTTTTATATGAACTTTTTACTAAAATCTTCAATTCCTTTCACAAAAGTATACTCTTTGGGACTTTCTTTATCCATAAGCTTGTCATTCTGGTATCTATTCATTCCTTGGACCTTAAGATGAAATCATTGATCCTGATTATAATCCTCGGGATGCACTTTTCAACTTAACAAACTAATATCGTACAAATAATTCACCACTAAAAGCTTCATTATAAATAATGTTTAACTCAACCGTCCATAGTAACAAACTAGTTGGTTTTCCAAACATGAATGCAACATCAAATCTAATTATATGAGCATGTGGTTCAAGTAATAACTTCTTAACTAGTTACTATTTGCACTTAACTATCGACATATCCATTTTCATATATCACTAGTAACACATAGTTAAATTCCGTTGGATCCACCACTAGAACACATCATACCTACCGAGAAGATTGTGTTAAACTAATTATAAATTTAACCCATTAACATTTACTTAAATTAGTTATTTAATAATTAACCATCAATTAGTTCACTCTAGTTAAATGAATATTTCAAATTTTCAAAAATAACCTTCCAAAACATTACATTGACTAAGTTTTTGTTTTTTTAAATAATGCATTTAAGTGTAAAATTATTAAAAAAAGACAATTATCTATGCATTTTTAATATGCAATTATTTTATAGATAGAAATTATTTTGAATATCTATTATAAAAAATTTAATCAAACTTTTATTTCATTGAATTAATAGTATATATTCAAATTTTCAATCATTATTATAAATAGAAAAGTAAAAAAGTAAATTAAATATTGATAAATATTAATATGATAATTTTAAATATAATTAAAATATCAAATATAAAGTAATGATATAAATGTAAAATGATAATAATTTATCATAGAAAAAGAAATTCTTAAATGAAACTTCTATTAAAAGTTATGAGATATGTTCAATAATTAATTAACATGGGATAAATGGGTAAATATGTAAATATGAAACGAATATTTTGTTCTTGGAAGAATAATTTTCGGCTTCTCCTTTTTTTAAAAAGCTGAAATTTTTAGTTTCCTTTCAATAACATAAAAACTGTTTATGCTTCTATTTAAAACAATTTTATTGATTTGCCAAACACTTTACATTTTTTTTTTAAAAAAAAAAACTAATATCATTCTTAAACTAATTAGTATTGTTGGACTTCGAACAATAATGTCAAAGATATTCCCTATTATCCTTATTTATCACTTTTATCAATATTGATATTTTTATCATATTAACATCTTTTTATATTTATGACCAAGGGTAAAATGAAGAAATAATTAATTAATTATGTTTTGATTTTTGAAATGACAAATATTGTGAATATCTATTTTAATAAGAATGAGAAATATTTAGAAAAAATTTGATTGTCGAAAAAATTGTGACCGCACATTAAGTTAAAATTTATAAAATAGGACTAAAAGCAAGTGAAATAGTCTAATCACTTTTTCCCCATTAGGAGAAAATAATACAAGGATAAAAAATCAAAATTGAAAGTTAAAAATATGCTACTCCTAGATAGTAATAAGATTTGAAGATTAAGAGTGAGATATTAATAATAACTAGAAGTAAAAAATACTGCTCCTACTTTCATGCAAGAGTTCATTTGTAGGATTTTATAAAGAAGGCTAGTAAATTGCACTTAGTAGTCTCACGTTGTTCCTATTGACATATATACTATTAATCATATGTTTAAATATATTTTTTGATATAGAATAATTATTTATTCACTTTTAATAGATCATATAGTCATCTATGATGTCTGTTTACTTATATAGTAGATAATTATTATATAGACTTTTAGTTTATACACAAAGGATTAAATTATCGGTTATTATATGTATAAATTTTTCTTCACGATGTAAAATTAGAATTGGACATGTCATCGGTATGATTGTAGTAAAAGATTATATGTAGTTTATCTTGATTATGAGAATGGTATACTTTCAAATTCTTGTACTAGTGCATTTTATGTGTATTGAACGAATTTTTGATCACGATATAACTATTATAATATGTATATGTTAAGTATCATTTTGATTTATTAAAATGTGAGATTCTAAGATTAGTCAATATGCTTGGTAGATTGGATGATGATAATATATATTGATGAAATAATAAGTTATTTGACGCAATCCATGTCTCGATATAGAGATTGATGATATGACTTTTTGAGAAGCTTACGAGTTCTCATTGTGTCAAATCTTGCAAGTGAATTTATGAATTTGACACATTAAATAAGTTAAGCAGTGTTCTAAAGGAAATTGACCATTGAATTATATGCGTGAGTAATTTAATTTATTGATTAGCATATGAAAGAGGGTCGATTTTTTAATCTAGCACCACTCCCAGGACGTCTACAACACTTTGCAAACTTCAGCCTTACACTTACACGAATATGACTAAGTACAGAATTATGTTACTTAGTTTATTCAGGATACAACAATAATAACAACACAACCAACATACGAGAACTCTTCCCAACCTTTTATTATTGATAGATCAACAAAGGATAAGGTTTCAAAAATTCATCTAAGGACAGATTCGTTCATCTTTGCTTTAGACGAATTTCCACCCTTTATAAAATTTTTGCACATGGCAATTACATGCGGCAATTACAAATGACAGTTACAAGCGACAACTGTCCGACACTTGTCATCACATGATTCAAACTAATGTTTCTAACAACTATATTTCTATCAGATAGAATATAATTCAAATTACATCCTTATCCACACGAAATAGAAAAATTAACACTTCGAATATTTCAGCCTACATTCCAACACTTAGAATATTTCAGCCTGCTTCCAACACTTAAAATATTACAGTTCCCCTCGTACACTTAGTTTTATTTCACCAATCCATGTGAATGCCTTTGTCCTTGACATCGTCAAGTCTTTACAGCCTTGCCTTGCCAAGCCAACACGCTACCTTGCCAATGACTCTTGCCCGCACGTAAGCCTTGCACGTTCAGGTTTCTTTGCCAACCCCAAAGCACCTTGAACCTGTATTGCACTGTTTTGCCCCCATTCATGCCAAGACCAATGCCCAAATCCTTGATATGCCTGCACGTAGTTAGATCAAGTAGTTTACAGGTCTAACAGACCGCCCGCACCACTTGAAGTCTATGTTCTCATCGAGATTGTTTTGAGATAGTCATCGTTTTGCGCTTCAAACTGCCATAAGTCTTTTTATTTAAACTGCATCAGCTGCACTCTTTCCTTTCCAATGAATCAAGAACTTTGTCTTTGTATTCTTCTTACTTGTGCCTAAAACCTGGTGATCAAGGATCTTCTCAATTTCAGCATCAAACTATGTAGGTACTGATGGAAGATCTATCTTTGACCTGTTTCTGTGCGGATCATCTGCATATGCAAAGTATGGTTTCAAGAAACTCACATGGAAAATGGGATGAATCTTTAACCTTTCTGGCAGGTTCAACCTATATGGAACTTCACCTACTCGCTTTACCAATTCAAATTGACCATCATACTTAGGAATCAAACCCCGATGCCTAGTCTTACTTGCAATCTGTTTACAGATTTGTGGAGTAAGTTTCAAGAACACTTTGTCACCCACATTGAACTCAATTGAGCGACGATGTTGATCAGCATACTTCTTCATGCATCGCTGAGCCTTGCGCAAGATATCTTGTGCTTTAGAAAAAATTTCAAGTCTGTCTATTGCAACTTTGTACGCTGCTGGACACTTTCCTTGATTTTTAGACTTAGCAACATCCAACGGCGTCATAGGCAATTTGCCTGAAACTATGTCAAAAGGGCTCATTTCTATTACACACGACTTGTGCAGATTATAACAAAACTGCATAGTGTCTAACAATGCAACCCAATTCCGTTGACTTGCTTTCACATAATGCCTCAAGTTTTCCTCTAATAGGTGATTAATCCTTTCCGTCTTCCCATCTATTTCTGGATGATTTTCAGTAGAAAACTTCAATTTCGTTCCCATCATATTGAACAATGCTGTCCAAAACCTGTTTGTAAATCTTGTATCCCTATCACTCACAATGTCAGCCGGAACACCAAAGTATTGAACCATGTATTTATAGAATAAATCAGCCGTAATCTCAGATGACCACAATTCAGGTGCAGCAATGAAAATAGAATATTTTAAAACCTGTCTATTACCACCATTATCGATGCTTTGCCGTCTACCTTACGAAATACAGAAATTAAATCCATATTGACTAATAACCAAGGTCTTTCAGGAATAGGCAAAGGCTGCAGCAAACCTGCCTCCTTTTTACGTTCAGTCTTGTTGACTTGACAGACATGACAAGTCTTAACGTATGCTTCAATGTCATCTTCCATTTTTGTCAAGAAAAAAACACAACACAGTAGAGCTAACATTCTATCAACACCCGTATGTCTAACCCAAGACGAATCATGCACTTCTTTCATCAAGTCTTTGCGCATTACACCCTGATTTGGTACGACGATTCTCCTCCCTTTAAAATAGAGCATATCGTCCTCGATCCAATAGCATCTCATTGTGCTATCTCGTACTTGACCCATCCACTTAACATACAATGAGTCATTTGAAGCACAACCCGATTCTATCAAAGAAATCAGTCGCAAGTTTAGAAATTTAATAGACTGCAACAAATACCTCTTTTCGACTCAATGCATCAGCAACCTGGTTATTTTTTCCGGCTTATGTTCCCATATGAAGTCATATTCTGCCAGGAACTCTTGCCATCTTGCCTGTTTTGGACTCAATTTCTTTTGTGTCTTGAAGAATGTATTGGCTACATTATCAGTTTGGACCACAAATCGGGTTCCTAAGAGATAGACTCTCCAAAATTGCAGACAGTGTACAACAACAACCATTTCCTTCTCATGTGTCGAATATCTCTTCTCAGCATCATTCAATTTTCTAATTTCGAAGGCCACATGATGACCTTCCTGCACTAACACGCCTCCAATAGCTTTAGCAGACGCATCAGTGTGTACTTCAAATGGCAACTCAAAATCAGGCAGCTTTAGTATGGGTTCAGATGCAATAACTTCCTTCAAATTTTTAAAATCTTCTACACATCGTACAACTCATATCCATTTAGCATCTTTATTCAACAAATAAGTCAGAGCCGCTGCCCTTTTCGAATAACCCCCAATGAACTTTCTGTAATGGTTAGCCAACCCAAGAAACGATCGTAAATCCTTAACATTTTGTGGTGCTTGCCAGTCAACAATGGCCTGCACTTTCTTAGGATCCATTTGAACTTGGTTTTGACTAACAAGATGCCCAGAAATTTTATCTCTTGTTGAGAAAATTCACACTTTTCCATTTAATATAAAATGTATATTTCCTCAATGAGACATCACCATACTTAAGAGATTGACATGTTAATCCAATGTTCGACTATAGATAACAATATCATGAAGATAGACGACTATAAAATCATCAAGATAGTCAAACAGTATGTTGTTCATTAAGTTGAAAAAGGTAGCAGGGGCATTGGTTAGCCCGAATGGCATTACAAGGAATTCATAAGAACCATATCTAGTTACACATTTTGTATTAAGTTCATCACCTTCTGCTATTCTAAATTGCCAGTAGCTTGCGCTAAGATCAAGTTTCATGAACCAACATATTTTTCTCAACTTGTCCATCAAATTTTGCACCAACGGAACCGGATACTTATTCTTCACAGTTGCCTTGCTCAATGCCCTGCAATCTACACATCTCATCGTCCCATCCTTTTTCTTTTGGAACAAAATATGAGCATCATAGGAAGACTTAGATGGCTGAATCAAACCAGCGTTCAACAATTCATTTAACTGTTTCCTCAATTCAGCTAATTCCTTAGGAGCCATACAATAAGGAGCCTGTGCAGGAGCAACCGTACCTGGCAGCAACTCAATTTTACGATATTTATCCCTCCTTGGGAGTAAAGTCTTTGGTAATTCTGGCGGAATCACATCAACAAACTTTTTCAACAATTCGGCCACACAATCAGGCACCTCTACTGTTACATCAGATTTCAATTCGACCAAAGCAACAAGTATAGTTTCATAAACCTTCTTCATCCCTTTGTCAATTGACATAGCAGATAACATCATTCCCCTATCCTTCTTTTTTGCAACATTACTGCCTTTCCCAAACGAATAAACACCCTTCACAAACCCAACATTTCGTCCTTCATAATCATTATCCCATCTAAATGTGAAAAAGGGACAAACTGGAATTTTCTTAGAAAATCAATACCAAGTATCTTCTCAAAATCTCCTAACGGCATCACCATCAAGTTTTGTCTTCCTACCCAATTTCCAGTCGACATAGACACTCCATAAGCCATACCCACAATGGCTTGTGCCTTAGCATTCACTGTATTGACGTAGGAGGGACTTTTATTCAACTTAAGCCCTAATTTTCAGCACTATTAACATCAATAAATGTATGAGTAGCCCTATACAGCCATTCCCATCACACATTTTTATGTTACCTTCATTTCCAAATGAATCAATGAAGCATGTGGATTAGAAGTCTTAGAATTCCCTTCAACATTATTAACCAATGTAATATCATTGAAAGATAAACCTAATGGATTGGCCATAGCAGCCACGATTTCCTCTCCTGATTAACCTTTTCGTCAAGGAAAGCATTCACTCTTTCCCTATTTGAACAAGACAGCCAAATTATGACCACCACAAGTCCAACAACCTTTTGAATTGCTATCCTTGTTTTTTTGACTTGTTTTCTTTGTTTCCTTCCTTCATTGGTGCTTTCCCTTTATCATTAGCATAATCTTTACTATTCTCCCTTTTCCAGTCCCCTTTTTTCTCACCCTTTTTCTTGGATTTTGAATTAGAAGGGACATTAGTAGTTAGTCGAGTCGTCCTGAAATCTACCAACGAATCGGTAGCAACAACTGCCCCTGGCAAATCCTTGACATTCTTCCTTCGAAATTCATTTTGAGCCCAGCCTTGCATACCCAAAATAAAGTTATGTTTTTTATCCTCATCAGACATGTTTTGTATGTCTAACATCACAGAGGTAAATTCTTTAATGTAATCTCTCACCGAACCCGTCTGCCTTGTCCCTTGCAAGCCAAGAGGCGTTGCTAGGATGAAATTGGTCACACATTTCTTTTATCAACTTATCCCACGTATCAATTCTGGGTCGTCCAACACTTATATCATCTGTATTTTGAGTTCTCCACCAAAGTTTTGCATTACCCGTCAAGTACACTGTGGTAATGTTTAACTTGTCAGTTTTAGGCACCCTTGCTGCACTAAAGTATTGTTCCATATCCCAGATGAAGTTTTCCAATTCCTTAGCACTCCTTGAACCACCAAAGGCTTTAGGTTCTGGAATTTTAACTTTAGACAATTCCCCACGATTTGAACTTAACGCTGCCACAGCCTGACATAGCACAACAATCTCTGCACGAAGATTTTCATTATCCTTATCTAATGATTCTAATTGCGCCTTCGTAGCCTCACTAAAATTCAAAGTTTTTGCCATGTGTTCGTCAACAAATCCTTGGAACACACCAACATTACTATGAATTTTGTCAGCGTCATGTCTCCAGTTACCAATTTGCCTCAGAAGATGAACTAACTTTGGGTCGTCCATTAATTCATCAATAATCCCAACTAAGGCTTCAACCATGCACACTATTTCCCAAAGTTCTGCATTCATCGCCATCGTTAAGCAAAGCTCTGATACCAATTGAAAGAAGGTCGATTTTTTTATCTAGCACAACTCCCAGGAAGTCTACAATGCTTTGCAAACTTCAACCTTACACCTACACGAATTTGACTAAGTACAAAATTACGTTAGTTTATTCAGGCAACAATAATAATGACAACAAAACCAACATACGGTAACTCTTTCCAACCTTTTATTAATGATAAATCAACAAAGGATAAGGTTTAATAAATTCATCTAAGGCCATATTCGTTCTTCTTTGCCTAAGATGAATTTCCACCCTTTATAAAATTTCTTCACATGGTAGTGACAAATGACAGTTACAGGCGACACCTGTCCGAAATTTGTCATCACAAGATTCAAACTAATGTTTCTAACAACTATATTTCTAACAGATAGAATATAATTCAAATTACATCCTTATCCACGCGAAATAGTAATATTCTAACACTTAGAATATTTCAGCCTACATTCCAACACTTAGAATATTTAAGCCTTCTTCTAACACTTAGAATATTTCAGCTGCCTCCATCACTTAGTTTTATTTTAGTAATCCATGTGAATGCCTTTGTCCTTGACATCATCAAGTCTTTACAGCCTTTCCTTGTCAAGCCAACACGCTACCTTGCCAATGACACCAGCCCGCATGTAAGCCTTGCACGTTCAGGTTGCTTTGCCAATACCCAAGGACCTTGAATCTGTACTGCACTGTTTTTCTTCCATTCATGCCAAGACAAACTCCCAAATCCTTGACATGCCTGCATGTAGTTAGATGAAGTAGTTGACGTGGTTAACCGTATGTATAATCTTAACATGGGGAATTACATATCATGTGTTTAATGGAGAATTTTTGAAATATAATGGAGGAGTGTAATTACGAATTTCTAGTGGAATGATTTGAAATTTATTATGGTAAGAATTATTCAAATTAATCATTTAGAAATTATTTGCATAATGTAAAGTCTCACTAATTAATTCTATGGTCCCAACCGTGCCCATACTTAACTAGAACTCAATATCTATTATATAGGGAAAAGAGAGAAGTATGTATCTTTCTCTATTCTAAAGAAAGAGAAAAGTACATGGCTTTTTCTATTTTAACAAAAGTGAGAAATATGTGTCTTTCTCTATCCTAAGAAAAGGAAGAAGTACATGTCAATTTCTATTCTAAGGAAAGACATGTTGTTCTCTCTCCTCCTTGGACTACAAAGAATTCTCCATAAGTAGATACTTTATTAAACTTGAAAGGATATAAGATTTCTATACAATACTTTTCCACCCAAGTATTGAAAGAGTTCAAAAGTGAACTTGGGATTACCGTAGAAGATTGTAAAACCATAGTCAATTTTTTTGACTAGCTTGTGGATTCAATTTAAAATTCTAGCATGTCGACTAGCTGGTGGATTCACTTGAAGGTTATCTGCTCACGCTTTTGTAGATAGTGAAGTTTTATTGATAAATCCATACTAAATTTGGATTAAATCTTGAATTCATGATACATTGACATAGTTAAGTTACTGGTTAATAAGGTCAGATTAATATTTAAGTCAAAATTATTTGACTTAAATAAAGTCCAAATTACATTTGGGCCAAGTCCATTAAGTTGACAAGATGAGCTCAACTCATATTCGTCAGGCCTATGGGTCAAAATTGCTCGAACCAACCTCAAGTCCTGACTCAAGCCTATATAAAGAGGTCTTCGTCTGACCAAAAGGGCATACACACATATACATACATACAGGAATACATAATTACTCTTAATTGGTGATCTGCAAGTCTTCTGCATACAAAGAAGTCTTAGCTTCAAGTTTTGAGCAGCAAGTATTCTGCCAAATTAGGAACATTTGTGAAGAGAAGAATTAGGTAATTACATATCTTTTTGCGATATTTTATAAAGGTTGTAACATTCGCATTAGTTCAAATAAAAATATTATTGTTTTCTTGCTATATTTCCTTTCTTGTTTATTGTATTTCAGGATTGAAACTTTCGGCGCTTACGAATTGGCACGCCCACTGGGACAATATTTAACTCTCTTCTTTTCTCTTTGAAAATCAAAATTCAAGAACGCTGAGATGAACTCCAAGAAGATCGACTAAAAATCTGCATCTACACCCAAATCTGGATCTACATTCGTACCAACATCTGCATGGAAATCAAAATATGGATCTACATCCGTATCCACATCTGGATCTACACCCATATCCGCATCTGCACCCGTATTTGTATCTTCTTATGCAAAAATGGATGGATTCAAATACTGTATCCATATGGAAAATCGTTGATATCACTGCAGAAAACATGGGACCTATCACAAGGAACCAAGACAAATTGCTAGGACAAAAGCCTCACGAGTGTCGTCTGAATATGCTACTGTCTTTGTTTTATCTCCAAAGCTAGTGAAGTATCTTGCAAAAGCTGCAGAAGAAGACATTGCCATAATGGTGAAAAGGTTCTTATCCAATTGAGCCCATCTACATGCAAGAAGTCCTTCACTTCGGCTGACAATGATGTCATAGGCACAAGATCTACCCCAAATAACATGTTTGGAAAAATCAATGCTATTCTCCCCCACCTACTATGGTAATGCACAGAATGGTGACTAACACTTCATCAGTATAAGAACAACTTGTAAGATTGACAAGAGCTATTGAAGGCTTGACCAAATATGTGCAAGATCAAGATGCTCGAATTGTTCAGCATAGTGATAGGGTGGATGGCATGATGGATGGAGAATCAAGTCATACACCTGGAAAATATCTGCAAGAACAAGAGACGATCGATTGCACCTCAAAGCAAGTGGAAGATGTTAATGAGATCAAAGTTTCCTCTGAAGGAACGATTTCGATTTACCAAATCAAGGAGTTCATCATGGGGATCATCAAAGACAAGTACAAAGTTTCCACAAATTCCTCCTTGTCATATGTCACGCCATACACTGCAAGGATTGATAGTTAGAAAATTCCTGCTGCTTATCAACCTCAAGTTTCAGCAGTTCGATGGTAGGGGGAGCCCAAATCAACATGTGGCGCACTTCCTTGAAACCTGCAACAATTCTAAAACATATGGCGCATACCTCGTCAAACAACTTGTTCTCTCCTTTAAGGAGAATGCTTTCGGTTGGTACACGAACCTTGAGTCTAGATCCATTGATAGTTGGGAACAAATGGATCAAGAGTCTTTCATTCGCTTCTATAGCATAAGACGTATCGTAAGCATGGTGGAAATTACAAACACATGTCAGGGAAACGAAGAGCCAGTCTTTGATTTCATCAATCGATAGAGGCATGCAAGCCTAAACTGTAAATATAGACTTAGTAAAGTTTCGAGCATAGAGATGTGTATTCAAGGAGGTAGTGTAGGAAACACTATAGCTCCACTAGCTCCAACTCAATCAAAATCAACGTCATCTTCCTCGTACATCATGTGAGTTTGGTGCTGAACTCTACTCTTTTGAGCTACATCTGGATGATGAGGAGGGATCACATCATCTCTATTTTCATGTACTTCCCTCGCTGGAACTAGCCCAACATTCTGAGGAATACTTGGTCTAGTTTGACCATTCCCGGCAGTTTGTTGAACATGTCGTGCAACGTCCAGTTAAGCCTCTAGGCCAACTCTATGTCTCTAAGCCTCTAATTTTTGCGCATTAACCATACTGCGAAGGTTTTTCTGGAGTTCATGGTCGTAAGGAAGCAATGGGGATCATTTACTTCTAGTGTTAGGCATGCACCAACAGATTTATTTCTAATTGATAAAAAAACAACAACAGAAGCTAAATTAGGAAATTATAACTACAAGTCGAATGAAATCTAGTAAAACAGTTTTGAAATGAAATTCCCCAGCAGCGGCGACAAAATTGATAGTCCAAACTTACACTTCAAATAAAAAGTGTAAACAGTCGCTGTCAATTTACAGAACTAAACTGGAGTTGAGGCATTCCCACAGAGAATTTCTCTGCAGATGACGTTTTACTGTCATATTTATCTGATTGCTTTTATTATCTCCTAACGAATATAGATAGAAAGTAAAATTGGGTATGATTGGCAATTAATCATAACTAAAACTTAAGATCAAATTTAACAGGTATGATTCATAAACTATAATGATGTACGAATTGTTCAGTTAATTAAATAAACTAGGTTAGTGTTCACCATGACGATGACTATGAATCTCTTCTACAATTTGAGTGTCAAGCAATAAGATGTTAATAAAACAGCGATTAGGCTTTATCTAACGCTTCTCAACCTTGTTATACAAGATCATTTGTATTCTCTCAAACTACAAATGATTCCTCATTAAGAACTCACTTATATTGACATGAACTTAAAGCTATATTCTCTCGAACTCCAGCTTTAGCCACGATTTATTTAGTAGATTTAGATTTTTCCTAACAAGCTTTTCTCTTGAACAAACACTTCATGCAGGCTCATCCAAAGCGTGCACTTGATAGACCAGATTATGATCAAAAGCTTTAAACTACAATATGTAAATAAAGATTGTTTTGCACTCATTTTATAGAATTGGGTCTACACTGTTATCATAGATCCTGGTCAAAGTATTTAGTTCCTCATAATTACAAGTATATAATAATTAACAAATAAAAAAATAATTCTAAGTACTTATATAATTAACTTTCCATTCAAAAGTCACATTAATAATCAGATAACCAAACTTCTCTTGTTACAAAATAATTTGAAGACAAAAACTCCAAAATCTGTCAAATTATGTGTTCTTCGCTTCGTATGGTCAGAATAATCCACTCATACCCTAAAATACGACTTAAATAAATCCCAATAAGATGTTTAAAAGGAAACCTTATTAAATTAGGACTGCATTATCAACCTCTTTCATGGCCATCGTCATGGTCCGTGAAGCCCTCTGTGGTCTTTCCTTAGAGCGTCCCAAGATTTGGTCTTTACCTTAGTCATTGGATTCAGCATGACGGTCTAGCTCACGGACCGTAAAAGAGACCACGGTCCATGAAGTGGTTCGTGGTCTTGCCTTCAACTTTTCCAAAACCTGGGATTTTAATCTACTCTCTGAATCATGTTCACGACATGGACCACGGACCGTCAAAGTGATCACGGTCCGTGAAGTCTTCTGTGGTCTTCTCTTCAACTCTTCCAAAAGTTTGAATTTCAACCTTCTCTCTGGAATCTTGTTCACGAGCTTGACCACAGACTGTCAAAGTGATCATTGTCCTTGAACTTATCTGTAGTCTTCACTTCAACTATACAAAAATCTATAATTTCAAGATGCTCTCTGGAATTTTGTTCACGAGCTAGACTACGGACCGTCAAAGTGATCACAGTCTGTGAAGTTGTCCGTGGTGTTGACTTCAACTTTCTCAAACTTAGGTATTCAGAGTTTAGTTACTGTAATCACATTTCACGGTCCGTGAAGTGGACCACAGATCGTCAAGATGGCCGTGATATTACTTCTTTTCTACTTTTTTCAATATCTACCTGACTCTTCCTGCATAATCAAGAAACACATCAAATCATACAAAATATACTCGATTCTAGTATTAGTTCCTTGTGTTAAGCATTAAATGTACCAAGATATCACAGTACATCAATGCCACTAAAGACTTTCCTTTCTCGGATGAGGCAACAGAGGAACATTGTGGTCTCATGTGGAGAAGTACTAAAGGAAAAGTCGTAGGTTATGGTCTACACCATGCAGCGCGATGAAGATGAATAAAGTTTTGGCTCTTCATATCATGTCACTGCACAAGATGAAAGCATATTTTGTCTCCAATTAAAATTGATGTAGAGTTGGAGAATGTTTCATGGTGTTACCACATATATTTTAATTATGGAGAACTTCAAGAATATGAAGATGCTAAAGATGAGCCACCTGAACTTGAAGAAGGAGTAAAGGTGACAGTTGATGCATTGAAAGAAATCAATCTTGGAACTAATGAAGATCCAAAACCCACTTATGTGAATGGTTAATTAGCGAGTAATGAGGAAAGGGCCTATGTTTACTTACTCAAAGAGTATATAAATGTATTTGCCCAGAGTTACAAATAAATGTTTGGATTTGACTTGAAGGTAGAACTCCATCATCGTACTATGAAAAGCAGTACACGTCCCATCAAGTAAGCTCATTGATGTTTTAGGCTTGAATTGGTTCCCGTGATCGAAATTGAAGTTAACAAGCTTATTGAGGCTTGATTTATTCGTGAAGTTAAGTACCTCACATTGGTTTGAAATATTGTCCCCATGAGGAAAAAGAATGGGCAAATTGGAGTTTGCGTAGACTTTAAGGATGAATAATGTGTTGTCCCAAAAATGAATTTTCACTTCCTAACCCTGATCTTATGATTGATGTCACAATTAGGTGTAAGGTGATGTCTTTTATGGATGGTTCATACGGCTACAACCAGATCCGCATGTCACCTAAGAATGAAGAGTTGACCATATTCCACACTTATAAAGGCATTTATTGCTACAAAGTAATGCTTTTTGGTTTGAAGAATGCAGGAGCACCTACCAAAGAGATATGCAAAACAACTTTGATAACATTCTTCACAAAAATGTTGAATGTTACATTGATGATTCAGTAGTGAAATCAAGGAAAATATGTGACCATTTGTAAGACCTGAGGATGGTGTTTTATTTACTACGAAGGTATAAACTTAGAATGAATCCTTTGAAATATGTGATTGGACTTACCTCTAGAAAATTCCTTGCCTTCATTGTATAACATCGAGGAATTGAAATTGATCAAGCAAAAATAGATGCAACTCTAAAGATGGTCGAGCCAAGAAACATCCATGTATTGAAGAAATATTGCATATCTTAGGAGATTTATCTCGAATCTAGTAGGAAAGTGACAACCATTCGGTCATCTTAATAAAAGAGCACTCTTTTCGAATGGTACCAAGCTTGTAGTAATGCCTTTTAGAGTATCAAGTTTTACATGACAAAACCAATAGTTTTAGCAGCTCTTGTTGTTCGAAAGCTATTGATACTTTACATATCAGCCAAGAAAGATCAATGGGAGAACTTTTAGACCAAGAGAATGGCGAAGGGAAAGAAAAATTCTTTTATTACTTGAGTAGGATGATGACACCAGATGAGTTGAAGTACTCGCCAATCGAAAAGTTATTTTTGGCCATAGTATTCTCAATTGAGAAGATGAATCACTACTTTTAATATCACGTCGCCGTCTTATTTCTCAAGACAACCCCATCAAATTTGTGATGTCAATACCTGTCCTCAATGATCAACTAGCAAGATTGTGTCTCATGGTTAAGCAATTTGAAATAGTGTATGTCCCTCAAAAAGCTGTGAAGTGGAAAACATTGCCAGACTTCTGAGCATACAACCCTATAACTGATGATTGAGAACTCATTGATGAATTA
>NC_028648.1:62409328-62431897 GCF_001406875.1 Solanum pennellii
ATAATAATAATAACTATAATAATAATAATTCATATAACAAATGAGAATATCTTAATGGATAATCATAAAAATTTTCAACTATTTGAGAAAATAAAAAAGTATTGGGAGTGGAAGATAATGGATACCTCTTTCAAACACAATATGTCTATTACAACTCATGATTTGCTGAGGATTTGGAGATGTCATTGCTTATTTCTGCAGGGTAAGCTTCAGTGATCTCTGCAATGAGCTAGCTGGCTCAATTATTATCCAACTATAATGAGATTGATGACTTGGTGATTATTTTACTGTAACAAGGTGGATGACTCGATGAATATACTACGCCAAAGAGGTGGATGGATCGATAATTTTCGATTCTCATCTTGCGTTAAGAAAAAATTCACATTGTGCTGCATCTTTTCTATTGTCGTCTGCACATGTGGTTTGATTTGAGAATTCATCATCTTAGGTTCTCTCAACAAAGAATGAAATAAACTTGTTAGAAAAATTAGTAATTTAAATAGAGAAGCAATATGTTTTACCGTATTCAACAAATATTTTTTTTGATAAATGTTCTGACGTCAGCCTCCATCGATTTTTTGATGCAGTAGATGATGACTTGATATGACGTGGATGAAAATGCTTTATCGATAGAAAGATGATGATCCATGGTAGGATGATGATCATCCATTGATAGGATAATGCTGCTAAATAATAGAATGATGATGCCCCATTTGTAAGAAAAATTTGATGCTCTATTCATAGGACGGTGATTCTTCGTTGATGATCCATTGATAGGATCATGTTGATTCTCCATTGATAGGACAACGATTCTTCGTTGATGATCCATTGGTAGGATTATGTTGATCCATTAGAAGGATGATGTTGACGCTCCATTCATAGGATGTTATTGATTCATTGATAGGATGATGCTGATGTTTATCCATTGGCAGGATGGTGTTGGTGCTCCAACGATAGGATGATGATGTTTCTTTGATGATCCATTGGTAGGATAATATTGATCCATTGATAGGATGATGATGATTTCGATCCATCCATTGATAGGATGTTTTTGATCTATTGATAGGATGATGATGATGATATGGATCCATTGGCAGGATGGTGTTGATGCTCCATTGATAGAATGACGATGATGTCACTGAGTGGTGGTACCATCTCATTTAATAATACTACAAATATGTCCCTTTGGATAGTGGTATTATCTAATATGATAATACTGTGGATATGTACCTCTAGGGGTTTCACATTACAACATCCGATATCGACATGATTTATGAATATTCTTCAAATGTTCTTGATGCTGAAAAAATATAATTTGATGTGATTGTATATGCTTGAGCATGTTGAGAGTGATGCTTTCACTTGTTCATATTTAAACATTTATACTCATTGTGACTCATACTTTGCTGGAAATTTGAATGAAGTATTATTGCTCTTATTCTGAACTATTTTTTTAAAAAAACTTCAATGACTTTCCTACATCGACAGAAAAATTGCCAATTTAAGGGAGATCCTCGTCCTTTTGACTTCTCCAACTACATTGAACGAAGGAATAGGATGATCATAAGCAAACTTATGGACCTGCATCCACTAAAAAATTGTTAGTTTTTTAAAACAAACTAATCTATGTTGAGTTTTTCAATCACTTGCTCATCGTCTTGCTATCTTTATTTGATCGCTCTGATTTCTCGCTTCTTGATAGAAAATATTTGAAACATATAGACAATTTTTATTTTTACAAAAAAGGTTCTCAAAAAGTTTTAATTATAAAGGATAGATGCCAAGTATCATGCAACATCAAGCTTTAGCGAATGTAATTGAAGTTGATGTCTTGAAGTCTATCTGATTATTTGATGGGAATTATTCAAAGTTGCCCTAAACTGCCGATAAATTTTGTTGAAATTTTTTGAGGCAATCCTCAAAATTTCTGTCCCGGTTAACTGTCCTAGCGTAACTTTAACTGTTGATAAGCAAATCATTGAATTTTTGAGATCATCTACAAAATTATGTCCCAGTTGCAAATCTCAAAGTTACTTCAGTCTCGATTTTGTTGGAGAGATCTTCCTCTTTCCTCTCAAAATTTCTCTCCCAATTTCTATTCTAAAGAGAAATAGAAGTCTTATGGGAGATATGTCCAAACCATTCTGGCGCCTACGAATCCCGTTGAGGCAGGAATCAGTTCAAGCGTAGTTCCCCTCTCGAGGTTAACAACAAAAAGAAATATACAAAGAAACCAACTGAGGCCGACATAAACCACCTACATATCTCATTTTTAAGAATTCAGGTCGAACGTAGTTCAAGTACTAATAAATATTAGAAGGGATAAAAGGGGTGACCGAGGCCGATATAGGCCGCTTACATATCTCGTTCTTGAGAATTCAGGTCAGATATAGTTCATTAGAAGAAATAATTTTCTAACTACAGAACATAAGCTGATGAGTTCTCTTTTATGAGCTTACATTTGATTCTGGCTTCTTCGACTCAATCATTCTTTCCAAAATTTTTAGTTTTTTCCTCATTTGAATTTGATTTATCCAGAGTCTCAAACTGTTTCAAATCTTTTGAGAAGGTGTTTGAATATCATGATCTTCCTCGTCATACTCTTCAATATCATATTCGTCTATCTCATTTTGTTCATTCTACCTGTGACATGATATTGACATGTTTAAAATATATTTTTTAGTGAAAGAAAAACAATGATTGTTAGATAACATAATTAAAGAAAGTAAATTAATTTTTCACAATAGGAGAGACTTTCATTGAAAGTAAGGAAATACAAACATTGGCCATGGCCATGGGCTATTTTTCCTTTTTTGGAAACATTACGAGGGAAATGAAAACATAATTAGGTAAACTGACACAAAAAGTGGGTCCCTAGCCTCATTCAAACTACCACCAATTTTGAAGACAACATAAAATTCATCTTTCGTCTATCAAATTGAGCGAGATATAACGAGCGGAGTGGAAGTTCAATTAAGAATATGCTCCATTGGCTCGACATCTTGTATGTCTGGTGTTTCAATCATCTTCTTGGGTGCATCTTCTTCTTCTTCTAAAAGATTCCCAATTTCATCATTTCCATAATCCTCTACCACAAGGGACTGACATAAATGAGGCAAAGAGTTTGGTGGAACATGATTAATCCCCTTCTTGTTCTGACCGTCTCTTAACACAATAGCAAAAGTTCGATGGAATTTCAAGCTCGAAAAATTGAGTTTCTCAATTATGCTCGGAGGAGCTACCGTTTTCTCAAGGTTGTCAGGACCATTTGGAACTATCGCCTTTACCATGCACCACTCATTCTCCAACTTTATCATATTGATATTGGTGCCTCTATAGTTCAATCGAGGATTACTATAGATGTTGGGTGCAATGGTACTGACCACATTCTGAGCTATCATGTCCTGGATATTGTGCTTCAGGTTAATACAATCTTCAGTATCACGTCCAAAACAATTGGAATGATATCCGCACCCTTGATCCATTCTATAAAACCTTGATCTAATGTCAACCGGTTTGGGTCAAAGTGGATGCATAAGGCCTGCCGTTGTCAATTGCTCAAACAATTGCATTCGACATTAAATGAGAGGAGTAAATTTTTGAGCAGGTTTCTTCTTAAGACATGGAAGAGGATTGTAATTGTCTTGTTGAGGGAGAGGCATTTAACGATAATTTGGGGCGTTTTGACGTGGAGGTTCTTGATACTTTGGGACAATCATGTTAATAGTGAATCCTCTACGATTCATCAAGGAATTACCATTGGCATTACAATTTTCAGTTTGAAGAGTGACAATTCTTTGATCAATTAAGTCTTGAATTCTATGCTTCAATTTTATGCAATCCTCTGTGGTATGTCCAACACCCCCTGAATGGTAAGCACAATGAAGATTGGGCCTCCAAAGTATGGAATTGACATTTATATTTTTTTGATCAATTGTTTGTATTAGACAAGCCCTTTTTCAATCTCTCAAAGAGTTGGGTTTGACTTTCAACCAAAGGAGTAAAGACTCGAGAAGGTTTCTTCAAAAATACCTGACAAGAAATATTGTAATTATTTTGTGAAAATGGAGGTACTTGGCGGTAACTGGGAGGATTTTGGCGAGTAGGTGCTGGTGTTTGGAAATTTTGGTACTGTGGGGTTTGATAGCTTTGAGGTTAATTTGAGTAATTTGGCAATGCAGCCTGGTGACTTGATTGACCGTTTTGGTGATTTGGCAATGGCGCTTCGTAATTTGGTGGGATGGGGCAAAAATTTTGTGGAGCTAAATGGTAGATTTCGGATGGTAAAGGCTTTCGAACATTAAGATCGGCATGCCTCTTTAATTTGTGGCTTGATTCAAATGAGATAGTGGAAACATCATCCCTCTTCCTCCTCAATGGTACCGAGGATTCATGGTACCGAGGATTCATCTTGGGGAGTCATTCAAATGATTTTCCCGGTCTTGAGACCGTCTTCAATAGCTTCACCAGTTTTGACTATCTCACAGAACTTGCCTCCTAAAATGAGCATCATCCTACTGTAATACTCCGCATCTTCAATGCGCACAAAGACTTAAATAATCTCTTTCTTGGTCATGGGAGGCCTAACCCTTGCAACCTCTCTTCTCTAATGGTAGGCATACTCTCGATAGCTTTCATAGAATTCTGTTTGATTCTCTCCAAAGAGTATTGATCTGGGATGAACTCTACAATGTGACAAAGTCTTTCGATCAAGTCTTTATCCAAAGTATTCCAACTTGCCCATTGCTTGATTTCTTTTTAAATAAACCATTTCAAAGCTTCTCCTTTAAGAGTTCGACTAAAGAGTCACATTAACAAAGCTTCATCTTTCCCTACTCCAATAAGTTGATCACAATAATCCCTCAAATGAGTCAAAGGATTTTCGACTCCACTAAAAGTGTCAAATTATAATACTTTAAATTTCTTAGAAGTTCCAAGTGTGGATAGCGACACAAATCTTCGTAACTCAACCCCATAATGTTTGGGGTGTATTGAAAGTCCTTCATTGCATTTATAATTTCCTCTCTGATGCTTTGCTTAGCCTTTCTTTTCATGACCTTCCACTCCTACTTATTCTCATAATAGTTGGGTTCAAAATGTGTAGCAGATGAAAGGTATTGATTCTAAAGATATTGGAATATGAAATGCAGGTTTTAGAGGTATGGGTTGAGTGGTAGGTGGGTTTTAGACAATTCGAGTAGGGGTTTGATGGACATGAAGAAAATTCTAGAGAATGTTGGTATTTGGATTAGGGGTGGTTAAGTCAATTATGAGAGGTTTTGAAATGGTAGCGGTGGTTGAATTATTTGGAAAACGTTTGGATTTTGGATCTGAAGTAGGAATTGGGTTGATGACCTTTCGTTTTCTTGAGCAGGACTATTTGGCAATGATAGCCAAATTCGTCAATCTCGAGTCTTATCTATTTTATCCCTCGTTTTAGCAATCTGTTTGAATAATTGTGCAATCAACTTGTTCTGTTTAGCAACGATAGGGTCATTTACAGTGATTTTAGTCAAATCAATATTCTCGACATTTTAAACCCTTTTCTCTTGCCTTTTGACAAATATTTTTCAGATAAGGAATCTTTGGGGTCTTTGAACCTTCTAAAGTATGGATGTTCATCCATTTTCTCAACATAAATCAATTTTGAGTACTTGACAAAGAATAACAACTCAAAGTCAAATGTGTTAGTCTAGGTTGATGATAAATAATACAAAATATCACACACATTACTATAAACACGTAACAATTGCTTCATCTGAATATAAACTAGCCCACATATATAGAGAAATGACTAAATAGACAGGAATTTATATCTTTGAATTTTAGCCTAGTGAATGGAAATGTAGACTTGAGTCGAGACAAGTCGATTGTATCTTTCATTGTCGTATTTCTTTTTTTTTGAATGAGATGTAACTCTAATTTCTTTGTAAGAGTTGGAAAAGATAAAATTTCTCAATAAATGGGGATCGAACCTTGAAAGGCTGCCTACGTATCTCACAAAAGAGAATTCAGGTCCTACGTAGTTCTACCCATTGAACTCTTTCGATTTGAGTATTTGGACGTACTTTTGATAGTGACTTGACATTTGTGCTTAGCGGTTCTAAAAAACAATTTGAAGAAGAGTGAACTAGAATATTTCCATATAAAGCAACATATTCACACAAGCAGTTATAACACATAAATAGACAGTAGCTTGCGAAACTCTTTTTTCTACTAAAGTAGGCTAATCTACTCCTTACCCTAAAGACAATGATTTTTCAGATGGCATATACCTTCTTCATATTGAAACAAATAAATACGATCGTGCGTTTAGGTCGTGGGTTGTTCTAGACTCAAGTTAGTCTCTCTAATGGGGCCGACATGCCTTGGGTGTTGGGTAATCTTAGGCTATTGCTTAGATTTGGATCAGGTTTTGCTCTACTCTAGGTTAACTAGAATTGGCTTAGAAATGAAGGCTACCCGAGTCGGACAAACAACGGGGTGAAGACTAATAAATAACATTGAATGAACATAAGCCAACTATTCGTTTATCACTCCCAAAGAATTTGATTTGTGTTTTTTGTGAAGAACAGTCGTGGTAAGCCACATAACCGTCTTTTTTCCTAATGCAATCTATTTGCCGTTTGGCAGTGTTGATGCCATTAAATGCCACAATTTATGATATACAAGAATTGAAACAATTAAACAATTTAAAAAATAGTCAAATAAGTTAATTTTAAGGGTTAGAACCTATTAAATTCCCCATAGGAGTTGTCATTCTGTTCTATTATAAAATCTAATATTTAAGACTAGTTTAAGAATCTCCACTTAATTTATAAGAAAAATCAAGAAAACTATTTTCCAATAGACTAAACCAAAAATCTAATAAAAATTTAAAAAGGGGTTTGGTGTTCATATTAGCATTTCGGGAAGGATTTTAAAGCACCCGAAATGTTCGCTACATGCGGTTATCCAATAATTAACTATTAGGCTAATTTATATAAAAGTTAAGCATGCTTGACTAAGTGAAAGTAAAAATATTAATTTATTTAATTTCAAAATGGTTATCAATTGGGGAGTTGATTAGTAAAACCTTAAAATTAAATAAACATACTAGCATGCAAAATCAGATAAATAATAAAAGAGAGAAGACGTGGCCTAAATCCGATTTATTTCCTCCTGGGCTGGTACTTGGGCTTAATCCTGTTTTTGGGCCCTTGGCCCAAAAACTTGGCACATGTCCTAGAAATCACATTTTTTATTGTCCCTTAACCCCAATTCCTCCCGTCCTAGAATCTAACAAGATAATATTAAATAAAATTACAAGGGCTTAGGCCCAGAAGAAACAAAATAAAAGTTTTAAAATAAAGGTGGACTTCTTAAACCGACTTCTTCAACTCTCCGATGTACGATACTTTATAGTGTATACTTAATGTATATACTCTCCCGAGATGTGTATGCCAAATTCATGGAATTTGTTCTTCACTTTCGTGGGCAGGCTCACTTGGAATATGGATTAGAGCCTTCATGACTCTCTTGAAACGCAAGAGGAATGATAAGAGTTCATAGTGAACTCAGGCGGATTTCACATGAAAAGATCACAAAAGAAAAACACATCAACATCTACTTTTACAATAGTCGTAAATCTCAAATTGAACCAAATTAAACAGGGAAATTGCAATGGGTTATAATCACGAATCGCACAAATTGAATATTGACAAATCTATTAGGCTACTTAAAGAATTTCGCTAACAGAAGCATGCATGGTATTCACATACAATAATAGTATTACACTAATGGACTTACAAAATAAGTGAGGCAGTGACCCAAACGAGAACCATTCAGACGATCATAACTAATTTTAAAACCTGACATTACACACTACCATGATGATACTGACAAAGCCCGTATTAGGATGGATAAATCATGATAGAAAAAATATTCAACACTTAATCAATTTATCAGTCACATAGTGCGAACAGTGGTGAAAGCTATTTTTATGTTATTGAACATGCTACTTAAAAGGAGTTTTGTTAATCAAATTAGCAGCCAAATAAGACAAGAAATAGATGATATACCTAGAAAGAAAAGGCAACAAACAAATTATTATTTTTAAAACCTCATTTAAAATATCGAAGCAGCCCAACATATAACGAAAAAAGACACATTTCAAAGACAAACTAACAGTAAACAAAGAAGCCAAATCCAAACATTATTATGGTGGACCACCAATATAACTGCTAAATGAAATACAAAAGATAAAGAAGACATTTTAATTGCAAGATCAAAGATAGATTCTACCAAATCAGGCAAGCATATGGAAGTTCAGAACGATAGAGAAGATAGCCAAGATCATAAAGGAATTGTGGAGAAGTAGAACCATACCGTTAATGCACTGAAAATAGTGAACATAAAATATTTTGAAAAAAAAATGAAATTGTGAAGGAACTGGATTACAAAGCTAGAATTCTCAAACCAAAAATCAAATAAATGTCGAACTATTCAAGGCAAAAAAATGATGCAAGGATTTAACTAGTTGTATGGTACTATGTAGAACCAACAAACCCAAAAGATTGATACCTTAATCACCCAAAGAGACTTCATCAAAGAGTACCTATGATTATTTCCCATAAATCGGAAGAAATCTATACATTGAAGAAGAAATAATGAGACGAGGATATTACCTTTTCTGGTGCATCGAAGGGGACGACAACGAGTGAGAAACTTAGTTCCACCGCCGACTTTAAACTTCCACAAACTCGAAGTTCAAAATCGACCCTACTCTTTGTTCTCGAGTATAATTCTTTCCAAATTCTTTATCTAGTTCTCACTTCTATTCTTTCGCAAACTAAATTCTTTGTATAACTTTTTGTTAAAAACTGCCAACCAACCCCCTTAACAATGAAGAAGAAAAGGAGTTTATATTGGAGGAATTGAGGTTTGATTTTTGGGGGAGGGGGAAAAGGAGGGTAAAATAGGGATAGATTTAGGAACATATTTCGGATTTCAAACCTTATCCAAAAAGCTGAAGGAATATGCTGCTTTGATACCCATATTTCAGCAAATTCAAACGGAAGGGAGGTGAGGGGGACGCTCCGGATGGAGTAGACTGTCCTTGGGCTGTACATGTCTCAATCTCTCAGCCACAAGGGCTACAATTTCAGCCTCCTATGCATGCACATATTGTTTTACGAGTCACTAAGGGACGACGCGGATAAAGCTGTTGCTTTTTAGTGAATTCCGCTGTTTGATATTGCTGTGTTTCGAGGCTTGAAGACGTCGTTTGGAAGCTGGTGTTAACATTAGAGAGGAGAAAGGAATATGGAGTTGGGCCGGGTCTATTAAATTGGACTGGGTCGGTTGGGAATGTTGTTTTCTGAAGGGAAATGAGTTGGGTCTTGAGGATAAAGGGAGTGGGCTGCTGAAAGCTACAAATAGAGCCCAAATTCTTGGTCTTAAAATGTGTTGGACAAGAAGATTAGATTTAGCTAAAATTGCTATACAAATTAATTAGCAATTTAGCCAAATGGATTAAAGAGATAACCGAGAAGAATTAATTTTAGAAGATTCGACTAGAATTCAAATGGGATGAATTAATATAATTGATTTATGAGCTTCTTAATCGTAACGAGAAGAAATAATTAAATGAATTAGAAAATAATTAATTCAAAAATTATAATTTTAATTAAAACTAAACTAAATTAATTAATTAACTAACTTTTAGAAGGTTTTTTCAAATATTTTATAAGGTATTAAATACAAAAGAAAAACATAAAAATTTATTATCTTAATATTATAAACATGACTAAATCACTTTAAAGTCTTAAAAATATATTTATTTATAAACTAATTATTTCGAATCGTTTGGAAATTTAAGAAGCTCAAAAATCAATTAATATTGAGGAGGCCAAAATTGGGTGTCAACATTTAGGATGTCTTTTGATGAGACGTAGTTCTTCTTATGTTTTTTTTTAAGAAAAGAGTTTCCGTATTGACTTTACTATGAGAAGATTTAATTCTGCACTACTTTTCATACCTATGTGATAAATAAATGCTAAGAGGCTTGTATAAGACCTCTTCGAGATCGAATATGCCTGTTACGACTAGGTGGTGATCTCGGGTCCTGAAAAAACTTGGTATCAGAGCATAAGGTTATAAAATGGTCCTTAGGGTTCAAGGTCTCACAAGACACGTCTAGTAGAGTCTTGTTAATAGGTGTGAGTCGCGAACATCTATGAGCGAGAGGCTATAGGACGATAGAAGTTTCACTTTCCGCATTATTCTTGCATCGTTCCATTGAGATTAACTCCGTATGATCTCTATCTCTCTCTCTCTCTCTCTCTCTCTTACTTCCCTTGTACGGTGGTCTTCTAGATGCTATTACTTGGAATGGGTGATGTTGCAAGGTTTGAGGGAAAAGGAGGTAAATTTTGATGTTTATTATGGTTTTGTGGCTAAGAGGAGTAAATGAAGGTGGACTTGGAAGATTTTGTTGTAATGCCAACAATAACTATGTGTAACCTATGGAATTTGAGGCATTTTATTGGGAAGTTTTATTATGATGTAGTCCTAGCGTGGTAAGAGTTATTATGGTTGAATATAATCCTTTTTTTGGGATGAGGAGTTACCTTATAGTTATGTGCAACGATAGCAGAAAGTTATGGTGTAAACTTGAGGAGTTTTGGATGAATGTAGTAAATAGTGAGAGTTGAAATAGTGAGAGTTGAAAGGTTCCCTTTTGTGTGAGTAATGCTTCATACTTGTCCTTGTTTTGGATTAAAGTTCTTGCGTAGGCTTACTCCTAGCAAGGTAGTTGTGAGGTTATGCTAGCAAATGGTAGAACCCATATAGCTGGAATGTAAGTTCCCAAATGAACCTGCCCTTAGGGTGGAAAGGTAAAGAGGGAGTTTTATTCCAGGAGTTAGAGTTATGTTGTGCCTTAGAGTAGAGTTTTTCTAAGCTTAGATCCCAAGAGGAGGATGTTATGCTTTGCTAGTGAGGGCTAGTGAGGTTGGTTGGTAGTCTTGATGTTCATGAGTTAGGTTTGTATGAGTTCCCACCTTACGAGAGGTATAGTGGGTTATGAAGTATGAGACCTCGAAGATGATTTGTAAGGATCCTAACAAGATTTTATGAGAATTGGCTAAGAAGTTATCTGGAATAAAGGCCTCGCTGAGTCATAGTTCCTTATAGTTGTCTTAAATTGCTCTTAGAAGGGTTTACCCCAAGTGGTGGAGAATGAATTGACTAGTAAGGTGGTTTATATCCTTATATTTTCCTTTTATTCTTATTCAATCTTGAGATCAAGAAATTCTGAGTAGTGATGCCTTATTTTGGAGTCTTGCATAAAATAAAGAGTTGCATGTCTTCCTTATGTTATAAGTGCCTTTGATGATAATATGTTTTGCATGATCTTGATGATGTTATGATAACATTAGTAATTGATCAGTGTACATGTTAATTTTCATATAGTAAAATTGCTTATTTGACTCATGAGTTGTTATGTTGATTTTGCCTATTTGTGATTTGAAAATTATTGCATTGGGACTTATAATGAAATCATGAGCATGTCTAAAGTTGGAGAAGACAGTTCCTCCATAAGACAATGAAAATGATTAAGTATGTGTGAGAGTTGTAGAGATAGTTCCTGATTTCTTTTGTTGCTTAAAGTGAATAATAATGTGAAGTTAGTGTTCCTTGTAAATTTGGTGCATTGACTTTAAACTATGTTAGTGATGATGTGTGTTGTGAGCTGCTAGTTAAGTCATGTAGGCCTTGAAAGTGTTTGTGTCATTTGAGGACGGATGATCGCAAGTGGGGGAGATTGTTACAACCCTCAAAATGAACTAGAAAAAATGAGAGATTCACATGAGTATTTTGAGTTAATAACTTGCTAAATAAATGAAGAATAGTATCCAAGGGCAGGCTTGAGTGGTTTTGAAGACAAACGTCAAGGAATGACCTAGATGTTCGAAAACTAGTCTTTTGTGTGTTAGTGTATTCTACTGTGTTGTTCATGTTTTGGTGTGTTGTTTGCAGTCTAAAATGATAGGAGGTGACCCTAGCATCTATATGGTTGTGTTTAGGGTCAAAATTTCGGGGACAACTATCACGACCCGCAAGTACACCCTAGAAGTTAGGGCATCCTTGTGTCGTCCACGGAAAATGAGACTTCAAGAAGTCTAATCTAAGCCTTTCGTATCATTCATTGCATAATAAACATATTAAAATACGTAAGAATTCAAAACTTTATTCACACACGAAGAACTCTTTCATAAACATTACACAAGCAGAAGACTTTCATTTAAAACATTAAATCTTTACAACATCTACTTGAACCATCTAAACTTTAGAGTGGGATTAATCCCATACAAAACAATAAAGTAAAGGCTATGACATAAGGAATATGTGGATATTGTCCTCGAATCGATGAGGACTCACCAATACTTCATCATCAAAACCTTAGAAACCTATATATCCTCCATGGCACATCAAGACTTCCAATTCCCTACAGTTTAGTCAAAAAAGGAAAAGAAGGGGTTAGCATATTAAATGTACTAAGTATGGAAGCCATGCAAAAACCATGAAAAAGGGACATTTAGTAAATTGCATGCTTTTCATGAATTTCGATTAAAATATCATACTATAATCATAAGAATAATATTTATCAACTTACAAAAGCATAAGAGATCATTTAAGCAAAAAGACACATTATAAGAATACTTTCCAGTGAACTCACTTCACTGGATAGTGAACTCAATTCACTGTTACGGTAAAGTTCTTCCACTTAACTTTAGACATCTTCTAGCATCTAATTATCCCACTTAAAGCTATCCTAAGACTCACTTAAGTCACACAAAGAGAGACCACCCCTAAAACATCTCTAGGCATGCATAAATGATCTTCAAGACTACTTATGATAGGTCACATACACACTTACAAGACACCAACATAAGAACATGAGAGTCTCCTACCAAAGGTACTTCTAAGTCTCACTTGATTGAGTTATGAAGAGACCGCCCATACAATCCCTTACACACACACTTAAGAGATCCTATAGACTACCTAATATAGAATCAAGCTTACTTAATACATCAACATAAAGATGAATATGACATTTCCTCATCAAAGGCTATCAAAAGACTTACCTAAGTAGATCAAGAAGATAACGTCCATGATTGACCTCTTCAAGACTACCTAAATAATCCTTAGGACTTCCTAAGTTTGGATCATGTCCACATAAACAATCATCTTCCATAACTAGAGTCATTCTTAAGACTTATCTAGGTAAGATAAGAAGTGACCATTCCTATGCCCCCTTCATGCCTTAACTAGACAACCCTTAATTACTCTAGGTAAGTACTTATTCATTTAACACACTTTCTTAAATTAAGTCATTATATTCATTAGTTCATTTAAGACTCATTCATCACATAAAGGACATTCAAGTAATGGTCTTGGACAAGACCTACGGACTTCAACTAACACCTTCAAAGCCTATTGTGGAATGTATAGATAGCGTCCCATACCACTACCTAAACTTCATAGAACCTCTCTAATGCTAGTAAGTATCCCACATGATGAGAATAGGCAATAACCGAAACAGACCATGTTATCAAAGCATGGAATCCGGAGTTCTAACCTACTCCGATGAGGGTGTTCTACTTGCCAAGGGTAGAACTAGGACACATCCCATGTAGGCACATGGTTAAGGAATATGAAGTGCGTGCTTTGTATTCTAGTCTCATGCTTAATTAGAACTACTTCCCTTACCATATTCACTCGGTGCTAGCCTTCGGTCTCATAGAGTAATTCACATTAAAGGTTCATACAATTGGGTTCTATATCTAGTTCATAACCCAATCACATTTACCCTACCAAAGAGGTCTTCTTAGGGATACCTTCCAATGGCGACAAGAAGCTCATGATGACTTTCCAAAGGATTAATATGATGCCGTTCCATCCAATTAACCTTAAGTCCATAATTCCTTTACTTGAAGGAACCATTACGCTTTCAACTTCAACATTCATAACCTTACCACTATGTTCAAGGTTTCATATAAAAGACCCTCTTAACATCATTCAAGGTCACACATATCTTTAATTCATACATGAAAAGGGTGAACTTATCCTACCTAGTAAAGACATCTCATATTCACATATAATTCATACATGTATCAAGTAAAGGAAACACGACAACCAAGATAAGACACCACATACTTCACTTTAATACATAATACATGTCATTCTACAAGCACATATGAATAACCATTATCATCTTTAAGTCATCCTATAAACAACCATGTCATCATCAATATAACTATTATAGACTCATACAGTCAAGTAGGAACAACCACATATCAAACCTAAGACTACATATAAGCACAAAGGCATAGTCTACATGATTTTATAACATACATAGAAAGAACACATATTTCACATTACTTCACATATAGATAGATATACTCATATTTCATATAAAACAACTATACAAAACATCATAGTACTTCAAGTAGTGACGACAAGGCCATGATCATCATATTGCATAAAGTAACGCCGACAAGGCCTCATTCATTCACATAGCACCACCACCATAAGTGGACCATACCAATCACTAAATCATTAAAGTCTTATTAACATAAAATAAAAGGAATTAGGACAGCATACCCCCACTCCATCTTACCACTTCGCTTTCAAGGCTAAATCATCCAACTCGATATCATAAGGCCCTTACCCAAGGCCATAACCAACAATTCAATACAATTATATCAATAATCAATAAAACTAGGTCAATTCATTGCATACTTATCAATCTAATATGACCTAGCTATCAATTGAATATAATTATTGCATCATTAGATAGCCCTTAGCAAAATACATTAGAAATCATAAGCCTTAAGTCAATATAAATTTAATAAGTCTAACAATAGATCTAAGAATATTCAATACTCAATTGATCAAATTGAAACAGCCTATATACCAATTAACCATAAGCTATACATGAATCAGAAGCCCATAACAATCTACACATAATTCATCAATCTCAAAGCATGACCACATAACCCATAGTTTAGTCAAATTTGAGAGATTTATGAAGATCAAGGGTTCAAGGAGAATTTGATTGGAAAACATCAATTATACATCTAATTCATCATATATAAACTTTTTAAAACCATTTATGCAAGAACCCAAGACTTAGAGTAGAAATTGGGCTTTTTCATCTTTTTGAAATCCTTGAAATCATCTTTGAAATTGGCTATAAGTTGATAGCGAGCCTTAGATGAAGAACTCCCATAAATTATCTGAATAACCCAATGATAATTGAAGAGAAAACTCCATTGAAGAACCATCTTCAAGCTCCATCTTCACTTTGAACTCTCATGGATGTTTTTGGAGGAACTTTGGGAGGGAATATGTTTTGATTTAGGTTTAGGGTTATAATGAGAGTTTAATGAATTCTATACTCTTAAAATACCCATAAACACTCAAAACAACGTCAAAAGACTTGTATAGGCTTGGGGTGAATTTACAACTTCACCCCGCAACTTAATAAAAAGCTGGCAGCAAAACAGGCAGCCCATCAATGTCCTCATCGACGGTCCGTGGTCTAACCCGCGCCCCGTCGATGGGGTCTCATGGGTTGCACCCGCAACTCCTCAACCTGCAGGATTTCAGTCCCCATCGACGCCACCCAGTGACGGGCCGTCTCCTGGTCGACTGGCCGTCGTATGGGTCATCAATTGACACTGCCTGCCAGTATTGAGTTCTAAGTTGGATTCCTCCTTTAGGGCCCTTTTGGGTCCTATGTGGAGTAGTATCCGATTTTCTAAGTCGGATTCCTCCTTTAGGGTCCCTTTTAGGTCCTACGTGGAGTAGTATCCGATTTCCAAACCAAATATGATCATATACGAGTTAAGTACCAACCAAATGAGTTTCATCCAAAATGAACACGTAAAACTGTACGAAACATACATAGACTCACAAGGTTGTCTCAAGGCAAGCCTTTCGAACGTCATGGAAATTCTTGGTCGTTTCACCTCCATACTTCACGAAACTTGACACACTGCCTATATACACTATAATAACTCATTTAAGGACCTTATAACCTTATGAATCACTCGTAAATACATAAAACCACACAAACCATTTTAGGACCTTATAGCATCACGANCATAATGTGTGATTGTTCTTGATTGGTCCTATTCTTTGTCTTTGTTCAACAAAATAACTCCAATAATCAACATCNAAATACATAAAACCACACAAACCATTTTAGGACCTTATAGCATCACGAAAACCATTTTAGGCTCTAGCTTCACCTAATTCATTCTCGGGGTCTTACAATCTCCCCAACTTGGACTGGACAACATTCTTCCTCAAATGACACTTGCCACTCTCCGAACACATCCAAGGATAGAGATTCAATTAGTAACTCATGATCATATCGTATAGAAAATAATCAAAAAGAAAACATTTATTTCACATAATTAAGAGATTCACAACACAACAAGAAACTAGAAGGGATTCTATAACTCATCATGCTACAAAACTCACATGCTTCATTCCAAATAACGAAAACTCATTTTATATTAAATATTATACTCATGTGCATCAGTTCTAGACATATTACAACAATATTATATCAAAGAATCAATTAGTCAAATTTTAAAAATTTTACAGTGAATGGACAGTGAGTGCATTACAGTGAATTTAGCAACATTTTCAAAAATGCAACTTTTAGAAAATTCATGATAGAAACAAGCTAATATGCAAGGTAACATCATATAAACACATCTTACAACATAATCATGACTTCACAATCTAACAATGCAACACTTAAGAAATTCCTTGCAAACGCTCAACAAATCTTTCTCATATAACCACTCAGGCATGCTCAACCTTCAGCCATATGAATCATTTAGCAACCTACACTAGATGCACTTGAATCATGAGGAAGAAACCATACTTGAAAACTCATATTCTCATTCAACAAAACTTCAATAAGAAAATACATATCATGAGAAGAGTGTTCGGAACTCACCTTCCACAAAAGACTCCCACAATTTCAAGTCACCAAGAACTCTTTGTTTTAGACTTGAATAAACACATAAAGAAAAGTTAAGGGTACTTGACTCCCAATAACCATACTCTTTTACCATACTCCCCAACTTAGGAGAAACCCATTCTAAGGTCAACAAAACATCAATATAAGGAACTCCCTCAAAGCATCTTGAACCATACTAACATTTTCTTACCAAGGTCTATCTCATACAGACTAAAGACTCTCAAAGGTCTCATCATCTAACCCTTACATCCCCTTACTAGGATAATTCAACTTTACTCTTTTAAATCTTATCACCTCCCTTCCTATGGTTGGGGTCTTAAACAACTTCAAACTATCTTAACAACCACTCCTTCACATTTCAAACAATATACCTTACCATTCCTCTCCAACTTAACTACCCTTCAAAAGGTAACCAAACCCATCTAAGGTCAAAACCACCTTCTATCATACCTCATCTAACAATCACATCTCATCTTTTATCTCCTTCAACCCAAACTTTATAAAGTCACCCTCAAGGGACCAACACATAAGGGAAACAAAGGAAAGACACCTTATACAAAGATCTTAGGCATGATTAGAGGAATGAAGAAGTGAAACATTCCTAGAACCCAATAGATCTAAGAATATTCAATTCTCAATGATCAAATTGAAACAGCCTATAGACCAATTAAACATAATCTATACATGAATCAAAATCCCATAACAATCTACACATGAATTAATCAATTTCAAAGCATGTTCACATAACTCATATTTTAGTCAAATTTGAGAGATTTGTAAAGATCAAGGGTTCATGGAGAATTTCATTGGAAAACATCAATTATACATCAAATTCATCATATATAAACGTTTGGAAACCAGTATGCAAGAACCCAAGACTTAGAGTTGAAATTGGACTTTTTCATTTTTTTAAAATCTTCGAAAATCATCTTTTAAATTGGTTATTAGATGATTGAAAGCCTTAGATGAGAACTCCCATACCTTATTTGAAGAACCCAATGCTGATTGAATAAGAAACTCCATTGAAGAACCATCCTCAAGCTCCATCTTCACTTTGAACTCTCATGGAGGTTTTTGGAGGAACTTTTGTTTTGATTTAGGTTTAAGGTTATAATGAGAGTTTAATGACTTATATACTCTTAAAATACCCATAAACACTCAAAACAACCATCCAAAGACTTGTAGAGGCTTGGGGTGAATTTACAACTTCACCCCTCAACTTAATAAAAAGCTGGCAGCAAAACAGGCAATCCATCGACGTCCACATCAACGGTCCATGGTCTCACCCACTCCCTGTCGATGGGGTCCCATGGGTTGCACCCTCAACTTTTCAACATGTAGGCTTTCAGTCCCCATCGACGCCACCCAATGACGGGCCGTCTCCTGGTCGATTGACCGTCGTTTGGGTCTTCGATTGATACTGCTTGGCAGTGTTGAGTTCTAAGTTGGGGTCCTCCTTTAGGGCCCCTTTTTGGTCCTATGTGGAGTCGTACCCAGACGTTTCCAACCCAAATATTATCTTATATGAGTTAAGGACCTACCACATGAGTTTCATCCAAAACGAACGCGTAAAACTCTACGAAACATACATAGACTCACAAGGTCATTACAAGGCAAGCCTTTTGAACATCATGGACGTTCTTGGACGTTTGACCTCCAAACTTCACGAAACTTGACACACTACCTATATACACTATAATATATCATTTAAGGACCTTATAACCTCATGAATCATACATAAATACATAAAACCACATATGAGGCACATAGGTCACTTAGTCGTCGAACGTCTTGGTCTTCCCTTGACATTTGACTTCCAATGGTCCTAAACTCTTTGACACTGCCTCAAACCCATAGTATAAACCATTTTAGGACCTTAGTCCATCATGAAAACCATTTTAGTATCTATCTTCACCTAAGTCATTCTCGGGGGCTTACAACCACTCCCCAAGGACCACCCTAAGGGTCCTTGACGAGGACCCAAACATTTGCTAAAAAGATTTCAAAAGCAGCACCATTGACGGATCCAATCAACGGACCATCAATGCATTGACGAACCGTTAATGGACTCCATCAACTAAAACTTCAAATTTTGGATCTTAGATCCATTTTACCACCCCAGTCACCATTGAAGGACTGCCAGGACGGGCCTTCAATTGAGTGACGGTCCATCAATGGTCACCTGCAAGTTGTCCAAAATCTAGGCCATGTAAGGGTGGTTTGGTAAATTCTACCCTTGTCTATATAAATAGGAGGGGGGGGGGGAAAAGTTATTTTAGGGTAATTTAAGTATATTAAAAAAATCTAAAACCTCCCTTAAACTCAAACATCCAAATCAAAGTCTTCCCGCCCAAATAGATTCTCCCAAGAACACCATTGAAGGTCTAGGTCGAATTCATGGTAAGAGAAGGGGTTTCAAGTGATTTCTTCTTTAATTTTCATGGGATTATCAATTCTAATGTATGGTTATCCTTCATTCTTGAATAAGATCTCATTCAAGGAGTCCAATCCAAAGATTTTCAAAGGTGTATCAAATGATCAATTTTCCCAATTTCTATTCTATACATGTGTTCATTGTTAAATTTTTTCTACGTCATGATATTGATGTAATAATTCTTAATGAAGGTTTTTGAGATTATTTTAATGGAATTCCTTTAAGAACCCATGTTTTGTCCAAATCTCCTAAATTGGCTTATGAAGTGGGTTTTGTGACTATGTTTCATGTTGATAGAATTGCACCTAAATTGAATATTATTTTGGTTCCTATTGTTATCTATTGCTATCCATGACTAATTATGATCAATTTTTGGAGAATTGAGTAAGGGTGATCATGTATTGGATGAAGGGTAAGTTGACCTAAATTGTTCTAGTTCTTATTGAATTGCTCTAGTGTGGTATGGTCCACTTATGGTGGCGGTGTTTAGCTATTGTATATGTATAAGTAGGTATCTTGTGATTATGTACTTTAAGGATTTGAATGCTAAGTAAAGTAATGTTATGATGCATATGTATAGATATGTATAATGAAGTTATGCATGTGATTCTTGAAGATAGTATGACTATTGGAGTATAATGTGAATATGAAGTATTTTTTGTGTGTTTATGATGAATGTAGTATGAACATGTTTATAAGACAATGTTATGAATGATGATTTATATATGAGAGTATTTCTTACATACACACACATGAAAGAATGAATGAAGCGAATGAAAATGTAAGGAATGTGGGTCTATTGAGAGGATTTCTCAATAGAGCTCTAATGAATGAATGGGGAGTGTTGGGATGGACACTTTCCCGTGAGTAGGGCTTGAGTTTCTAAAGCAATCTCAATAGTCCTAACATCTTTACAATGAATGAATGATATGTTGGGATGAGTATTCTTCCGTGAGTGGAGGTAGAGTACTTAGTAGCAATCCTTTAACCTACAATTAATAAATATAATGAAAGTCAAATGCTTCTTAAGGATTAATGCTTAGCACCGAAAGGGTACAAAATGAGGTGGATACTCTCCATGAGTAGTGATGTACATTGACTTTATGGTACTATTGATACTTTTCACTCATGATTTGTGCATGTGTGAGGGTTATTTTGTGTTAGTTTTTATGTGTTTTGTAGTGATTTTAGGAAAAAAACTCAGGCACGGAGATATGAAGAGATAACTGAAGAAATTGTAGAAAAAAGTCACCTATGGAGGCACTTACGGGCTATGGAATGCCTTACGGCTCGTAGACGATGATTATGGAAGGATCAGGCTAAGGTAGTGTGGAAGCTTAGGGAAATATGACTATGTGTGGACCACAAGGATGACGTACGGACAGTCGAATGACTTATAGTTTGTACTGTAGCTCCATGGAAGTGATTTGAGAAGTGGTTCTGGTGCATAATGCTGGAATATTAAGTATAGAGTGACAGAGGCTGTTACGGACCGTCGTCTCAATGACGGTCCTTACTATTGGACCATAGAACTTGATTGAGATGTTAAATTTTATAAGATGGAAAATTGGCTAAGTACGGAGCCACAGAAGGGACCTATGGACCGTAACCCTTAAAATGAAGATGCGTCCTGCAGTTTATTTCCATATTTTGTTTCCCTTTTAACTTAGGATTTGTTTTCTATAAATAGGGGATGTAAACCTCATTCTTGAGGGTTAGATACTATTACATTGTTTTAAGTTCTTCTCTTGGGGTATTAACTTGCAAATTTAGCAATTGTTAATTTTCTTGGTTTTGAAGATTTCAATTTTGCAATTCAAGTTGACTTTTAGGTTTATCATTCTTATTACGTAAGTACATTATTTGTTCCTTTAAAAACATAAATTGTGTTCTTGCTAGTATGGGAAACTAAATTCACAGCTAAGGTTGTGGGAACCATGAGCAATTAACAATGGTATGAATAGTAATTAAGCAATCTTTGAACAGTGTTTTGCATGCATTGATAATTCTTTCATTTAGACGTCTTTTTATGAGTGCACACATTAGAACTCGCCTTGTTGCCACTTGCCGGACCAAGAAGGTAGTTAATAAGAAAAGAATTATCAACATAGATTTAGTGTGATACTATCTAATAGTCTAGTGTTGAGTGGTGTGAGGGTGAAAAACTAAGCCATGCATCGATGTGCGTCTATATGAGGTAAATGTAAGGATTAGTAAACTATACACACGTAACCAGACCAAGGTGCAGGGTGAAATTATCTAGATGTCGGACCAAGTATTTAGAGATACATAACTTATCACTTTTCATGTAATATACTACGAAGGGATTGTTATTACTAGGATTACTGCATTATGAGCTTGTATGGAGCACATATACCCTAGTTATTGTCTCATCTCGGTAACAACCAAACATAACTTTTGATTCACTTGGTAATTACATAATTGAAGGAATTTGTTTCACAACCCCCTTTTTTTACTTACTTGTTTCGATAAAACCTTGACAAAACGGATATTATTGTGGGTTAATGTTAAGTTTGAACCATATTCGTCGTGGGATGAACCCCAACCTACAAGTTGGGTTCTTTACTTGATAACGATCGCTTATGCTTCTTTAGCGAGGTGTAATTTGAACATATCAAATTTTAGCTCCGTTGCCTGGGAATAAGGCCTTTAATTAAGTTTAACTATATTATTGAACTTTAGTCAAATATTTCCAAATTTTAATTTTTATTTTGTTTTTGTCTCTCTCAAATTCTTATTTAAGTGTTGTCACGACCCAAAACGGGCCGCGACTGGCACCCACACTTATCCTACTATGTGAGCGAACCAACCAGTCCAATCCCCAACATTTCAACCATAAATAACAAAATATAATGCGGAAGACTTAAAACTCATTAATGAAAATCGGTTAAATAACTTATAAAAACTCAATACTATTATTCCCAAAACCTGGAAGTTATCACCACAAGAACATCTAACCTCAAATTACTAATCTAAGAGTATCTAAGAAACTAAAATAAGTAAAAAGCTAGTCCATGCCGGAATCTCAAGGCATCAAGACATGAAGAGGAAGATCCAGTCCAAGCTA
>NC_028648.1:62432674-62445561 GCF_001406875.1 Solanum pennellii
CTCATTACTTTAGTTCATCAAGCCTTCTTTTATACCAAGGCATCATCAATAACAAAGTAAAATTAGGGTTCAAGATTCAACAGCCTCATCATGCTAGCTTCATCACAATTACATATATAAAATCACATCATGCATGCACACAGTTAAGCATATAGGAGATTTTATAATACTACCCAACACTTATCATTCGCTATTAAGAGTTTACTACGAATAGCATAAACCATAACCTACCTCCACCGAAGAATTTTGATCAAGCAAGCAAATTCCCCAAAGCTTTGTTTCCTCTTCGTTTCTCCTCTTTCTCGTTCGATTCTCTCTCTCTCTCTTTGTTCTTTCTATTTTTCTTATTCAAACCCTCTTTCTTTTACCCTAATTAGCATATAATTAAGTATAAAAGATGGCAATAATAACCCACTAATTAACTTAAGGTTACCTCTTTTAACCCCCAAGTAATTAAACTTATTAACATTAACCCACTACTTCATAATTAAAGCAAGAAATAGTCCAAAACGCCCCTTAAATTACTTAACAGAAATCCTACCCAGCCTGGGATTACGCAGCCTGTGACGGCCCGTCGCGCCTGCGACGGTCCGTCCTGCTGCTGCCGTCACAAAGTTCAGAGACTCAATTTCCTTGAAGAGTCTATGACGTAGACTGTCCGTCATGCCCACGACTGTCCGTCCTGCCATGTCGTCACGAAGTTCAGAGAGTCGATTTCAGTACCCAAATTTCAGAGTTCTAAGTGTTTTGGAACGAGACCCCCTCAACGGCCCGTCTTGCCCATGACGGTCCGTCGTGGGTTCCGTCGACTCAGACAGTTTTTCCAGAAATAAATCTGCTGCTCAGAACGACTAAACAGGTCGTTACAAGTGTATGCCAAGTACAGGTAGAAGAGGCGAACCACTCACCCCTTACGATCAAGAATTGGGTAGAACCTTGTGTAGAATGAATAATCAAGGAGTCCCGAACAACAAAACTTGGAGAACTAGAAAGTCAAACACTAGAATAAACACCTTCGTTGTTCAAGCTACAAATAATCTAGCTACAGATGAGATTCACGAAGAGATTGCACAGATGAGAACCGAGCGAGGGTTGGTGCTAAAACGTGTGGCTGGAGGGGCAGAGAAGGTGAATGCACTGAATTATTTGATGAGACCTCCACCACCGGTGGAGGAGTATTATTATGAATAGGATATGTATGCAATGTATGAATAGACATGGGGTTACTGACCAAACTCACAAGGATCCAACACGGATAATTGGCACCAAGGTCAAGGAAACCAAGGTCGAATCTATGGAAATTGCAACCAATAAGGCTAATATATCTGTGATGGGAAGTATATACGCGACAAAAATTACAACAAAAAAAAGTATAGCAAAAGAAACGATCGGGTTGGACCTTATGTTCCTCCTCAAAACAGAGAATCTACTCCCAAGGAGGCTGGAGGTAACCTGGCATATATTGAAAATATGATGCAGAAGATGGTGAGAAGGTTTGAATCGACTGATAAGAATGTGAAACATATTAGGAATGACTTATATTATAGTGGTCAGAAATTTGATGCTCACGTAGTTTCGATCAAGCATCTTGAGCTACATATGAATCAGTTTTCTACCACAGTGAACCCAATGTAACAAGGCACCGTTCCGAGAAAAACCATCCAAAATCTAATAAATGATGAGCATTGTATGACGGTCACTACGCAAGGTGGTAAGCAAACCAGTGATTTCCTATGCCATAAGGGTTGTAGGTTGATACTAGAGAAAATAATAACGTGACGGAGGTTAGTGGAGATTTAAATAATGCAATAGAGAAGAGAGCAAAAGTAACTCAGAGAGTTGTCCCTATACCTAGGCCTCCACCTCCTTTCCAATAGAGGTTTGGGAAGAAATCTGAAGAAGGTAAATATCATAGGTTTATAAGTATGTTAAGGCAACTTTCCATCAATGTCCCTTTGATAGAAGCTTTAGAGAAAATGCCTGGGTATGCTTAAGTCATGGAAGACATGGTGACGAAGAAGTGGGCAGTGACGTTTGAAGATGATGATTTGTTGCAGAACGGTAGTTCTATTACTACAAGGTCTTTAGTGGAAAAGAAAGAGGATCCTGGTGCCTTTATTATTCCATGTACTATCGAGTTATTACACTTCGCGAAGGCATTGTGTGATCTTGGTACTAGCATAAACCTCATGCCTTGTCTATTTATAAGAATCTAGGTTTGAGTGATCTTAAGAGACCACTGCAATGAGGCTACTAATGGTTGATCGTACTGTAAAGAGGCCAATCAGTGTCCTCTATGGTGTTCTAGTGAAAGTGGAGTCATTTCTCTTTCCAGTGGATTTTGTGATTCTCGACTGCGAGGTTAATTTTGAGGTTCCCATTTTCCTTCGGAGACCATTCCTTGCCACTGGGCACACTTTGGTTGACATGGAAAGGTACATATGAAGTTCAGGATAAATAATGAGGAGGCTAAATTCAATATTTGCAGGTCCAGGAAGCAAAGTGGTGAAATCCAATCAGTTTTCGCGATAACGTATAAAATGGACATTGTGTCTGAGGAACAAAATAGAATAATGGTTGGATGTTGTGTCACTATAAGAAAGTATGATTAACTTTGAGAGTGATAGTATCGAAGAATATAATGAGTGGGTGGCTGCATTGGAGAGATTTGAGTATCAGTCAAAACTTAAAAGGTTGGAGCAAGAAATCAATAATCGTGAATCCCCACCCGTAAGGCCATCCATTGAGGAAGGACCGAAATTGGAAATTAATGCTGTACCACCATGCTTGAGGTATGTATTCTTAGGTAGAGATGAGACGCTACCAGTTGTCATTGCATTAGATTTGAATGGAATACAAGTAGAACACTTGGTAAGTGTATTGAAGAGGTTCAAGAGAGTTATTGGGTGGACTGTAGATATTATTGGGATACCTCCTGGTATTTGTTCTCATAAAGTCATACTCATGCCAGATCACAAGCCTAGTATTGAGCATCAAAGAAGGTTGAACCCACATATGCAAGAGGTAGTGAAAAAGGACATCATCATGTGGTTGGATGTCGGTATCATTTATCCTATTGCGGATAGTAGTTGGGTGTGTCCTATTCACAGTGTTCCTAAAAAGGGTGGTATGACCGTGTTTCCTAGTGACAGAAACGAGCTTGTGCCAATGCGACTCATGACTGGATGAGAGTTTGCATGGACTACAGCAAGTTGAATGCTTGGATAGAAAAAGACCATTTTCCTATGTCATTCATAGTTGAGATGTTGGATAGACTTAAAGGTAAGTTTTAGTATTGCTTTCTTGATGGTCATTCTGGCTACAAGCAAACCTCAATCGCTCTGGAAGATCAAGAGAATACCACCTTCACTTTCCCTTATGGGAATTTTGCATTCAAGTGGATGTCATTTGGTTTGTGTAATGCACCGGCCACCTTCCAGCACTTTATGATGTCGATATTCTTCAAAATGGTGGAGCACACTATTGAGGTTTTCATGGATTATTTCTCTATGGTAGGGGACTCCTTTTATTGTTGTTTGGACCATTTAGCCGAGGTACTTAAAAGATGCGAAGATTGTAATTTGGTGCTAAATTGGGAGAATTGCCACTTCATTGTGAAAGAAGGTATCGTGTTGGGTCATCAGATCTCGAGAAAGGGTATTGAGGTTGATAGGTCCAAATTTGAGTTAATTGAAAGGCTTCCACCACCCATATCGATAAAGGGTGTTTGAAGTTTTCTTGGGCACACCGGTTTTTATCGAAGGTTTGACTTTGATGAGTCTTGTCTAATAGCTTTTGAAGAGATAAAGAAGAATTTAGTTTCAACCCCCATCATCATTACTCCAGATTGGGGGGAACCGTTTGAAGTCATGTGCGATGCTAGTGGGGTGGTGCTTGGTGTGGTTTTGGGGAAAAGGCGTGAGAAAATACTTTCCCGGTTTACTATACAAGAAATCTCTAAATGCATCCGAAAAGAATTATACATACATCGAACAACAACTTCTGGCCGTGGTGTTTGCATTCGAGAAATTCCATTTTTATTTGTTTGGGATTGCGATGATAGTGCACAGGGACCATTCGACATTGAGGTATTTGATGGTTGAAAAGGATGAAAAACCACGACTCATTAGATGTGTGTTGTTTTTGCAAGAATTTGATTTCGCGGTAAAGGACCGAAAGGGGGCAGATAAACCAGTCTCCGGTCACTTGTCTAGATTGGAGGATGAAGCTTTACTCGAGCTTGGTGACAAGGGAGAGATAAGGTATTGGTTGCTTCCCATGACCTTAATCCTTGGTTTGCCGACTTTGCTATTTATTTGGAAAGGGATTTGGTACCTCCGGATCTGTCGTCTAACCAAAGGAAGAAGTTCATGCATGATGTAAATTTTTTTTTTCGGGATGAGACATACCTGTACCCTAACTTTGCCGATGGGATTATTCGTTGTTGTGTGCTCGAGGTTGAGATGTTGAGTGTTCTTGATTTGTATCATTCATCGCCTGTTGGTGGCACCATATTGGTGTTCAAACCGGGCACAAAATTTTGCAGAGAGGATACTATTGGCCAACCATCCACCAAGACTCTTATGATTTTGCCAAGTCTTGTGACCGTTGCTAAAGAGAAGGTGTGATTACAAAGAGGCAAGAGCTTACTATGAACCCAATCATAGTAAACGAGTTATTTGATGTATTGGGCATTGATTTTATGGGGTCATTTGTAAGTTCATATGGGATGAAATATATTCTTGTTTCGGTTTGTTATGTATCAAAATAGGTAGAAGCAATTGTGCTTCCCAACAACGAAGGCAAGAGTGTCACCACATTCTTGAAGAAGAATATCTTTTCCAGATTTGGCACCCCAAGGGAAATTATTAGCGATGGAGGTTCCCAATTTTGTAATAAGTGGTTTACACATTGCTTGAGAAGTATGGTTTTCGCCACAAGGTAGCTACCCCTTATCATTCCCAGAATAGTGAGCAAGTCGAAGTGTTCAACAGAGAGATAAAGCAAATCTTAGTAGCGAAGGACAATAGAACGGATTGCTCAAGGAAACTTGATGATGCTCTATGTTCCTATCGCACCACATACAAGAGCCTCATAGGTATGTATCTACACTAACTGGTTTATTGGAAGTCTAGAAATTTGATGATAGAGCTAGAGAAAAGAGCCATTGGGCGATGAAGAAGCTTAACTTGGATTGGGGTGCTGCATCAACTCAAAGGATGAATGACTTGAATTTTCTTGGTGAGTTTTTGCCTTAAAACCTATGAAAGTGTTGGCTTGTATAAATATAAGATAAAGAAATACCATGATCAAAGGATGGAAAAGGGAGACTTCGCAGTTGGAGATCTTGTCCTTCTATTCAACTCGAGGTTGCGCTTATTTCCCGGCAAGATCAAGTCCAAGTGCTCCGGACCATTTTTAATCAAGCAAGTGTTCTCACATAGAGCTGTAGAGTTTGAAAATAGTGAAGGAACAAGGTTCAAGGTGAATGGGTAGAGGATCAAGCTTTATCTATGAAACGCGGAGAGTGTGCAACAAGTGATTGAGGCCTATTATCTTGATGATGTCTAAATAATCAAGAGGCCATCGTCATGCCATTACATTAAATCAAGCATTTCTTGGTAGGCAACCCAAGGTGAAATATCTAGCCAATTATAGGTTTATGATTCTAGTCAAGTAGTTCTCTTTTGGTTATTTGATTTCTTGCACTAAAGTAGTTAGTTGTTAATTTTATTATTTTAGTGTTGGCTAGATATAACATAGGCTCCGTGTCTAATAAGTGTACAGAAATTACATAAAGAATGATCTAAGGTTTGCTACATATGCAGGTGTGCGATCTCAAAATTCTGCAGAAAGTGGTGTGGTGCAGTGGTCTATGGACACCACTGACGATCTGTCTTTCAATCTACGGACCGTAGATGGTGCTCGTAATCCCAGGTATGTCCTTGTAATTTTTATAAGTTTCATGGTTAGTTACGGTCCAGAATTAAGGATCATAACTCAACCTACGTATTGTTAGCAGGGTCTTGTAGGTCCAAACCTTAGCTTGCCCGACCCGAAAAGGATATTCTCCTATTTAATAACCACTATTTTCAAATTCATTTCCCACCATTTTCAAATCCTTTAAACCGTCCATCACTCCCCTAAATCCTCAAATCACTACTTAACTTCCCTAATTCACTCCCTTCTCCAACTCATATCATCCCCAAAACCCACAATTTAATCGAATTCACCCAGCTTCTTCTTACCCTACTTTTCCATATTACTGCGGTGTCCGGGTTTTGTGAATTTGGTGCATGCTTAATTGAAGTCTTAGAGTCTCTACACATTCACACCACTCCTTGTCGCGTGTAAGGTAACTGATTTCCTCTTGGAAACTTTAATTTTTGTTCATATTTAAATTCTTTGGAAATTGGGAGTGGGTGTTGACCATAGGTGTTGTATCGTCCATAAATGCATGCTATTGTTTAATTAGGAACACCTTTGGGAAGATGGATAGTGTTAGTGTGGTCATACTGTAAATGAATTATATGATCTATGTGAGAGTTTCGACTTAGGATTCAATAATATGTCTGTAAAGAGGTGAAATTAAGTACTTGGAAGCCTTCAGATGACAAACTTGAATGGTTGAATATTGAATACTTACTTAGGGTAGGACATGTGCTTAAGTGTTTTAAAATTTGGGTCCATAAAGCATGACATAACTTGTCCCTATCTTATACCCAACATACGAGACCCCGTGTACGGTCCATATGTCTTTTTACGGATCGTACATCAGGCCGGTAAGTAGAAGTGAATAATTGAAAATCTAAGTGTGAGACTACAGGCATGGACTTTGGTCTGTAATTTGACCTATAGACTGTTCTGCATGCCCATAATTTCCATCAGAGTCCCTTATCTATTTCAACTTGACTTATGGACAGACCTACGGACCATAAGTCTCCTTATGGACCGTAAGTTCCCTTAGTAGGTAGCCACTGTTAATTTTTTTTGTTCTCTTTCTTTCTTTTAATTTTTGCTCAAACATTAAGTCGGTTGTGTTTTAAGTTGAGGCTAGACTCTAACAACTATTCCACAGGTGTGTGATGCCACCAACGAAGGAACCCATTGCAAAAGGAAGGTCCAGATCCACTCAACCTTCCCTTCAATTGTTTTTCAATGACCCGGAGAGCACCAATGGTCTCGAATAGGTCGCCGACATAAGACAAACTCCAACAGCTGCAGCTTGGGCTGATCGGGGCCAACCTAGGATGGTGAATGCCGACGTATTCACTGCCTCCCATTCTGATGAAGAGGATACACTGATCGGCTCACCTAAAATATGGTCTTCATATTCCTCAACAAACTCTATCGCTGGGTCCAGCCTCAACTGATGAGGCCACCAACTCAGAAGTTCCCAAAATTCTATCCCTAATGGGGAAACTGATAAATCAAACCACTGGTGTGTTGATGGGCAATGACTTATCTACAAGGACGCCAAGTTGTTGAATGCAAAGGGGAATGTAACTCGTACGATCAACGAGGAGTGTCGAGTCCTCACGGAGAGTCTCCACACAGTACTGGAAATTCATGAGCTATTCAAGAAGAACAAGTGTGAGTGGATGTCCCGCGATTCTAGAATGTGCAGTGAGGAGATTGTGCGAGAGTTCTATGTCTCTTCTGTTGCCACTCTTTGGGGGTCCATACACAAAGGCCAATCCAAAAACTCAGGATCCCCTAAGCTCTACTATGGTCTGAGGTGTTCGTGTGAACATCTCCTACACTATTATAAGTCGTTTCTTTACATCCCTAACCTCAACAAGTTTTGGGCCGCCAGAATAGCTGAATTTGATTACCATTGGGAGATAGTACAGTGTGGAGCATTTACGAGAATTGCAGAAAAATAGGAAGACGTCATTTCTTTGCTTGCCAGGAACAAGGCCCTAGACGACGAGAGGGTAGAGCAGGTTGCAACACCCCGATTGTGTATCATAAAGAACACCCTAAAATTGGTCGGCTAATTATTCTGGCTACTTATTTGGAAAAATTGTCGCCGACCCAAGCCGATAACCTTGTCACATGGCATAGGGCCGTTATAGTGGCAGCGTTGGTTGAAGGGATCAAACTAAACTTTGCCAAATTAATACTGGCAGAGCTACATGAAAGTGTGTTCAAAACCACCACACATAACCTTTTTTCGTATATGGTTTTTCAGACTTGCAGGGATGCTGGAGTTCCGATTTGGCACTATGATAAGGGGTCCATGCTACAGGACCTTTCATATTGGAATTATTCAGGATGAGGTGAATGTGTAAGCACCACGGCAAGGACCCCGAGTTTATGTGCCGATAGGTGATAATGTTGTTGATGAGGTAGAGAAAATACAGGGAGATGGGACTGCACCAACAACAGATGCACTGGCTTCTTCCTCATAGGTTGGTAGTTAGGCTCTGAGTTCATCTAGAGCAACTCTTTCATCCAAAACATCAATCATACCATTGGTCTGCGTCCTAAAACTATAAAACCAAATGTCCACTTTACTGCACATGTTGAAGCCTTGGATGCAAAATTTTATTGTGGAGTCCGAGAAACGTGTTGAAAAGAGGTTGGAGGCTGCTACGGACAACAAAGTCCAAGCAGTTCATAGGAGGCTCAATGCTTTCGTGGCGCGAGTTTTGGAGTAGCCTTCCCCCTCCTATTGGTATGTTTGCCTTCCAAACTGAGATAGATAACCTCTGAGATGACATTGATGGTATCTTTGCCACACATGTTGTCGCACCACAGGCTCCACCTTTAGCATTTGGCTACAATACTATTAAGGGGACACTTTTTAGTGATGATGATGCAGGAATGATGCCTGAGTCAAAATGGGCCAAACGTAAGAAGCACCATTCCAGCAAAAAACCTGAGCTCACGAAGGAGGAAAGGGCTTCCTAAAAGCAGCGCCTGCTAGAGAAGAAAGCAAGGGAGGAATCCATCATAGATCAGAAGATGAGGCAACTTAGAGTTCGTGAGATGGGTGCAAGAGCATCTAGCTCCATGCCTGAGGTAGTAGATATTAGCACCACTCTTGGTGCAATTATTACTGTGAGGGAACTACTAATGGTGACCCAAGTACCGTAGTGGGATCTGGGTAACCAGACCCACCCACTTATTTATGATTCTTTGGCGCGATGCGCCACATGTTTGCTTCACCCGAATTCATTTCTGTTTCCTCTTTTTTTGTTCATTAGGGACAAGTACACTTATTTTTGTTGGGTGTGGTAAATGGATTGTGAGTGATCGGGTGAAGCTTGAGTAACCCAACTTGGAATCCTCTCTTGTGTTTTTTTGCTTGTGTTATTTCCCTTAAGAGACTTTTTAACATTTGTTGAATCGGCATGTTTAGTATGTGTAAAATCATGAACAAAAGGAAATCATGATGGCATGAACTTGTTAACACAAAAATGATACTCATCCAAAATTTTGTGTATATGTGCTGAAAGTATGGATTAGAATAAGATGAATGTGCTGGATCTGGGTATGACATAAAAGAGATTGATTTGATTGCATTACTTAATCTATAACTTAAATGGAGTAATATGAGCATCTAATGACTATTGTTCTTAGAGAATGAGAACTCACCTCTGATTCTACTGAACTGGAGATCAGGGATCTATCTAAGTGTGATCTGGATGCTGAGAATCTGAACCTACATCACGAGAAGAAATAGCACACGTATGCATCAGTACTTGAACGGTACCGAGCATGTATGCTAGAGTAAAGCTGAAATAACACATAACTGAACAAGCATAAAAACAAGTATAGTATTCTGAACATGATATACTGAATGTTGAGCTAACTAGATACAATGACCAAATTTATAACATGTTGAGACTGAATACCGACTGAACTGTAAATATGGTCAATGCAATATAGTTTGACTAAATTGTGGGAGCTACTACTAACGATAGTAAAACCATATGAGCTAAATGTGGAGTCCGTTGTGTATACCCTATTGGAAGGTCTCAATTTATCCCGCTAGAGGTACAAAAACATGTTTGTGTGATCACTAAATTAATGTCCACAAAAGGAATATTTGGGTACGATAAACCCTAGTCCAACTCGGCATTATTCTACTCTCAATGAATTAAACGATCAATATTGTATGTCTTAGTTTCTATAATACTAGATAGCTCAAAACATAACATGCAACCTGATAATGGAATAATTAATCTGATAATGTTGGATTGATAACTAAGGCATGTATAACTGAATGACTGATATAGCTGACCTAGCATGTTTAATAAATGAACTAAAAAAAATACATAGCTAGGGTTCTGAAATTCTTGCAATAAACTGACTAGTAACATGATAATCTGATTTGGAATATATACCTAACTAATTCATGATGATCTGTTGTAATTCTAGAAACCCTAGGTTAATTCATAATAAGGGAATTAAGAAACTGACTGAATTCTAGGGACCTAATAGATGAAAAGAACCCACTAGTAAAATCCCACATACCTGGTGACGTATTCCACAGAGATATTGTTCAATTTCAGGGCTAGAATTGATGGAAACTTGATGAATTCTTGAACGAGGTTCTTGACCTTTTTCTCCTCTCTTGCTTTGATTTCTAAGTTTTGATTAATGATTTTGAATGAAGTTCTAGTTATGTTTCTACGCTTAAACCGACTAAAACCTCATGATTTCGGGTCTAAACAACATAGATTAGGAGCCAAATGAACAAGAAAAAGACCAAAACAACCCTAACTTCAAAACTATCTGAATCACTGAGCGTCCGTATTGGTCGATCATCATTTGTGACTGAGAACTGAAAGTCAGCTGGCAAATCAATGGAGACGATTGAAGGATCGTAAGTTGACTAACGGTCCAAACTGGTCGACCGTCATTCATGACCGAGGACTAATAGTTGACTGGTCCATCGACAAAATTAACTAACGGACCGTAAGACAAATGTTTGTCCGTACTGGTTTACCGTCGTTCAAGAATGAGGACAAAAAGTTGACAGGCCCATCAATGGAGTCTACTAAAGGACCGTAACTCGACTAACGTCCTTATTGTTCTACAGTCGTTCATGAATGAGGTCTGAAAGTCGACTGGCCCATCAACAGAGTCGACTGATAGACTGTAAGTCAATTGATAGTCTTCACTTGGATCCGTCGCTGGCACCTACAACTTCTGAAATCTACATTTTTTTTGTCTATTTTTGATACACGGTGTTACATTATCTCTCCCTTGGGACCATTCGTCCTCGAATGAAGATTAAACTAGCTGAAACGGATGGAGAGGGATGCAATCCCTACCAATAAACACTTAGAACGGAATTTCTGACTGAACTGAGTTCCAAGAACATGCAAATATGCTAAAAATACTAGTACAAACTGAGGGAACATGATTCTAAGACTGAATTCACGCATGAATGACTGAAAATCATAATTGGAAATATTACCTCAAGCTGGAGTGGAATCGGAAAGAAAGAGGTGAGGTTGTTTGGTTTTCATGGGTGTTTCACTTCCAAAGTAGCTCCCTCTATGTATTGACTCCTCCACAAAAACTTTGATTGAAGAGACTTTCTTTGTTTCTTAACCTTATAATATGACGGTTAAGGATATCAACTGGTAAATACTCATAAGAAATACTATCTTTCACAACCATACTTTTTAATGGCACTACGGAGGATGGATCAGCCTCACATTTCTTTAAAAGTGAGATGCATGGCTGCTTGTTCTGCTGGCAACTCTAATTCATATGCAACTTGCCCAACCCCTTTTCAAGATTTTTAAGGGCCTACATATCTAGGACTGAGCTTCCCTTTCTTGTCGAACCTCATCACCCCTTTCACAGGTGACACTTTGAAGAAAACCCCATCATCAACTTGGAACACTAGTTCCCTTCTCCTTAAATCTGCATAAGATTTATGACGACTTTGGGTTGTATCATGTCTGTCTCTAATGAGTAGCACTTTCTCCATACCATAATGGAATGAATCTGGTCCTATCAAGGGTGTTTCACCTACTTCAAACCAACAAACAAGAGATCTGCATATAAGACCATACAATGCCTCATAAAGGGCTATCTGAATGCTTGAATGGTAGCTATTATTGTAGGCGAACTCAATAAGAGGAAGGTTCATCCCAACTACCCTTGAAATAGATCACACAAGATCTCAACATATCCTCTAGGGTATGAATGTTAAGATTTGCCTATCCATCCGTCTTCGGATGAAATGTTGTGCTAAGGTTAGAATGAGTACCAAGACCCTTCTAAAATGACTTCTAGAAATGAGAGGTAAAATGACGACCTCTATCGGAGATGATAGATAAAGGAACCCCATGCAACCTCACAATTTCATTAATGTAAATCTTGACATAGTCCTCTGCTGAATCTGTAGTCTTGACTGCCAAAAAGTGAGAAGACTTAGTCATCCTGTCAACTATCACCCAAATTGAGTCATTTTTTCTGTGAGTATGAGGTAACCATGTAATGAAATCCATGTTGATCACTTTCCACTTACAAGTAGGAATGTCGATCTCTTGAGTCATACCCCTTGGTTTTCGATGTTCTACCTTGACTTGCTGGCAATTAGGGCGCTTACTCACAAATATGCTAAACCCCTCTTCATGTAATTGCACCAATAGACTTCCTGTAAATCGTGTTACATCTTAGTGGCCCATGGATGAATAGAATATCTGGAGTGATGGGTGTACACACGTAATTATGACCAAACATAATGCTTTACACTTTTATTTATTCCTTAAAAATTTATTGAGGTTATGTTAGATATTTTGATTATTTGTCTTATTTTAACAAGTTTATTTTAAAAGATTTGAAAATAATAAAAAGAATTTTTTTTAATATACTAAACTTGTTGGACATTTTCTTTTAAAAATGGTATATATATA
>NC_028648.1:62446073-62454661 GCF_001406875.1 Solanum pennellii
TATATATATATATCTATGTATGTACATTTTAAAAGTTAATACTTAGTAGAAAATATTGAAAGCTTAGAGTACATGAATATAAAGGGACATTGTTTAATTGAGAACAATTTTTCTAGGATTAGCTATTCGGGATAAGTTATCCTGTCATGTAAATAATTCTCTGACTACATAATACCGCTTCAATAAAACTTTTTCTATCTTAAGCTGCTGAATTTCCACCTATTTAAATTTTTGGTAATGACCATCCCTCGATATCAATAACAAGTCAAGGTTGATTCAACTCAAATACATTTGAAATCATCCATGTCAACGAACTAGTTTCCTTGAGCATCTTTTGCTGATTTCACTGTCCATCATTCAATTCTTTATTTTATTTTATGTTTATCTAATCTCCGATTCTTTCATTTTCATATTCAAATTAATTTTACTTGTGTTATTAGTATCATTTTACATAATTTCTTAAATTTATAATTTGTAATCACTACTTATCTCGTTAATATTTCTAATTGAATTGAATAAAGAAAAACATTTCAAATAATATAAATTTAAAGGCAAGTATGGAAAACTATTTTTTTCACTAAATCTATAGCTAGCAAAATTTCAAAAAAAATTTCATGCCACAAAAATCTTACGTGAATCCCAAAGTAACAATTTCCAGCTAAATTCATAACAACAAAATCCCCTAATGATAAAATTTTGTGTAAATGCCCATAAAAAGTTCCTATCTAAATCCGCATTAAATAATCCCTGCAGATTTACCTAGAGATAATGAACTTACCGACATATTTTTCCAGGTTATGTCGCAGTACAAAATTTGCGCGATATGGCGCCAAAGTGACCTGCGGAATTTATTGGGAAAACAAAATTCACCGGCAATATATCTTAATATTAAGGATTTTAACATATTTGAAAGAAAATCAGCATCTATTTCCTGAGAAATATTTTCATAGGTAAGATCCACATGTAATTCTTTATATTCTTGTAAAGTCAAGAACATTGGAGGTGAACCTCTATAGGAAACTCGGTTGCGATTCAAGAAACTACTCTTGCAATGTCCAACATATGGTGTTCCGGAAAATTTGCAGTTGCCATAATGCTACTGTAGCCTTGATTAAGTCAATAAAGGTGTGGCTGATCAGTTAATGCAAGGTGGATTAATGAGACCACTGTATGATATGATTACTTTGTTGGTAGATAATCCAGCATGGCATACTAGAGAGGATCACGTGCTTACTATATAGATGAGCATGATAAGGAACAAATCAAGAAGGGCAATGAACGAGATGAAAACACAGACAAAATGATGACGTTACTCGATTTGTTGTCTAAACATGTCATGGAAGGTGGACTTAGATCGGTGATAACGATTGGAACTAATAGTGGGCAGTTTATAGATCATGCGAAAATTGACGCCATATATAGTGAAGAAGTTCAGTATTTGGGAAACCAAATGGTAGGACCGGGGGTGTCTCATACCTATTATCAATGACCAGGTATGAACCAAGGTTCAAAAAGGGATCGAGATAATAGTGGAGAGATTGGCGAGGAGGAAATTGGAAAGATCGGAAGGCTAACAAAGATTGATATGTTCCTCCTTATGATCATCAAATACCAAAAGACCAGTTGTTCCAGAAGGAAATTGGCCAAGTAAATGCTCACAAGGATCTTCAACAAGGTTGAAGGATTCGACAAAGTGTTGAGGAATTGAGAACTATGTCATGACACGATGTTAAATAAGGCGCTTCTTGGGAAGCAACTCATCTCATTAATTTTGTTTTTATTGCTTTCAGTAATCTATGTTATGAGTCTAGGTTGAGAAGATGCTAAAAAGTTTGAAATGGATAATTAGTTGAGGCCAAGGCAAAAATCGTGATCTGCCAAAGGTTTTGTGTGAACTCATTCTTGTCAGCCTTCTAAGCTTGAACATGTGAAGATATAATACTATCTTTTTTGGCAATCAGAGCTCAAAATGGCGATCCACCAAAGCGCACTATGTATACGACATTGGGTCTACCAAATTGATCTTATGGTTTAGCATTTGCTCAGGCATGTTTGTTCAAGATTGAGCTCCAATTGGCAATTCACCGAACACTAGCAGCGACGTTAGTCGTGACCGCCGAATTGTCCTAACATACATAGGGAAAAGGTCTTTTCAAAGAAGAAAACCCTTTTGAAATCTTTAAGACATTTTCTCTTCCATCTCTTGCACTATTTTATTTGAGTGATTATGAGTTTTTAGTGCGAGGGGTGCAATTTCTTGCGATACTAGTCAACCCAGCCCCATTTTCCTATTATATTCGATTTATTCTTCATATTAAGGTTGTATTTTGATTTACATTGTACATTTTGATATTTAAATTGCATTGTGGTATGTTTAAAGTCATTTGATGCATGTGATAGTAATATTTCATTAGGTACCCTGTAATGAGCGTATTAAACGTTGCCGAGGAATTAATTGAAAGTGCATTGCCTATAAATTTCTGATATTGCATGTTTTGGTTAATGCTAAAATTGAACTTGTTATTTTAGTAAGTCTTAACTTGAATTGATGTAGGTGAAGTCTGAGTATCCTAGTGTTAACTCGATTGTGCAATTTTTCCAGTGACAGAGTGACAACATTCTTAAGGGAAAATCATAATTTGAGGATTACTTTAAAAAATCTGGGGGATGTCCTAGTACACATGGGTAAATAAGCATACAGGAGGACTGTAATGATGTCGAGGAACTTATTTTGTTATGTATGTTGGGTTTAGCAATAAAAGTTAGACGTTGGGTTGAGCATATTTTGTTTGGTGGGCTTGTCTTAGCTCACCAAAGAGGTTAAGCAAATCCCACGTAAGCCCTATCTCACTTTTTAAAGTTAATATGTGACCTTGAGCAGTGTCCCATTCGACAAGATTTTCTTAGTTCAGCGAACACACTCAAATTACTGAGTGGGAGTAGACATCACTCTTGATGCCTGTATCTTTACAAATTGCACTGTCAATTTCAGGAAGTTATCTCAGCCCACCGAAACCAACTTGATGAATTGTCCATCGGAATTAACTATGCCTTTTGTGCCTGAACTCTTTGATTTTTACTTATGTCTAATCCACCGAGATCAATAGAGCATGCCTATTTTGTTTTGTGATCTGTATTCCAGTTAGGCGAGCCTCAAGGTAATTTTTGAACTACACTTAACAATGAGTTAGATTTCAACTAACCTTCATTGATTCTATGTCTAAATGTGTATACTTTGATAGAACAAAAAGTGATACTTTGCTAGAACAAAAGGTAAACAAGTGGTGATATTAGACACATAGAGTCAAACAGAGACTCTCCTCCTCCCCCTCCTCTAAAATATCATAGGGGCATCTCTATTAGTGAACCTTCGGATCCTTACAAGCCACTCTGCATACTCTAACAAGTGCAGGTAAAAGCATAGGAAGCACATTGCCAAGAATCAAATCAATTTTTGCTCCAAGCTAGTGTTTCCTCCGCAAGATTCAGCTCCTGCTTCTCATGTTCTTCCGATCGTATCTCTAAGGGCCTTGAATAGGCTCAAGAAAGAAGGAACATAATTATTCTGGAGTAGAGTAGGCTCTCGTGTGATGGGGTGATGAGCAATCATTCAACTTTATGGGAGACAATCAACTTCCATAAATTGTAGTAGTTCACAAAGTTCGGGAAACATTGTGTGCCAAAGTGGTTTAGGAAACTTTACGATGACTATGACTAGCCCTAGATGAAGTAAAAGTGTAGGGAAAATGGATTAAAATCATGCGAGTAAGATCAACATAGTTCGACGCACCCCATCCACTCATGTTCATACATACCATATTTTGATGCATAGGAAGCTTATGCCTTGAAAGGGTGGTTGGCCCCATCGATATAAAATGACTCTTTTTTCGACAGGTATGGATAATGGTGCAAAAAATGAGAAGAAACATTTAAATATTGTAGCCTGATATAGGTTTGGGATTATCGAAAGTAACACAGTCCCGTCCCAAAATGAATCAATCTTTTCGCATCCTAAAGTAGTTCTAGTGGGCACTATCATCGACAAAGAGAAAATCAATGTTGGTATGATCATTGTCAAGGGAATATTGCTACAATATAGGTAGGGTTATACCTCTATCTCGTTCCAAATTCGTATTACACAGCTATGTGAAAGAGCAGGAGTTCCCTTTTGGGGAGAGGGGAGCGGATCTGATGTGCGAATCACACCAGCTTCTTCCATTGACATTAGGAGGACTGTGGCTTAATATTTACAATACGATACATCTCGAAGGGATCTTCTTCCATGATACATTGCACCCATAGTGTATCAAGAGACTTTAGCATCTAAGGCCAACACACATGCTCCTTTTATTGAATACATATGTATACCATTATTTTCTGATGTGCCTTTTTTATTATTATTTCAGCTACTACCTCATCTGTTTTTGTTGCTTTTATTTTGGGTAGTCTTTCCCGATCGACACATCTGGAGACACGAAGGTTGAGAAGGACATCCTTAGGTTATTAATAGGACTATTGAGCAGACCAGACCTTCGCTCCTTTGAGGAAAAATGTGACTAGTTGTCAGGGGGTGTTGAGGCCCATGTTGTGAGGTTTAACAACCTGACTGCGAGATCAGAGGCCTGGGAGAAGGCCGAAGGTAGTTCCGGTGCACTAGAAACAATGAGGGGTGAGCTTGCTACTTTGTGAGGGGATGTGATCCAGCTGCGGTGTACAAACCTCTATGTGATATGGGATGATGTTCACCCTACACTAGCCTCTGTACCACTACATATGACCAACATTCAACCTATATATAGTGTTCAACTTAAGATAGCTGTCAGCGTTTGTTATGTTGTTGTGGATGTTGAGAGAATCAATGATTATTTTGATGATGACAAAAATGAGGAAGACTTGAGGATGAGGAGGATGAGCGTGTGATTGCATAGACTCTCATAGAGATGTAGGACAGTGAGGATGTAATTTTTCAGGTCACTCTTGAGAGATCTCTCTGGGATTCTTTAACAGTTGGCACTAGTGGAGTCTCTTCAAACTCCAAAACCCCTTCAATGATGGACACCAATGCCAAAGTTTACACTGTATTGTGGCCTCTAGTGTTTTATTTATTTGGAATTGAATCCTCAAGTTATGCTTCCCTTCCAAAGAGTCTAGATGAGAGTGCTCCACAGGCATATCCTGTTAGGGGACCTTTATACTCAACCTCACATACATTATTATCTTTTCATTGAGGACATTGCATATTACATTTTTTGGACTGAGAGCCTTTGATCCAATATTTCCATTTTGCTTTGTATTTTGTTACTTTCTTTATTGTTGAAGATGGTGTTAGTTACTTTTATTTATATTATATAGAGTTTCATTATGTTTAGTGTATCACTTTTATTTTTTCTTTTTCTCAAATTTTTAATCCCCTATGAGTTTTGGAAATCATGGAATGCTTTAGTTTTCATTGATAATGATTCGAAAATCAATTGAGTCAATATCGATATCTTAAATAGTACTCATAATGTGCATATTGTATAATGTTGGTGTTGCGACAATGAAAATGATGTGGTTGAACTTTTGAGCAATTTGAATATTTTGTTCCCTAGCATCATTTTGATGTGAGCCTTGCAATGAACATCGTATGTATGCTTTTGATCTTTTGAAGATGTGCTAATGAGTGTATTTCAAATTACCATGGGTGGTGAGGTCTTACTTGAAAATTGTGTTTAGAGTCCAAGAATTTGTCGTGTTAGTCCAATTGTCTAAACCTTGGTAAATGTGAGGTTTAATATTTGGCAACAACTATAAAAGGAAACATTAATATTTATAATTCTCTATGACTACTTTATGAGGGTGTGCATCCATTTTGGTACCATTTGAGCCTAAACCATTTGTTGACAAAAATAGAAGTTAAAACCTTTTGAGCCAAAATTGTCCCTACATTCTCATCCAAAATTTTTTTTCAAGCATTTTCATATTTGAATAGTTATCTTAGACCAAAATTCTAAGTGGGGGTGTATAAAGAAAGGAAGAATGAAAGACAAGTTAAGGGAAAAGAAAGATGAATAGGGACTCAAATTTTATGTTTATTTAAAAAAAAATGGAACCGTTAATTGTTAGAATAATAAGGAAAAGCCTCATTGTGTTAAAATTTTTTGAGATGGAAACAAAAAAGATAAGTGATGAAATAAAGGGGATTCCAAAGGAAGTGAGTGAAAATTCATAGTTTTAGTTCTCAATTGGAAAAGAATGAAAAGACCTTGATAAGAGGTGAAGATGATTAAAACAATGATTTTAAAAAGGTGAAGTTGCCGAGCCAAATTGACCATACCTTCACCCTCAACCCCATTACAAGCCTAAAAGACCCTTGAGATCCTTTTTGAACTAGGTTGTGTGATGATTGCAAAATATGGACAAACCTATGGGATAAAGCTTGCATGTGTTTCCCTTTTGAGAGAGTGAGAATGGCACTAATTCCTCATCGCTTTGTTGATTTTCTTGATGATGGAATCATTATTTATGAGAGGTCACTGGAATGCATTTATTTAAACATGGTCTTGCATTAGAAAAGAAGCTAAAGTAAGCTTGATTTTGTGTTGAAACCAGCTAGTCACATTTGAATGTATTTATTTAAACATGGTCTTGCATTAGAAAAGAAGCTAAAGTAAGCTTGATCTTGTGTTGAAACCAGCTAGTCACATTTGAAGCTTTTTAATCATGATTGATTGTATCTTGTTGTTAAGAGTAGTCTTATTATGGAACTTGCAACATAGTTGTTATTGAATAGTGTTGTAGACACATGTATTGAGTTAATTGTATTCTTGATTTACATGAGGAAAAGCAAAAGTTCAACTTGGGTGGTGTTGATGAGTGATAGATCGGCACTCTTTGAAGTCTATTTATCTCTTTTAGATGATTTGGAGCTATGAAGGATAATGGACAAGGCAAGGATATATCTTATAAAGGATGGAGAAAATGCAAAAAGAATGTAACCTACATATTGATGATTTCCAAACAAGAAAGGTGGATCGCCTAGTGAGCATGACATCTCCCAAAGTGACCATGCACAATACTTATGTCTATCAAGAGAGGTCAACGAAACCCAAAGGTAGACTCAATTGATCTTTCCGACAGAGGTTCAAACACCTGAAGACTAGAGCAAGAAAATGTGAGTTGAAGAAGGATTGGTAGTTCGTCGAATGAGCTCGTGAGCCTAATAATGTATCTAAGTAAGACGCGTATTGAGTTTTTGGGCTGAATTTGGGAAACTATAAACATCCCAAAGGAGAGAGAAAAATAAAATTTGAAAATTTGGAAAAATACTTCTTTCTTTTCGAATAGAGTTTTAGTTTTGAGAGGAACACATTTACCTTGTGAAGAACACTTTCTAGCTTTTGGGGTTTTAAAACTTTGCTCTTGAATTTGAAAAAAATTAAGTTGAACCCAAAGTGGGTTTTCTTGTAATTTCTTTATTTCATGTTACCCATGGCTGGATTCATGGAAGGTGTAATTTCATTACTTTTTGTTATGGATCGCTAAAAACTCAAGATCTACTAGTGTAATTATGGGGTTGGGTCTTGATTTAATGTTGTGGGTATTGTGTTATGCTTTATTTTTTTGTTGTTCATGCATTGAATTTGTACTAATTAGCATGGATTTAATTTATGGGTTAAGGTTTCAAACGTAATTCCTACTTTTGATCTCCAATCAATGCCCAAAAGAGATTGATTGGAGTGGGTAATTAGTCCAATACTAGTAATTTAGGCTTGATGTCTTTAACTTTCTTGAAAATAGAGGTTATGTGTTAGATTTTGTTTCCCTACTTTTACATTGAAAAAGAAAATAAAGTAAGATATTGAGTTGTTTAGACTAGCATATAGGTTAGACCGAACATGCTAGGATCTTATGAGATCTAAAGAGATTAGTGTCATTGAAGATAACATAGCCTATTCATGAATGTTGTTCACTATAAAGCAACACAATTACACATATGTGACATTGATTTCGAATCCCCGAACACCTATATTCCTTTTTATGTCTTGTAATTTTCGTAATCTTATCTTAATTGTGATATTTGATAACCAAAGATTTTTATTAAATTGGTGGAATCATTCACCACTTTTTTTACTATTTACAAATGAATGATTGTACAATTCAAATATCTTGACAAGAATTCACTATGATATACCATTCTCTATGGGATTTTACCACAAATCTTCGTTGGGTTTTTATTGATCACGACTCATGTCGATTTTAATTTGTTTTAAGAAGGACATTTGAGCGTCATCGACACCATTTTTGAACTAACTGTGTTGTTGAATTACTTGAAGACTTGCAAAAGTTTAAGTTGGAGTTGTTGATGAGTGATTTATTTACACTCATTTGAGGACTTTTTAGTTCAACAATTGGTTCCCTGTTTTGATGATATTTTGAAGATTTTCAGCTACAAGGCTAAGGACAAGGCAAGGTGTAACAACCCAAGAGTACCACCTAGGCGTCACACAGCGTACTTGACCTCTCGGAGGTCTTATACAAGCCTCTTAGCATTCATTCATCAAACTCACACACACACACACAAATATATATATATATATATATATATA
>NC_028648.1:62455129-62464286 GCF_001406875.1 Solanum pennellii
TATATATATATATATATATATATATATATATTAGTGGAGAATTAAAACCTTTCACATTAATAGTCAACAGGGCAACTTTTTTTTCTTTTCAAAATGTAAGACACAAACTAAGTCTCATCATTAGTCATCTTAAACACAAGTCAATATCATAGAGTCATATCCCTTTCAGCAATTTGAAAAGAAACTTATAGTCTATTACAAAGTCTTTAGAAAATGAAAACTAAAACTAAGATACATGCCCTCGATCATATGAGGACATACCAATCTTGAGATAAATCTACTTCCCAAGCTTCAACTTCTCAAAATCCTAACTTGCCACCTACACTTTTAGATAAAGAGAAATATATGGAATTATCACAATTAATACACTAAGTATGGTGAACATGCTAGAAACCATGAAAAAAGGGAAATTTACTTAAAGATATGCTTTCATGCTATTTTGATAGTAACCTTCATCACAAGAGTTTACGAGACATACTACAAGTCAACAATCATATATAGAAATATTCCATAATCAACAAATAAGCCTTTTTATCACTTTAGACCCTCTACCTGACGTTACTCTAAGATTCACTTAGGTAAGACATACCACCCATAAACCCTCTTTAAGCACACCTAAGTGATCCTCAAAGCTACCCTAGATAAGAACCTTTCTATTCAATATACCTTTACTAAGTGAACATTATTCATTGAGCCATTTAAGAGACAATTAATCAAATAGGGGACTTCAAATAGTGGTCTTGGAAGACCTAGGGAACTCATTGTAGCAACTTCAAAGCCTACTCGTGCCATGTGTTGATAGCGTCCCATTCAACTACCAACACGTTGTAGAACCTATTAAATACTAGGATGCACATCCCACATGATGAGAACAGGAATTAACCGACATAGATCACACTATCTATGTATGGAGTCCGGTGTCATAGAGACCCCACACTGTGGAATGTGTTCTACTTGCCAAGGTTAGAACAAGGACACATCCTATGTTGGCACATGGTTTAGCATATAACAAAAGGTTTCTTTGTACTCTAGCATCATACTAAACTAGATCTACTCCCTCAAGCATATCCATTCAGAGCTTTGTATTAGTTCTCATTGAGTAAGTTCATTCACATAAGTGCATTAGAGAAGGTACTATTACTAAGCCCTACCAACTCATAATGCCATTTCGAAGGAGTGGTATACTAGGGATGCCAACCAAGGTTTATTTGGATAGCCCTTATGATTTCTTTAAAGATTGTTGGATGTTGTTTTGCCCAACATACCTCTAAGTATATCATTCCACTCAAGAAGGAGGCACCATTTAGGTCTACCCCTTCAAGGCTTCTTCATTAATCTTCTTTTCATATTCAAGGTTACAAATTAGTCTTTCATAGAAGGATACGTACTTTAGGTTTACCTATCCTAAATTTCATTGATACACTTATTAAATGCCATATAAGTGCCAAGTAGGGACAACTAAGTCTACCAACACAAGATACAACATTATTTTATAAAGAATCTCCTTAAACCTTTATTATCATATATCAACAACTAGAGAGGAAGTATTTTCAATCATACCATTATAGAACCCATAAAAGATCATATAGAAATTACATGAGCACCATAATCTTATACATTCACATGTACCATAACATCATAATACCATAATTCACACAAATGTTGACAAGGCCATGTTCATAACATTTATAACAATTAAACACCGCACCATAAGTGGGCCATACAAATCAATAGCAATTCGATATCAATTCTACATTAAATAAAGGAATTATATCAACTCACCATCTTCCAATAGCCACAATATCTATTCCTTAGCCTTTCCAACAAATTCACACAACAAAAAATCTTACTAGGTGACAATGTCCATAAGACTAGGCCAACAATTCATCCATATAAATGATCCAACAAAAACCCAATATATAAATCAATACTATAAGGTAAACTATGAACAATTTCAACAATGATCAACATGTAATTCAATAGACCATACCAGTCTAAACATGAATTCGACATAATTAGATCATGATTAATACCTTCACTTTAGAGCCAAAATTAGGAATTCAAGGAATACATAGGTTCATGGAATTTTGATCATAAAACCATCAGTTAACATTGAATACTTCATAAAACATAAATTTAAACATTTTTATGCAAGAACCCATGCTTAGAATTCGAAATAGAGATTCAAGATTTTTGACGATCTTTGAAAAACCATTGGAATTCTCTCCTTGGATGAAAGAAGAGTCAAGGATGAAAAAATTATACCTTATTAGTAGAAATACAACGAAATTGGTGGAGGAATAATTGAAATTCTTCAATGCTAGCTTCAACTTGCCTTAAAGCTCCCATGGAGTCTAAAGAGAACTTTACTTGGGAGAGGGGTTTTGATTTTGAAAAGTGAAGTCTAATTCTAGTTCTAGATTTTTAAAATTACTTAAAATACATTAAAAAAACCTAAAATAACCGTCTGCTACTTAATTATGATGTGGGGTGAATTTAACAATTTACCCATAGGATGGCCGAGACTTTGCTGAAAATGCAGGTGTCAAATGGCGGCTCACATTTATGGGGCATCGAATGGACAATGGACCATCCTGCAAGTCGTTTTTTTTTGTCAGAGATCCATCATTTGGGAGCTAATATCCCACCACTAAGTGTGTATCCACGCCCACTTTTGACGGGGAGTCATTTGGTTGAAGGGGCGTCGTTTGCTTCCGTTAATGAGGTTGTCTTGGCAGCTTCTTGGCCAACGTTAGGTTCCTCCTCAAGGAACCTTAGGGTGGTCCTTGGGGAGTTGTACCCAGACGTTTTGAACCTAAAAATGACCATATTGATGCTAGGGGTCCCCTATGATCATTTTAGACGCCAAACAACACATAAAACATGCCAAGGCAGACTAGCACACACAAGACTAGTTTCCGAACGTATTGGTCGTTCTTTGACGTTTGACTTCCAAACTCCTTAAAACAACTATTACAAGTTGTGACAGACCTTATAAAAAAAGTTTTTAACTGTTAAAACACATGAGAGTCTCTAGTTTATCCTAGATCATTTTGAGGGTTATTAAATTCTCTCCCACTTGGAAAAACATTCGTTCTCAAATGACACTAACATTCTTCAAACATTTTAAAGGTTTAGAGACCCAAGACTAGAAGCCCATGACCACACCACATCAAATCACATACACATAGGTAGGAGGAAGATCACTCCACATAATTAAGAGACTCACAACACAACAAGAGAGTAGGAACAACATCTTCAACTTATCATGCACTAAGAATCTACATTTCTCATTACACATAGGAGGAACTTCCTTCTTCACATATTATCATGCTCACTAAAGTATTTCTAAGAACATTTCCCTATTTCTCATAAAACACAATTATGCAACATTCTCCAAAAGTTCACAGTTAAACATGCTTATAAGTTCACTCATGCAACATTTAGGCAATTTGTTATGGATGCATATCAACATGAACGAAAAAATCATTCAAGATCATTTTACCATATAAACATAAATGGATGGAAACATGCCGAATTGTAAGGGAACCATGAAAATCATTTTTCACAAAAGAATCATCAATTCATGCACATGCTACTAGAAAATTCTAACTCTCAAGCTTGAATAGAATAGGAGAGAAGAGACAAGATCCATCCAGCCAACTATTCACCATAATCCCCCATTTTGGATAAAAACCCATCACTATACATAAGAGGAAACTATAACTTACCGGTATCTTCATCTTGATTTTCTTCCTTGTTAGCTTGGAGAGAATAGAAACGACCAAAATTTGGAGGAATGGAAATTGTACCATCACTAAGAGTTTTCTTGGCCTCTCTCATTCTGGACGACATAGCAGGACCATCTCTCACCTTTTGATCATTCTTTCCACAACCATAACTCCCACTAGTACCGGCTAAACACTTACCAAAATGATTCTTTCCACAAGTAGAGAAAGTAGGCTTAACAATTTGGGAACCACCACCTTTTTTATGGTTAACCTTAGGGGCATAGTGGTTTAGACCTCTCTTCTTAAATCTAGGTTAATTTTTCCCATCAATTCTTTCTCTATTAACACCTATACCCTTTCGTTCAAGCAAAGATTCCTCAATGGATTGAGCATACACAATAAACCTAGATAGAGTCATGTTATCATGGAGCATTGTCGTACGACACTCTTTCTTCACAAGGTCGTAAACACCGGTCAAGAACCTTCTTATCTAATCCCTAGGGTTAGACACCAAGATCGAGCATACTTAGACAATAGGGTAAATTTCAAGGAGTACTCCTCCAACTCATGTCACCTTGCCTAAGGTTTATGAACTCCTCAACCTTAACTTCTCTCTTCTCACAGGAAAGTAATTTCATAAGAATGCTTCCTTAAATTCTTCCCATTCAATGGAAGCCAATTCAACCAGCCTACTATCTTTATATTGTGTGTACCACACTTGAGAAACCTCTCTCAATTGGTATGAAGCCAACTCCGCCTTGTCCTTCGAAGTTACCCACATAACACTCAACGCCTTATGTACACCATTTACAAACTCTTTGAGATTCTTTCCCACCTTAGCGCCAAGAAAAGTAGGAGGATTTATCCTAACATAGTCCCTTAACGTAGAGATCATCATAATCTATAGAGTAATCACCCTAGGCCCCACGTCTTGATTCTCTTGAGCCGTCATGGCTCAGGTTAGGGTAAGTAGAGCTCCTATAACTTCCTCATTAGTCATGTACAAGGGAACTACCGTAACCTCATTCCCATGATTAGCTATAGGGACTTGTTTACCATGAGAAACTTGACCACCTTGGGGAACTTGTTCACCCTCCTCATCTACCACTTCCCCATCCACTCTTCTTGCGTGCGACCTTCTTGTATTCATATCCTATAAACACAAAAGAATAGATGTCACGATCATGGAGCAACCCCTAGACGTAACTGGCGTCTTTGTCCTCGAAGAGGACTTAGACTAGACCTTAGCGTACAACATGGAATATCATAGGTAAAAAAAATGCGGAAAATTTAAAACTTTTGCATAGGTAACTTTACTTAGACTTCTCACTTATCATATATGGAGTTTACATTGACTTCTCGCTTATGAAGTGTACATATACTTCCCGTTTATGCAATATAACCATGTTATATGAAGTAGTTCAATATTTGTCTCACATATACACCATTTACCATAGAAGCATAAGAATTTTGTCATAGCCCTTACACTGGTATAATTATTCCATATATAGGCTTACAACAAAGTCTCCAAAAGAAAAGGAAAGAAACAATTGTCTTAGACATATCCAATGCTAATAAAGCTAGAAACATGACACCATCCTCAGACTTTAGGACTCACTAACAACTTAGAAAAATGTCCAAAAATTCTTCCATTAAAATGGCCTAGAAGCTCTTCAATGGCTGGAACCTACATTGATGGGAGAAAGGGAAGAATTATGGGTCCTACAAACCACATAAACTAAGTATGACTTCTGTGTGGAACATTTTGAAAATCCAAGACGTGTCATAAATCCTAACATAGGTGCCATGAGGTATAAGTATTTTTTTAAAGTACATTTTAATGAATATAGGTCATTTAGAATGTTTTAGAACCATAACGTCCAAGAACGTTCGGAAATTAGTTCAAAGGGGTACTAGTGTGCCTTAGCCTATTTGACTAGCTTTTAGGAGTCTAAAATGTATGAAAAATGGTGAAAGTTTATCTAATAGGTGTTTATGTAGTTTCATGATCGAAACTTCAGGGTACGAATCCCCAAGGACCAACAAAGGGCCCTTGAGGAGGAACCCTGCAGGTTGAGGCAACACTGCCTGAGCAGTGCACATCAACGAGGAAGGCAATGGTCCATGTGTGGACTGATGGGGTGTTGGTGCCACCCTTCTCCCACACTTAGATGTATTGAGGAAGACCTTCACCTGGAGAGTCTCTGAATTCACCTACGGGTTGCAGGACGGAGGGGCGACTGTCCATCAACTAACAGATGGCCCGTTGGCAGGGTTTTGTCTGTGAGAATCTTGAGTTTCTGCACGTTTTAAATATTAATTCAATCAATTAATTAAGTGGTTTAGGGGTTATCTAGGGATTCATGAGAGACTAATTAACTAACTTAACTCCCATATAAAGGCCCCGACCCCAATTAAGCTAATTACAACTCTCAAATACAAACAATCTTCCTTCTCTCTTCTCTTTTCACCATTGAAGACTAGCAGGGAAACGGGTTTGGGGGCTGGAACGGGACGAATTCACCATAAATTCTTCATCAAACGTTAAGGTTTGTGATATAATTCACCATTGAGACTCTTTGCTTAAAGGGTTCTTTCAAAATGGATTTCAAAAGTTGAGTTTTCATATGGGTTTAATCAAATTACGATATTGATGTTGTGAATTGAGTTGTTTATGATTTCTTTAGTATATCATGGATACATTAACATGTAATTTAACTCAATTATGATCAATTGTGATGGTTTGGTTTATTTGAAGATTTTATCCTTAACCCTTAACCCTAGGCTGATCTTGATGTAAATTGGGTTGTGATTGATTCAATTGTCTTGATTTTGGGTTAAACCACTATTAGATGATGATTTTACACCAATCATTAACAAATTAAAATGAATTGTTGTCTTTCATTCTAATCTTGATAAGTGATCTAGGTTATGAAAATTGGCCTAAGTAACCTTGTTTTAAGCATTGAATTGATGTTGAATTATGGTGTAGTGACTCTTCTAGTGTTGTTATCACGGTGATTATTGAATTATGATATTGAACATCTAAATTGGCATGAATTAAGGTTTTATGGTAAGTCCTAAATAATGAACCATGAAGGAGACTTGGTAAGCCTTGGAATCTCTATCTTTACTTCCAATTGTGATTTATTGTGGTTAAGTCATGATGTTATATTAGAGTATGCCTTATATTAAGATAATAGGGTGGTATGCTGTTGAATTGAAATGTCTTGACTATGTTGTGAGGTTGATTAAGGTGTATGTGATATAAGGATGGTGATAACTATCAATGTGCCTTGATATGTTATGAAATGCTAATGTGTTAACTTCACTTATATGAATTGTGATGAAAGGACAATACTCATGCAATTCTTATTGAGCTATTGATGATGATGATTATACAATGTGTACACCCTGACCTAAACTAAGCTATGAATTATGAATTAAAGGTTTAAAGACATTTCAATAAAGGGACTTAGCTTAGCACCGAGTGAACTTGACAATGAGAGGTGATGACTTCGCAAAGAGGAAGATTCTCCCTATAGTTCTATATGAGATGTTGACTTCTCAAAGAGGAGTACTCATCCGATGATTTCCCATGAGAGGAGGCCCCAACTACCAAGTGGTATCAAGAGGGAATATACTATCTCTTATTTCTTGAACTATGTTGCCCCCATAGGAAGACTAGCTAGTGGATCCACCTAGAAAGCTACGTTTTTGTTTAGTTGTACTTTGGCCGGTAGACCACCTTCCATCGGTGTAAGGTTTTACAAAACCAGATTCAACACTTAGATCATGTGGTCTATGTCGGTTAAGGCTAGGGATCCTTAAATTAAAATAAAGTAATGAAGTATAAACTAACTAAGGTGACTTGAGAGGTTTAGCTTAGCTAGGTAGGGGTATGAGACTCTACTTATGCCTTGCTCTCATTGACCTTGATGGAAACTTTAGGAAGATAATATTATGTATGTATATGATAATGATGTCTATGATGATAATATGTTAATGCTACAATGTAAATGACTATATATGATGATTATTATGCTTTTGATATATGTAGTTGGATTATATTGTTAAAGTTGGACATTGGTTATGTTTTCTTGTTAAGTCTACTTGGTTGAGCAAGGTTATGGGGCTTTGCTTGGTCATTGGACTTGTTGACTTGATAAGGATTCAAGAGTAGTTGTCTTGCTTATTATGATATGATTGAATTGTAATGACCCTTCTTGTCATTTTTTGTGTTTTACCTTCTCTGCATCGTTTAGAGCGTTCCTATAGCGATCCCAAGTCATTTATGACTTGATGGGTGATATACCGTGGTTTCACGGTATAATTAATACTTTTTCCTTAAGTTTAGTGTGTCCGAAAAGACTTTTTTGTGCTAATTTTTATATAAGTTTCTCTTTGTTTTGCAGGAAATCTGTCCAAAGCTGAATGCGGAGATTTTGAGTGAAGAAATGCAGAAGAGAGCACCTACGGAGCTTATGACGGTCCGTCGTGCTTGTGACGGTCCGTAGGTGGCAGCATAGTGCAGCTGCTGAAGGAAGATGGGGAAGTCTGACCAAGTGTGGGATTACGAAGCTTGTGACGGTCCGTCGTGGCTATGACGGTCCGTCCTGCAGGTTCGTCGTGAAGTTCAGAGAAGTGATCCCAGTACCCAGATTCCAAGAGTTGAAGTGTTTTGGAACGAAGACCGTCGACAGACCGTTGTGCCTATGACGGTCCGTCATACTTGCCGTCGAGGGGAATGAAGAGAGCAGCAGAAGAAATTGCACAAGTATGGGACGATGGAGTCCATGACGTTCCGTCGCGAGGTCCGTCGACCCAGCCGCGTTTTGGCAGATTTCCAGCAATTAGAATCCTTGTTTAATTAGGTTTTTGTTTTTTTATAAATAGTTCGAAAAACCTCGTTTTTGAGGTTAGACACCAGATAGTGAGACACCAGATAGTTAGACTCCGTTAGGTTAGACTCTTAGATTGTTAACCTCCGTATTGGTAAACATTGTATTGTGAGATTCTTGATAATCATTAGACTTTTTGTGAGATTATTGATTACTTTGAGAATTCTTGCAAGTGATTTTTGGTGATTAATCAAGCAAACTTTTGGATTTTACTCTTTCTCATTGAAGTAAGTACATGAACTCTTATTTAATATATTTGAATATTGTGTTTATGGCCATGAGTAACTAAACTCCATAACTAGGGTTGTGGGAACCATAGGCAAATAATGAGATAAACCCTAACTAAAATAACAATTCTAGAATAGTGTCTTGCATGTATTAATAATTCTTTCGCTTAGAAGTCTTTTTAACGGATGGCCAACGTTAGAACTCGCCTTAATGCTACTTGCCGGACCAAGGAGGTAGATAATAGGAAAAGAATTATTAACATAGATTTAGTGTATACTATCTAATAGGCTAGTATTG
>NC_028648.1:62468404-62469114 GCF_001406875.1 Solanum pennellii
GAAATCATTAAGTGGTTGGATGCCGGAGTAATCTACCCAATCGCCGATAGTAGTTGGGTATGCCCGGATCAGTGTGTACCTAAGATAGGGGGAATGACTGTGGTCCCCAACGAAAAAAATGAACTTGTTCCAATGAGACCGGTTACTTGATGGAGGTTGTGTATGGATTATCGTAAACTAAACTCATGGACTGAAAAAGACCATTTTCCTATGCCCTTCATGGATCAAATGTTGGATAGACTTGCTTGAAAAGGGTGGTACTGTTTTCTTGATGGATATTCGGGGTATAATCAGATTTCTATTGCACTAGAAGATCAAGAGAAAACCACTTTCACTTGTCCTTATGGGACCTTTACGTTCAGAAGAATGCCGTTTGGGTTGTGCAATGCACCCGCAACATTTCAGAGATGTATGATGTCGATATTTTCTGACATGGTGGAGGATACTATAGAAGTCTTTATGGATGATTTTTCTGTGGTTGGTGATTCATTCGAGCGGTGTTTGACCAATTTATCTGAGGTCCTTAAGAGATGTGAAGACTGCAATTTAGTACTAAACTGGGAAAAGTGTCATTTCATGGTGAAAGAGGGTATTGTGTTGGGTCATCGCATTTCAGAAAAGGGCATAGAGGTTGATCGACCTAAAGTCGAGGTAATAGAGAGACTTCCCCCACCAATCTCTGTGAAAGGTGTGAGAATCTTTCTTGGGCA
>NC_028648.1:62473849-62475142 GCF_001406875.1 Solanum pennellii
GATAAAGGAGTGATGACTCGAACACTCACCTTGGAGCGGCGGGTCCTGACAGGGAGCCTCCCAACGATGCCTGAGATCCATAATCTCTTAACCAGGCATCGCTTGGAGTGGACAGCACGTCCGTTGGGACGATACAACGAAGAAATTGTCCGAGAGTTCTACGCATCCTACGTAGCGACTCTCCGATCACAGATCGATAGGCGGGCTTCCCCCGCTAAACAGGTCCCACTGGAGCAGGTCCGAGTCCGGGGCGTACAGGTTGACATTTCCCTGCCAGCCATCCGCCGATTTCTATACGGCGAGAGTATTGATGCTTCTCGGACCCCCCTCACTGTCGAGTTGGACTACTGCTGGCAGATAGTTAAGGATGGCCAGTTCTTGCGCGAGCCATCACTGAGAGAGACCACCAAGAGGTTGATGGCCCTGCACCTGTCAGTAGATGGAGAGGGTGCCGATTGGGTGAATGAGCCGAAGGGGGCCATCAAGAAGGCCAACTTCACGTTCACAGCAAAGTTCTTGTGGCTGCTTGTCCGTCACTGCCTCTCCCCCACAGCTGCTGACAACATCGTTACCTGGGAGCGAGCAGTGTTGATAGCGGCGATAATAGCCGGATTCGAGGTGGACTTTGCATGGCTTCTCTAGGCAGTCATGCACGAGAGGGCATTCAAGGTCACTACCACCTACCCCTTCCCGTGCATGATCTTTGCCCTCTGCAGGTCCGCAGGTGTGCCCATATGGCACGTAGATCAGCTTAAGACACCGCAAGGCACCGTTGACGTCGGCCTCATCAGAGACGAGGCCAATGAGTTGGCCCCACGCAGAGGGCCCCGTCCAGAGCTGCCCCCACTTGCTGATGATCTTGCTGATACGGTAGCCCAGGCCCGCACAGCTACACAGGCGTCCACTGACACTACCCCGGTCGAGTCTATCCCGGGTAGTAGCACAGCCCCGAGCTCCTCTCGCACAACCCCTCTACCGACACTGGTCCCGCTTGCAAGTGTCCAAAAACTAGAGGCACAAATGGCCACTCTTCTGCATCATATCAAGTCGTGGATGCAGAAGTCGATTACTGAGTCCAAAGAGCGCCTAGAGAGGAAAATGGTGCAGTTTATAGAGCGGAAGATCGCTGAGGTTAACCAGCGCCTGGACGCCTTTGAGTTGAGAGTGCTAGCCCGACCAGCCCCTCCGGTGGATGTGTCGACTCTTTAGGCTACAGTCGACAGTCTTCGTGCAGACACCGACATGATCTTCGAGGCAAGGGTGCCGGAGTCTGAGGCCCCTTCTGTCGAGCCT
>NC_028648.1:62475446-62543771 GCF_001406875.1 Solanum pennellii
CTTGCTGATCGACGGCGCTTTGCACCACAGGTTTGCTTCACCTACCACTCTAGTATTTAGATTTTTTTGCATTGGGGACAATTGCATGCTTTTTTTGTTGGGGGTGAGGTAAATGGATAGTGAGTGTTAGGGTGAAGTCTGAGTAGCACAATTCACTATCCTCTTTTGGGGTTTTCTTGCCTGTGTTCTTTTTCCCCAAAAGACTGATTACTTTTTCTGTTGAACCGGCATGTTTATATCTTTTGTACATAGTTTAAATCTAGAGCATGATGGCTAAAATGATATTCTAATAAACTGGAAAATAATGCATGACTAGGCATAGCAACTGATAATTGTGTGGCTCTAAGCATGAAATAGAGGTACACCATTGCATTACCCTAAGTCTTAAATTCGAACTAGGTGTCTGACAATCTGGTATAGTGATGAGATGTCAAGTGAGTGTGAGGAAAAGTTGAATAGTCCACTATTGGTACTGAGCTAGAACTTGCCTGGTTAGTCCTGCTGAAAGTAAGCTGTAATAGACAATTAGGAAAGGATCATAGGCCCTTATTCAACAAAGCCCATTTCTAGCCTAAATGAAAGAAACCAAATGAAATTTATCCTTCTTTGATCCAAATAATCTGAGATTATATTAGACCTTTCTTTTTCACCCCAACTAATCTTTTCTGGGAACAATGTGTTGTCCCTGGTCCCTCCTTGGACATGTGCACCTCAGCTTATGCCAAAAGCATAAGTTGAGGGTGGCTAATGCAGTAAACAACCATCGTTATGGCCCTGACCCAACTGTGGGTATTGTGTACCTTGACTCATGGAAAAGCCATGAGTTGAGGGTGGCTATTATGAGGAATGCTCTGGAAAGTGGGGTTGAAAGAACAAAAGAGAGAGAATGAAAAAGTGTAAAGTGACTCAAAATTAGTTGAAAGAAAAGTAAAGAAAAAGAAAAATATACAAGAATTACAAACAAGAAAAGAAGAGAGTCACTTACACAAATGAAGAAAGAAGAGAAAATTGAGCAAAGGGAAAGAATATGAGAAACTGGGCGAGATAAAATGACAGAAAAGGGAAGGTTTAGCCGATATGCCAAGGAGGGCAAAAAGTCACTAAAGTATACCTAAAAAGATACCCTACCTGACCCTGAGCCTATGTTACAAGCTAAAAAAGTCCTATCGTGATCCTAAGGGTTGTATAGCGAACTTAAGGCAGTGAAAATAAGGGCAAGCTTATGGCAATAGGTATGAATGAGTGTGACTTTGTTCTGAGAGCGAGTGTTGAAATGTAATCCTTATACTCAAACTGAAATCATTGTGTGAAAAATGAGGATTTTGTTCTAAAGTGAGGACATTAGTTGCAATACCAGAATTGTTAGCACCTCGGTGAGAAACTGAAGAGGATAGGTGTTAATGCATGGTGAGTCTGTGTCATGTTCTGATCCCACAAAAATTCAAGCCTAATAGTGATAGCATGCATAGATTTGATGAGATTAATCGGGACTGATAGCCAAATGATTGCAAAGGATAAAACTTGGATACTATTATAAAAGGATTGTGTAGTGAGTCATAGTGCGTCGCTTGAGGACAAACAACGAATTTCAGTTGAGGGTGTTGATATACCGTGGTTTCACGGTATAATTAATACTTTTTCCTTAAGTTTAGTGTGTCCGAAAAGCCTTTTTTGTGCTAATGAAATCTGTCCAAAGCTGAATGCGGAGATTTTGAGTGAAGAAATGCAGAAGAGACCACCTACGGAGCTTATCACGGTCCGTCGTGCTTGTGACGGTCCATAGGTGGCAGCGTAGTGCAGCTGCTAAAGGAAGATGGGATGTCTTACCAAGTGTGGGATTACGAAGATTGTGACGGTCCGTCGTGGCTATGACGGTCCGTCCTGCAGGTTCGTCGTGAAGTTCAGAGAAGTAATCCCAGTACCCAGATTCCAAGAGTTGAAGTGTTTTGGAACGAAGACCCTCGACGGACCGTTGTGCCTATGACGGTCCGTCATACTTGCCGTCGAGGGGAATGAAGAGAGCAGCAGAAGAAATTGCACAAGTATGAGATGACGGAGTCCATGACGTTCCGTCATGACTACGACGGTCCGTCGCGAGGTCCGTCGACCCAGCCGTGTTTTGGCAGATTTCCAGCAATTAGAATCCTTGTTTAATTAGGTTTTTGTTTTTTATAAATAGTTCGAAAAACCTCGTTTTTGAGGTTAGACACTAGATAGTGAGACACCAGATAGTTAGACTCTATTAGGTTAGACTCTTAGATTGTTAAACTCCGTATTGGTAAACATTGTATTGTGAGATTCTTGATAATCATTAGACTTTTTGTGAGATTATTGATTACTTTGAGAATTCTTGCAAGTGATTTTTGGTGATTAATCAAGCAAACTTTTGGATTTTATTCTTTCTCATTGAAGTAAGTACATGAACTCTTATTTAATATATTTGAATATTGTGTTTATGGCCATGAGTAACTAAACTCCATAACTAGGGTTGTGGGAACCATAGGCAAATAATGAGATAAACCCTAACTAAAATAACAATTCTAGAATAGTGTCTTGCATGTATTAATAATTCTTTCGCTTAGAAGTCTTTTTAACGGATGGCCAACGTTAGAACTCGCCTTAATGCTACTTGCCGGACCAAGGAGGTAGATAATAGGAAAAGAATTATCAACATAGATTTAGTGTATACTATCTAATAGGCTAGTATTGATTGGTACGAAGTAATAACTTAGTAAAATATCGAATACGATGCTTAATATGAGGTAAAGATAAAGGTTAGGAGAGCAACACATGTAGCCGGACCAAGGTGCGGAGTTAGATTTTCTAGATGCCGGACCAAGGATTTAGAAATACATAACTTGTCACTTTGCATGCAAGATACTAGGAAAGAATTGTTATAGTTAGAATTATCAAGTTATGAACCTGTGGGGAACACGTAAACCCTAGTTACTTTGATTAATTGATTAAAATCCAACTGTCAAAGCTGTTAGGTTTCTCTTTCAAGTTCGTTATTTATTTTCACTCATTTAGAAATAGAAACCCCCCTTTTATTGTTTTTACTTTCCAAAGAAGTCATTGACCAAACAATAGTAATAACAAGTTGAAGTTAAGTCTAGACTATTTTCCTCGTGGGAACGATCCCAACCTCACTAGTTGGGTTATTTACTTGACACGACCGCTTTACTTCTTATTTGGATCGGTCACCTGGTCATTCGTTTGGTTATTGTGTGAGCTTAGTATTTTTGGAGCTTATGAACCTTTAACGATTATTTTCGATCAAAAGATCAAGAAGATGAAATCGGAATCCAATTCTAACGATTCCATCAGTTCCGGAAGGGTCATTTTAGGCTAGTAGCTTTGTCGACATGACTTCCAAAGTTTTCAGTGTGAGTTGGTGTGATTAGGCGTTTTAACTTTAAGTTAAAGGCTAAGTTTGACTTTAGTCAACATTCTGAGTAAACGCGCTCGGATGAGAATTTCGTCAGCGCGGTTAGCTCCGGAATGTCGAGTTTGGTCTAGTTTGACCCTTCTTTCGGGTTTTGATATTTTTCCGAGATCTTTTGTGGTTTTTGACTTAAAATGACCAACGGAAGTGGGACCCACATTTTATCGAGATGACATCGAATGGAAATTTCGACTGCGCCATTGAGTCCGGAATGTCGACTTTGGTAGGGTAGCATGTCTGTTTTATTTTTATTAGGTTCCGAACGGATTTCGAGCACCCGTCGGAGACTTTAAAGAAAGTAGGCAAAGCTGAAATCTGGTGCAGCCCTTTAACGACCAAAATTGGGGTTTAACGACCAGATTTTTGGGTTTATTAGCGACCAACTTCGTCCTTATAAAAACCCTATTTTCAGCCTTTGTGTCTTACTTTAAAATTTCGATATTTTGAGCTATAGAACTCCAAATTGGGCGATTCAAAAGGCTAAGTTGTGAGATTTTTCCAGGGCAACACATTGGTGAGCTTGTAATCTGATTTGGGGACCCGATTTGAGGTAAATTTTGTGTTTTAACTGCTGTCATAGCTCATTTTCGAGCTCAACTTTTGGGAAACTCTTAGAAGGTGATTTCTTGGCCATTTTAGGTCCGAATCTAGTGATTCAAGAGCCTATATTGTGGGTTTTTTCGTGAGTATCGTCGGACCTTCATTTTCGGTAAATTCTTGTAAGTAGTTGCTGCCATTGTTGCTGATTTTTAGCGTAGAATTTGGGTTTTTTGTTGCATGTTCATGTTGGGACTGTCTTGAGTCTTGAATTGTGTTCCATTCTGGTACACAAGTTCCGAGAGTTATTTAGGACTTTTATTTGGGGTTAATTCTGGATTTCTCAACGCGGATCCCACTTTTTCCATTTTGACTGCAAAATTGACCCGTCTCCGTTTCTTGCGATTTTAGTGTTTAAATGACCGTAATAACGTTGTGACTCTATTTTTGATAGTGTATCAACGTTTAGAGGCCTTTTAGAAGTAAAAGATCCGGGGAAGTGAATTTTGGAGCGCGCCTGATCTGCGTTCAGTTAGGCTACGGTTTCTCTTCTTAGATTGAACTCGAACATGTGAATGCATGTTGATTAGTTAGGATTTGGGTTGGGTAGTTATTGGATCATGCATCGGTGTTAAAAATCATATTTTCGACCTTTTTATGAGAATTATCGGATAACTGTGAGCATGTTTATTGTTATTGATTGACCTTCTTTGCTATACGAATTACTTGTATGTTTGAATACTGGTTATCAGAAGTATGTTGGGCCTTAGTTTAGGTTTGACTAGGGTTTTCCTTAGAAATGCATGATTCAAAGTCGGTAGGACTTAGTTTAGCCCCGACGTTGCTTAGCCGGCTTAAATCCTTGTAGACTGATGTAGCAGACTTGAGTCTGATAGTTTGGTATTTAGCTAGACGATGAGCTTTCTCTCGCGATAGTTACTCTTATTTCTTCGATGTTACGGCTTCTCGAGTTACGTCAGTGACAATGAATTCAACTCCGTGATTCAAAGTTGAGTTTCGATTCGTCTTTAAGGACTTACATTGCTTAGCTAAGTCTGGATGGTGTTCCACGGGTATATATGATTATGGGTAGATAAAGACTCTTTCAGCAGCTATATCGACATCTTTGTGGGGTATCCGGATTTAAGGTCCGGCCTCGACCATCCACATACTTATGTAGAGCATCCGGTCTCAAGTATGTAGAGCATCCGGTTAGAGTTCCGGCCTCAGTTACTTATATTTTACAATTGGCTACTTGTGTAATTCTGGTGAGCGTCCGGTTCAAGGCCCGACCTCCGTACCCTCAGATTCCACTTTTTGGTTCGGTGTTCTTTTGGCCTAGAGTTCTATTCTCCTTAAGTTATAGTTATTTTGTGTACTCGTCGGGCTCATGGGGGTCCGTTCGGGTTTTTAATTAAACATGCAGACGAGTGTACCTTCTGGGCTTATGGTGGGTCCAGTTAGGTGTAGTTAGCTTATTTGTATTAATTTAGTTAGATCTTTATACACTTGTGTGCATTATTGTGTTACTTAGCCTTCCGTTCTTGACCTCTAGTTTTGTGATTCCGTCTTTTCATAGTGCTTTACTTTTCTAGTTCAGTCGGCCTATGATGCCTACTGGGTACCTATTATTTGGTACTCATGCTACGCTCTGCATCTATTTTCGTGATGCAGGTCCGAGCACCAGTAGTCAACGTTGATCGAGTTTGGAGCATTTCTGGTCTTGAGACAGGGGTGAGCACACGGCGTTTTGTACTATTTCAGTCTCCATTTGTTTATATAAAGACTTGTCTTTTACTTTTTGAGACAGTCTAGTTTCGGTGGTCCACTGTTGGGACTTGTACTCGTTTTGTTTGTAGCTCTGTATTAGTGACTTCCAGGCTCTGGGAGGGATCCTCTATTGTATTTATGTTTTGGTTTGCTTATGTTGTTATAGTAATTTTGCTTAGTCTTGTTTAGTTTCAACCCTCACACCCATTACGTGTTGTTCTGGGTTGTGGTTTGGATTTCCTACTGATGGGTTATAGTAGGTGCCTTCATGGCTCGAGAAATTGGGTCGTGACAATCTTATTCATCCTTGTAATGTTATTCCTTGATGATAGGGTTGTAATAAATCATGGGTTCAAGTATGTTGGGATACGTATTACTTGTTTGAGTTAGTATGCATGTTTAGTTGGTTGGTATGACTTCATTGACTTTGCATTAGGATGTTAGAACGATAAAATGGCATCTTTTAACTAAACGTCCCTTTTTAGCATGTTTTTCTTTTATATGTGCATAAGGTCTCATACTTAGTACATGTGGATTACTAACCCCGTTTTCTTCCCTATTCCCAAACATTTCAGGTTCTGGTCATTCAAGGCTCATTCGGGATAACTTGAATAAGGCTTGAATTTCTCTTTCATCCAAGTGGGTAGGTCCTCACTTTACGAGGGTGATGCCAATATCATGCCTAAAAAGTTTCTATGTTTTTCGAATACATTTATGTTCATTCCAATTTCATTGTGTGCGACTTGTATAAGCCTATATGTGGCTTCTTTACATTTGATGTAGGGCTATGTCCATGTTGTGATAATCATTTAGATGGTATGAGATGGACAATCTTTGAGACTATATTTCTATCTTATATATATGTATGTGCAATAAAAGTAGATGGCTATGTAACCTTCCTATACGAAGGGAAGGGTCTATGTATACTCAATACCCCTATATTGTGTGTAAGTAGAGGTCTATGTAAACCTCCAAGTAGATGTAATGAAAAGTTTTGATTTTTTCCGCATTTTCAACCTATGAATGTAACGACATGAGAATAAGAGGCTAGTCTTAGTCCTTAAAAAGAATGACGATGCCGGTTACATCTAGGGGGTGAACCCGGATGTAATAAACTTGGTATCAGAGAATGAGGTTGAATATTGTTGAGTTGTGTCTCTCTCTCTACCATGTCTATGTAGGTTTGTATTCATAAATGTGAAGTGCGCCACATTTATGAGTAGGAACCTATGTGATGCCTAGGAATCATTCGCTTTCTTGGAAATCTTATATCGTGCCATTAGAGTATACTTATGCTGTTCTTTGACATCTAATCCTATTGTTGTGCTTACAGGAAGTATGAACACTCGAAGGAATGCGATTCGAAGGCTGGAAGAGGAAATTGCCAATGCAGAAGCTCCTCCCCATAGTGAGTAAGTTCCAAAACTTGAAGAAGATACTAATGTTGACCAAGCTCTGGTCAATCCTCCACCCTTGATGGATGGAGATATACAGGCTGCCCTCATTCAATTGGCTCAAGATGCCACCGTCCAAGCCCAAGCTATGACGGCTCAAATAAACCGGGAGGTTGTCCCCCGTTCTTATAAAAAAGTCACTACTATGGCTTCCCATCTAAGGGACTTCACTAGGATGAACCCTCCTACTTTGTACGGGTCTAAGGTTGATGAAGACCCCCAAGAATTCATTGATGAAGTCTCTAAAATACTTTTGGCTATGAGGTTATCCATATGTGAGAAGGCCGAGTTGACTACTTATCAACTAAAGAAAGTGGCACAAGCATGGTATGTGCAATGGAGGGATAATAAGCCATTGAGGTGTCGTCCGTTGACTTGGGAGATCTAGAAGATGAATTTTCTAGATCGGTTGTTTCCTAGGGAGATGAGGGAGGAAAAAGTGGTGGAGTTCATCAACCTTCACCAAGGAGGAAGGAGTATCCATGAATACTCTTTTGAATTCATTATATTGTCCAAATATGCTCCTTCTTTGGTTTTCGATCCTAGAGATCAAATGAGCTATTTTGTGATGGGGGTGTTGGAGAAATTACAAGAGAAGTGCTATTCGGTCATGCTACATGACAACATGAACATTTCTCGTCTTATGGTGCATGCAAGAACGGTCGAGGACGCAAGGGCTAAGAGAAAGAATATATATGCTAAGAGGGCAAGATCATTCGATGGAGGTTCTTCAAATAATAGGCTTGAAATACAAGACAAGCTTAGATTTAAGAAGAGGGTTTGTAATCAAGTTCCATCCATGTTCCCGAAGGCTCGTGATGATAAGGGAAATAAATTGAGAGCTAAAAAGAGACAGAGTGGAAACTCACCAAATGAGAAGCCTACATACGCCAAGTGTGGAAAGGGTCATCTTGGTGAGTGCTTGGTATGAACGGGGGATTTCTTTAGTTGTGGCAAGAGTTATCACAAGATGAGGGCTTGTACAAACTTGAAGGGTCAAGAGAGAGGTGTCCAAGCTCAAGCAAGTGGTTCTAATGATGCTCCCAAGAAGAACCGCTTCTATGCTTTCACTCTAGGGGTGAACAAAAGACTTCTCCTGACGTGGTGACCGGTATGTTAAAAGTCTTCCCTATTGATGTATATGCCTTAATTGATCCCGGCGCTACTTTATCCTTTGTTACTCCTCTAGTAGCCAAAAAGTTTGATATTTTACCCGATATTATGCATGAATCTTTTATAGTGTCTACTCCCGTGGGTGAATCAGTTGTTGCAAAAAAGGTGTATAGAAATTTTCCAATAATGTTGCCCAATAGAGTTTCTTATGTTGATCTAGTAGAACTCGATATGCTTGATTTTGATGTTATATTGGGTATGGATTAGTTGCATGCATGTTTTTCCTCCATTGATTGTAGGACAAGGGTGGTGAGGTCTAACTTCCCAAATGAAGCCGTTGTAGAGTAGAAGGGGGGAAATTGTATTCCTAGAGTTCGTATTATCTCTTGTCTAATAACATGTAAAATGATCTCAGAGGGTTGTCTATATCGCTTTGGTAAGAGTCCAAGATCTAGACTTTAAAATTCCTCTCATTGAGTCGGTCCCCGTAGTGAGTGAGTGAGTTTCCAAAGGTATTTCCTAATGACCTTCCCGGTATTCCTCCCGAACGGGATATTGACTTCGGTATCGATTTGCTACCGGATACAAATCCCATATAAATTACTCCTTGTAGGATGACTCCAGCCGAATTGAAGGATTCGAAGGCTCAACTCAATAATTTACTAGATAAGGGTTTTGCTGAGGACGAGTACTTATCCATAGGGTGCTCCAGTTTTGTTTGTAAAGAAGTATGGCTCCTTGAGAATGTGTATTGATTACCGCCAACTCAAAAAGGTCACCATTAAGAATAAGTGCCCTCTCCCTCGGATTGACGACTTGTTTGATCAACTCCAAGGGGCTTACTTTTCAAACATTGACTTGAGATTGGGGTATCACTAACTTAGGGTGAGAGGTGAGGATGTAACCAAGACGGCCTTTTGGACTTGGTATGGGCACTATGAGTTCTTGGTTATGTCTTTCGGTCTCACAAATGCTCTGACGACTTTTATGGACCTAATGAATAGAGTGTTCCGAAATTACCTAGATTCATTTGTCATTGTCTTCAGTGACGACATCTTGGTATATTCAAGGAATGAGTGTGATCACATGGGTCATTTGAGGGTAGTATTGCAAACCCTTAAAGAACATCAATTTTTTTGCCAAATATAGCAAGTGTGAGTTTTGGTTGAGGTCGGTGACAATTCTTGGCACATCATTTCTAGTGAGGGAGTTGAGGAAGACCCAAGGAAAACGGAAGCGGTGAAGAATTGGCATAGACCATTGTATCCAATCGACATTAGGAGTTTCTTGGGTTTAGTGGGTTATTATCGGAGGTTCATGGATGGTTTTGCGTCCATTGCATCTCCTTTGACTATTTTGACCCAAAAGAGTAGGAAATTTGACTGGTCGGAAGCATGTGAGAAAAGTTTCCTATTGTTGAAAGATAGACTCACTTTCGCTCTGGTGTTGAATTTACCGGAGGGTACAAAGGGTTTTGTAGTTTATTATCAAACATCCTGAGTGGGTTTGGGGGTGTGTTCTTATGCAACACGTGAAAGTGATAGCCTATGCCTCTAGGCAACTTAAGATACATGAGAGAAACTATCCCACTCATGACCTTGAATTAGCGGCCGTGGTGTTTGCTTTGAAAATATGGAGGCATTACTTTTATGGGGTTCATGTTGATGTCTTTACCGACCATAAAAGTCTCCAATATGTGTTTACCCAAAAGGAGTTGAATCTCCGACAATGAAGGTGGTTAGAGTTGTTGAAAGATTATGATATGGGTGTCCTCTATTACCCAAACAAGGCTAATGTGGTTGCGGATGACCTAAGTAGTATGACTATGGGTAGTGTATCCAACATTGATGAAGCCAAGAAGGACCTAGCAATGGAAGTTCATAGGTTTGCTAGGTTGGGGGTGAGGTTGGAAGGTTCTCCAAACGAAGGTGCTATAGTCCATCATAACTTTGAGTCATTTCTAGTGGTTGAGGTGATTTCCAAATAACACCTTGATAAACCATTATCAGAGTTTAAGAAATCGGTTCTTGGCAAGTTAAATGAGTCATTCTTCTTAGGGGGATGGTGTGTTAAGGTTCCAAGGGAGATTGTGTGTTCCCGATATAGATGGGTTGAGGGACCGAATCCTAGAAGAACCTCATTGGTCCCCCTACTCCATTTATTTGGGTTCAACAAAAATGTACCATGACCTAAGGGAAATATATTGGTGGAAAGGTTTGAAGAGGGACATAGCGAAGTTTGTCGTTAAGTGTCCAAATTGCCAACAACTAAAGGCCGAACATCAAAAGCCAGGTGGCTTACTACAAGAGATCTAAATTCCTACTTGGAAGTGGGAAGACATAAATATGGACTTTGTAGTGGGTTCACCTCGGACTCAAAAGTCATATGATTCCATATGGGTGGTTTTGGATATGTTGACTAAGTCCGCTCACTTTATTCCCGTCAAGTCTACATATTCGGCGGAAGATAATGCAAGAATCTTCATTGATGAGATTGTGTGTCGCCATGGTATTCCGTTATCCATCATATCAGTTCGGGGTGCACAATTTACATCTAGGTTTTGGAGATCATTTCGAAAAGAGTTGGGTAGTACGGTGAAGTTGAGTACCGCTTTTCATCCTCAAACGGATGGTCAAGCGGAACAAACTATTCAAACCCTTAAGGATATGCTTAGGGCTTGCATTATTGACTTTAAAGGGAATTGGGATAAGCATTTGCCTTTGGTGGAGTTTTCTTATTATAATAGTTCGCATTCATCCATTTCCATGTCTCCCTATGAAGCCTTGTATGGTAGGAGGTGTAGGTCTCCTATTGGATGGTTTTAAGTGGGTAAGCCTTCACTTCTTGGTCCCAATTTGATTTATAAGACCTTAGAGAAGGTTCATATCATAAGGAAACAATTGCAAATGGTTTATAGACGGCAAAAGTCTTATACCGATCATAGGAGAAGGGATTTGGAGTTTGAAGAAGGTGATAAGGTGTATTTGAAAATTTCACCAATGAAAGGGGTGGTTAGATTTGGAAAGAAGGGGAAGTTGAGTCCTTATTATGTGGGTCTCTACAAAATCTTGCAAAGGGTTGTTAAGGTTGCCTACGAATTGAAACATCCTAGTGAATTGGCTTCGGTTCATCCGGTTTTTCATGTTTTTATGTTGAAAAAATGTATCGGTCATCCCGAGTCCATTCTTTTTCTTAAGGGTTTTGGTATCAAGGATAACCTCTCTTATGAGGAAGTTCCAGTTCAAATTCTTGATAGGCAAGTCAAGAAGTTGAAGAATAAAGAAGTGGTTTCCGTGAAGGTGTTATGGAAGAATCATCCAGTTGAGGGTGCAACATGGGAGGTTGAGGCCGATATGAAGTCCCATTACTCTCATCTTTTTGATAATTAAGGTTAGTCATTATTTTTAATAATATAAATATGACTAGAAATTTAAGTTTCTTGATTTTTGGTGAAGTATTGCATAAATGTGCATTTTGGGTTTCATTACATTGAAGTAGTACCTCTAAAACTTGAATTTTACCTTTTTGGTTTATTTGAGTTATATTGTGAATTTTGGTATGGTGATTCTTTATGAAATGTTATGTAGCATGTTGTTAAGTTTAACTTTGTGCTAATTGACTCAAGTAATGTATGTTGAGCTGATAAGTGTTGTGAGAAGAAAATACCTCATGATGAAGTGTTTTGAGCCTTGTGTGTAAAAATTTGAGTTTTGAAATCTGCCTTGTTGAAATGATATGATTTATGTTGATTTGATATTGTTGACTGGTTGGGCAGCTAGTCTTGAGTCTATTCTTTCGTCAAAAGAGTTCTAGTGTCATTCGGGGACGAATGTTCTTAAGGGAGGGGGGGGGGATAATGTAACACCTTGAAAATCCAACATGTGTCGTCAATCCTAACATAGGTGTCATGAGGTCTAAGTACTGTTTTAAGTCCATTTTAATGAATATATGTCATTGAGGAAGTTTAACAACCAAAACGTCTAAGAACGTCCGTGACGTCTATAAGTTGGTTCGAAGGGGTACTAGCGTGCCTTAGTCAATTTGACTATATTTTAAGAGTCAAACATGTATGAAAAATGGTGAAAGCATACCTAATAGGTGTTTAAGTTGTTTGATGGTCGAAATATCCGGGTACGACTCCCCAAGGACCAACCAAGGGCCCTTGAGGAGGACCGCTGCAGGTTGAGGCAACACTGCTTGAGCAGTGTGCATCGACAAGGAAGGAAATGGTCCGTGTGTGGACTGACGGGGCGTTGGTTCCACCAATGTACCACACTTAGACGAATTGAGGAAGCCCCTCGTCTGCACAGTCTCTGAACTCACCTACGGGGTGCAGGTCGGCGGNGGGGGGGGGGGGGGGGCTGTCCGTCGACTCAAAGACGGTCTGTTGACGGGGTTCCGTCTGTGAGAGTCTTAAATCGTTGCACATTTTAAATATTTATTAAATTGATTGATGAAGTGGTTTAGGGGTTATTTAGGGATTAAGGGGATACTAATTAACTAACTTATCTCCCATATGAAGGCCCCAACTCCAATTAACCTAATCACAACTCTCAAATACCAACTCTCTTCTTTTTTCTCCATTGAAGACTAGCAAGGAAAAGGATTTTGGGGATGGAAAGGGACTAATTTACCATCAATTTTTCATCAAACGTTAATGTATGGGATCTAATTCACCTTTGAGACTCTTTCCTCAAAGTGTTCCTTCAAAATGGATTTCAAAAGTTGTGTTTTCATGTGGGTTTCATCTAATTACGAAATTGATGTTGTGAAGTGAGTTGTTTATGATTTATTTAGGATATAATGGATATATTAACATGTAATTTATTCTATTATGATCAATTGTGATGGTTTGGTTCAATTTGAAGATTTTGATCCTTAACCCTTAACCCTAGGTTGATCTTGATATAAATTGGGTTGTGATTGATTCAATTGTCTTGATCATGGGTTAAATCACTATTAGATTATGTTGTTACACAAATCATTAACAAATTAGAATGAATTGTTGTCTTTCATGCTAATCTTGAGAAGTGATCTAGGTTATGGAAATTGGCCTAAGTAACCTTTTTAAGCATTGAATTGATGTTGAATTATGGTGTAGTGACACTTCTAGTATTGCTATCATGGTGATTATTGAATTATGATGTTGAACATCTGAATTGGCGTTAATTAAGGTTTTATGGTAAGGCCTAAATAATGAACCATGAAGGAGACTTGGTAAGCCTTGGAATCTCTATCTTTACTTCTAATTGTGATTAATTGTGGTTAAGTAATGATGTTATATTGGAGTATGCCATATATTAGGATGATAGGGTGGTATGATGTTGAATTGAAATGTCTTGACTATTTTGTGAGGTTGATTAATGTGAATGTGATATAAGAATTTTGATAACTATCAATGTGCCTTGATAGGCTATGAAATGCTAATATGTTAACTTCACTTATATGAATTGTGATCAAAGGACTATACTCTTGCGATTCTTAATGAGCTATTGATGATGATGATTATACAAGGGGTAGACCCTATGGCCTAAACTAAGCTATGATTGATAAATTAAAGGTTTAAAGATATTTCAATAAAGGGACATAGCTTAGCACCGAGTGAACTTGACAATGAGAGATCATGACTTCCCAAAGAGGAAGATTCTCCCTATAGTTCTATATTAGATGTTGACTTCCCAAAGAGGCATAATCATCCAATATAGTCCCATGAGAGGAAGCCCCAACTACCAAGTGGTATAAAGAGGGAATATACTATCTCTTATTTTTTGAACTATGTTGCCCCCATAGGATGACTAGCTAGTGGATCCACCTAGAAAGCTACATTTATGCTTTGTTCTACTTTGGCCGGAAGACCACCTTCCATCGGTGTAAGGTTTTACAGCACCGAATTCCACACTTAAATCATGTGGTCTATGTCGGTTAAGGGTAGTGTTCCCTAAATTAAAATAATGTAATGAAGTATAAACTAACTAAGGTGACTTGAGAGTTTTAACTTAACCTAGGTAGGGGTATGAGATCTACTTATGCCTTGCACTCATTGACCTTGATGGAAACTTTAGGAAGTTAATATTATGTATGTATATGATAATGATGTCTATGATAATATGTTGATGATACAATGTAAATGACTATATATGATTATTATCCTTTTGATATATAGCTGGATTATATTGTTGAAGTTGGACATTGATTATGTTTTCTTGTTAAGTCTACTTGGTTGAGCAAGGTTATGGAGATTTGCTTGGTCATTTTACTTGTTGAATTTATAAGGATTCATTAGTAGTTGTCTTGCTTAATATGATATGATTGACTCTTATTTATCCTTCTCATATTGTTCCATTATGATAGGGTTGTAATAAATCTTGTGTTCAAGTATGTTGGGATACGTATTACTTGTTTGAGTTAGTAAGCATGTTTGGTTGGTTGGTATGACTTGCTTAACTTTGAATTAGGCTTTTAGAAGGGTAAAATTGCATGTTTTTGACTAAATGTCCCTTTTTAGAATATTTTGCTTTTATATGTGCATAAGGTCTCATACTTATATATGTGGAGTACTAACCCTGTTTTCTTCCCTTTTTCCAAACATTTCAGGTTTCAGTCGTTGAAGGCTCATTCGAAACGACTTGAAGGAGACTTGGATATTCTCTATCATCCAAGTGGATAGGTCATCACTTTCTGAGGGCGATGCCAATATCTTGCCTAAGAAGTTTCTATGTTTTTCTAATACTTTTATGTTCATTACGCTTGCATTATGTATGACTTGTATATTCCTATATGTGGCTTCTTTACATTTGATGTAGGGCTATGCCCATATTGTGATAATCGTTTAGATGGTATGAGATGAGACAATCTTTGAGAATATCTTTCTATCTTATATATGTATGTGCAATAAAAGTAGAAGGTTATGTAACCTTCCTATACGAATGATTTATGTATACTCGATACGACTATATTGTGTGTATGTAGAGGTCTATGTAAACCTCCAAGTAGAAGTGATGAAATGTTTTAATTTTTTCCACATTTTCAACCTATGAATATAATAACATGAGACTAAGATGCTAGTCTTGGTCCTTAAAAAGGATGACGACGCCGGTTACGTCTAGGGGGTAAACCGGGATGTGACACTATGCATAAAAATCATCAATCCATGAGAAAAGAGACAATTTAGTGAAAACCATGCTTAATATCAAATGACCTTAACATTAACATACAATGAAACATCATAAGTCCATCCAACATGTTAGAAATCCAACATATAAGCAACCCAACCAATACTTGTGCAATGCCAAAAATAGAACCCCGTAACCCTATCCAAAGCTAAGTATCACATTAAGTTGCCTTACAACATAACCTCATATTTCATTATGACATGCTTTATTCATAAGATCATATATAACTTGACATAAATAACATGTAATCAACTTAATCGTAAAAGAACACTTTTAGAACCCTCCCTTAGTATCTCACATGTGCAATGCGTAGGAGAAGTCTCATACACATTGCACATGTGTATGAGACTCTCCTTAGCTCTTCATTATCATATATCAACAACTAGAGAGGAAGTACTTTAAATCATATCATAATAGCAACCATACAAGATCGTATAGACATCACATGAGCACCTTCATCTTATACATTCACATGTACCATAACATGATAATACCACAATTCATATAATAATGCTGACAAGGCCATGTTCATAACATTTATAATAAATAAGCACGGCCACCATAAGTGTATCATACCCATCAATAGCAATTCAGAATTTTTTCTACATTTAATAAAGGAATTAGGTCAACTCACCATCTTCCAATAGCCACAATCTCCATTTCTTAGCCTTTCCAAAAAATTACACAATTAAAGTTCTTACCAATGACAATATCTATAAGACTAAACGAACAATTCATCCATATCAATGATCCAACAACACCCAATATATATATAAATACTATATGGAAAAATATGAGAAATTTTGACAATGATCAACATGTAATTCAATAGCCAATAATTATCTTAACATGAATTCAACAGAATTAGATTATGACCAATACCTTTACTTTGGAGCCAAATATAGGAATTCAAGGAATACATGGGTTCATGGAATTTTGATCACAAAACCATCAATTAACATTGAATACTTCAAAAAACATCAAGATAAACCTTTTTATACAAGAACCCATGCTTAGAATTTGAAATAGATTTTCAAGGTTTTTGGTGATCTTGGAAAAGCCTTTGGAATTGGCTCATTGAATGAAAGAAGATTCAAGGATGAAATTACCATACCTTACTAGTAGAAATACTACGAAATTGGTGGAGGAATCACTAGAATTCGTAAATCCTAGATTCAACTTGGCTTCAAGCTACCATGAAGTCTTAGGAGAACTTTGTTTGGGAGAGGTTTTGTTTTTTTAAAAGTGAAGTCTAATTCTAGGTCTAGGTGTTTCAACTAACTTAAAATACATTAAATCACCTAGGTGTTTCAACTAACTTAAAATACATTCAATTACCTACAATAACCATCTGCTACTTAATTAGGACGTGGGGAGAATTTACCCCTAGGCTGGTTGAGACCTTGTTGAAATTGTTGGTATCAAACGATGACTCCCATTCGTAGAGCGTCGAATGTATGACAGACCGTCTTGCTGGTCCTTTTTTTTGGTTAGAGACTTCTCATTTGGGGGATAATATCCCACAACTAATTCTGGAAGCATGCCCCCTTTTAACGGGGTGTCGTTTGGTTGAAGGGGCATCATTTGCATTCATCATGAGGATGTCTTTGCAGCTTCTTGACCAAAGTTTAGGTACTCCTCAGGGACACTTAGAGTGGTCCTTGCGGATTTGTACCCGGACATTTCAACCTTAAACATGAACATATAGATTCTAGGGTCCCCTACTATCATTTTAGACACCAAACAACATTTAAAAAATGCAAATGCACACTAGCACACATAGGACTAGTTTCTGAACGTCTTGGTCGTTCTATGACGTTTGACTACTAGACTCTTTACAACAACTTTTACAAGATTCGACACACCTTATAAACTATTTATTAACTCTTAAAACACACGAGAGACTCTAGACATATCCTATTTAATTTTGAGGGTTGTTACACAAGGATGAACACTTGGAAGAAAGATAAAAAATAGTGAAAAAAGTATAAAAACCAGACTGGTACTCTCCTAAAAGGGGATGATCACCAAAATGGCCTCAACATGACCAAAATGATTGTTCTCAGCATTTAAGATGTTAAAGGAAATTCGGTAAACTATAAAGTTAAAAGGCGACTCACTAAAAATGAAGGGCGAACAAGATGACCATTATCGAAGGTGACATCACTTTGATGAAAAATAAAGTCTATAAAGTGGAATAAATGTGGTAATTGGTGATACGCCAAATGTTAAAATAATAATCACATGAGTTTAACAACTAAAGTTCAAACACCTGAAGCCCGAAAGAAATAAAAAGGTGAGATAAGGAATAGATGGTGATCTTTCGAGTTTGTTTGTTGAGCCCAACTAATTTCACCGAAGTTGTAACGTATTGAATTATGGGCAAAACTTTGGTAACCTCTAAATAACCCAAAATAAAGAGAAAATATAGGAGATCTTGTAAGAGAATTCCAGTCCCTAACTTTGTATGAGTTTTAATGGAAAACTTTTGAACTCTTAGAGAAGTACTTTTATCTTGAGGTTTTAAATTTTACTCTTGAAATTAACAATTGGAAGTTGATATCAAAATGGATGTTGATTATAATTTCATAATTTCATCATATCCATAATTACAATCATCATAGGGATAATATCTTTAATTTTTATGATGAATGGATAAAACCTCAATTCCGCACATGCAATTATGGGGTTGGGTGTTGATTTAATATAGTTATATTGTGTTTTGCTCTATTTTTATTAATGTTCATTTATGGATTTTGGTTAATTATCATGGGGTTCATTCATGAGTTAAGGTTGATAACTTCATCATATTTTTGATCTTCGATTGATGCTCAAAAGAGGTCAAGAGGAGTGGGTAATTACATTAATCCATGAAATTTAAGTTTGATTTTAATGGTTTTCTCAAAAGAGAGTTTATAGTTCAGATCTATTTGTCAAAATCTACTGGAAAAAAAAAGATATTTCATAGGGTAATGGGTTGTTTTTGTAATTTACATAGATGAGTCCAAAAGGAAATTTTATGAATTAGAAATATGAGATTGAAAGAAGATTAGTGTTATTAAAGATTACCCATCCTATCAATGATTATTTAGCACTGCTGTGAAACACAACTATTCCCATGTGACATTAATTACAATCCTTGCACACCTTTCTAGAATTTCTGAAATTTCAGTCAAATTGTGTTACTTGATATTAAAAACCCTTCTAGCATAGAATTATCTATACATTTTCTATTCCTAGTTTATCAATTGGGATATTTCTACTTAATTATAGCTTATTAAAAATCCTTCTAGTATAGAATTCTCAAATTGTGAAGTTTGAGGGTTTTTGATGTTGTAGTATGTAGTCGTAAGTAATGGTTGAGGTGTCTAAGGGTTAGAAATCAAGGTATGACCCCCTTGTGGACCATCCTAAGGGTCATTGATAAGGACCCTAAGTCTGGACCCCAAGGAAACCACGAGGTTTGCCAACTTAGAGTGACCTACGAATGGGTTTCACGCCCCGCGGATGTACTCAATAGGTCATGAGTCTCAAAACCATGTCTCAGTCCAAAAACACAGATGGACAGTACCGAGCCGTCTATCCATTTATGGTTCATGAATGGGATCCTTAAATGGCCGCTGTTTTCTGGTTTAAGGCTCGGCCAAGCTAGGGATGATTTTGTAAATTCACCCTAAGTATTTAAAGTGTATCGACAGTTATTTTAGGTATTTTAAGAATATGAAAGGTATTAAAAACTATTGTTTATGTGATTATTTTCAAAACCCAAAAGTTAGAAACCTTTCTACTCCAAAAGCTCTCTCTCAAGGAACCTCCATTAGAGGCAAGGTTTTCAGGGCCAATTCTTCAGGATTTCAAGTGAATTTCGTGGGATTCTTCAATAAAAAGTCATGGTGATCTTTTATCTAGGGATACATTTCATTCATGGAGTCAATTCAAAGTAATTTCAAAGTTTCTATTTTCAAGAAAACCTTGGGTTTTTACTCAATCTTATGGGTTCTTTCACCATACGATTTTAATGTGTTTATAATAGATATGTATCATTGAATTAATATTTTGTTGATGATGTAAGATGAAAAACTCTATGAACCCATAACTTCTTTCAATTCCTCAAGTTTCCCAGTATGATGTGGGTTTGTTGATGATGAATGCATGTTAATGGATGTAGCAAAAATTAATCTAGATTAGTGAATTGTATTATTATTCGTGCCTAAATTATGGATAATTGTTGGTGTGTTATTGATTTGAGATTCATGTCCTTGAAGGCAATTTATGATATATTACTTGATGAATGAGAATTATGAATTTGATGTTGATCCAATTGAAAGGTGGTGGTGTTTACTTTATTAGTATAATGATGTATTGGATTGAAGGTTATCTTCCTTGTATATATATGTGCATAAAGTGTCTATGTATCATCAGAAAGTGAAGTAAATGTATGTGATCTTTATGAATGTGATATGAGTATGTCTAGAATGTAATGGTGTTACGATTGGAGTCTTATTCTTGATCAACACTTATGAATGATGAGGTTGTATGTAAAAGGCTATTCTCATATACACACACTTATGAATTAAGAATGAATGAAGTCTCTAAGATTATGTTAAGGAATGTTGATTCTATTGAAAGGTTATTCTCAATTTAACTCTAATGATGAATAAATATGGGAATGAAGATTGATGCTCATCCATAAGTTGAGGTAGAATGTCTAGTAACAATATCTATATCCGGTCCTAATGAATGAATAAATGGGTTTGAGATGGATGCTCATCCATGAGTTGAGGAGGAGTGTCTAGTAATAATTTCAATACTCCTTTAGCTATCCAATAAATGAACTTAGGCATGGGATGTATACTCATCCATGAGTTGTGGCGGGGTGTCCAATAACAATATCTTTTCCCTTAATGAATGAAATACAATATTGGAATGTAGGTTAAGCACCGACTTGAAATTGAATGTGATAGGTACTTATCCATGAGTTCAGGAGGGGAGCCTAGCAACAATATCTTGAGGTGGATGCCCATCCATGAGTAGAGGCAGGGTGTCTAGTAGAAACTTCCTTATTCCATAACTATGCGCCTATATAGCTCTAGCTAGTGGATCAACTTAAGATAATCACCGGTTTACTTCGGCAAGTAGACCAAACATTACGATGCGGGATAGTACATCAGATTCCATGATTTAGCTCTCATTGTCTATGTCGGTTAAATTCTTATTCCCATCATGTGAGATATTTATTATGGTTCTTGAGAGGTTCTATGACCTTTGGGTGGTAGTATGTGATACGCTCAAATTATACCTCCCTAAAGAAGTATAAGAGGTCGTAATCAAGTAGAGAACCCAATTGGTAAGTTGGGGTCGATCCCAAGAGAAAAATGATTTAGACTTAATTTTAATTCACTATTACATATATTTAGCCAATGTCTTTCCGAAAACAAGTAAGTAAAAGGGTTTTTTTTTATTAAACAAATTTCATAAACAATCTAAGTTAACAAGTAAAAGTAAGTAAATGTTGAGTTTTTATCAAGTTGTGAGAGTAACTAGGTTATATTTGTTTCCCAAAGGTTCATAATGACGTATTCCTAGCAATAATAACCCTTTCATAGTGTTTTGCATGTAAAGTGGTAAGTTATGCATCTCTAAATCCTTGGTTCGGAATCTAGAGAATTTCACCCCGTACCTTGGTCCGGTTACGTGTGTATAATGTACTAGCCCTTACCTTTACCTCATATTAGACATCATTATCGATATATGGCTTAGTTTTCATTTTGGACCATCGACACTAGCCTATTAGATAGTATCCTACTAAATCTATGTTGATTATTCTTTTCTTATTAACTACCTCCTTCATACGGAAAGTAGAAACAAGGAGAGTTCTAACGTTGGCCACCTTTAAAATGACTTCTAAGCAAAAGCATATCAATTCATGCAAAAACCTATTTGAGAATTAAGTAATTGCTAGGATCACTTTGTTAATTACCCATGGTTCCCACAATCCTAGTTGTGGATGTAGTTACCCATGCAAGCAATGTAACAACCCTAAAAATGGCTATGCTAAGTAATGCTTAATGTTTCTAGAAAGCCTATGATTAGACTAGGTTCACACAGATTAATGCTGCGTAGGACCAGAGCTCTGAACCCTTGCAACAACCAATCCAACAAACTTGGTGAGTTAGTTGATCTAGGAAAAGTGGGTCCAACCATGTAGGGCACCCGAATATGAAGATCTATTCAGATAAGTCTTAACCGGACTTAAAAAAGGGTAATCTTAAGTTTGGAGGATCTAGGGGTAAAATGGTCTTTTTACAGGCTAAGGGTAGCATCGTAATTACCTAAATATTTAATTAAATAGTCAATTAATATGGTGGAGGGGCAATTTGGGTAGAAAGGGCCGAAATTCGCCTTTTAGCGAAATCTTGCTCCACCCGGCTTGGAACCTAGGTGGGAGCAATAATTTATTTTAATTATTTAATTTGGTGAATTAATTTAATTAATTAATATTTAAAGCTGATTTAAAAAAAAAGGAAAATCAGATTTTTTATTATTTATTAACTATTATTTACTCTAATTTGACTAAGTCTTGCATTAAAGTTCTAGTTCTAAGGGAACACTACCTCACATCTCTCTCTTTAACATTTATATCCCTCTATTGAAACACTCTCTCACGATTTCACTATCCTTCTGGTTATAAAACAAAACAGAAAACAAAACAAAAACAAAAAGTTCTTCACACTTGATGAACTTACAAAAAATACAAACCACAAGATAATTTGAAAACGTTAAGCAAAAAGGTAATTTCTCGTCGGGTAAGGTGGGACGTTTATTTGTTGGTGGATTTGGCAGCACTTTGAAGGTGTTGAAAGCTAAAACCAGGTATGGGTTTCTTCCTCTTGTTCCTTTTCCGAAGAGGCCCTTAAGTCTCAGATTAATCTACTCCGAAAACTAGGGTTGTTTCCCATTAAATTTTCGCTGTAACTAGCCCCCGATGATCTTAGGCTGGTATGTCTGCTGGTAGATTAGGCATGTAATGTGATGTTTGTGATGAATATGTTCATGAAACTGTGTTTGGAATTGTATGACTGATAATTTATGTTATCCGAAATATGTGAGAAATTATGTGTGTACAATGTGTAAGCCGTGACATATACTTTCGGCTTGAAGTTTGAAAATGACATGTGTTATGGTTGTATTTAACGTACACAAACTTGTAAAATCGTGATGTTCATATGAGGTATAATGTGGCTGATTTGAGTGGAAAACTCTTAGCCAAATGTAACTATTAAACTACACCTAAAAACACGTACTAAATGATTCACGAAATGCCCTAAGAACTAACGTATAATTGTTGACAAAAATGAGCTGAAAAACGTGACCCAATTTCTAGCACCTTGTTGGTTGGTTCCGGCCAAGCAAAGTTGTACAATATGCAATGTAAATTGAATGTAAAATAAGTTAGATCACTAAGGAATGAACACGAGACTTCACCATGTTAAAATCACTAAAAAAATGTAAGTAGAGAAATAGGGTTAAGGGGAATCGAAATTGGGTGCCTTAGAAAATTCTCATACTTGAAAATAAAAATAAATAAGTGAGAGGAGTGGGATTCTAACCCACCATCTCTCGGTCAAACATGATAATAAGGAGAAAGTTTAAAAAAATGGGAGGAGTTGGATTCGATCCCACAACCTCTCAGTCGAATGAGGAGACAAAGAGAAAGTAATAAAAATAATGAGATGTCAGGAGTGGATTCGAACCCACATCCTCTCGGCCAACACAAAAGGAGTCAAGGAAAAAGAAAAATAAAGAAATGTGCTTGTGGGGGTTCGATCTCGGGTCCCCACATGCCTAAACATTTAAGGTGAAGTGAGGGAAATAGAAAAGGAAGGAAAAACAATGTTAGTGAGGGGATTCGAAATCGGGTCCCCAAGCCGAGGATGAAGATTAGGAAAAAGGGAAAATAAATAAAAACGTATGTGTTATCCAAGGGATTTCGAATCGGGTTCCCTTGCCCAATTCCATATTGACACATAAGTCGTACTTCAATAAATGTTCAAAAGTATGCTGCCTACATAGATTGAAGTCGAGATCTTGGCATACATACAAGATGCATAAGTCTTGTATCACATAATCTTAGGAAGATATGAATCACTTGAACGAACAATGAATGAAACCTCATGGCTTGTATGTATAGACTCATAAGTCTAGCATACGTTTAAAAGTAAGTGAAACAAAGATGTTATGTGAGGAGATGATGAAACCCCAGAGGGGTAAGGTAAGAGTGTGACACACATTAAAGGGCCAAGTGTATTGGCGTACGATGAAATGAACATTCACGTAATAGGGGTGAGTAATTATGAAGAGTAAATGTGCTAAAGTTAATGAATTTGGTGACAACTTGATAAGAAGCTAATGTGAAAGGTGATACAAATCTCGAATGATCCTAAGTAAATGTTACCAAGACGTACTCACCTATGAGAGTGTAGGGTTAGTGAAGAGACGAGTCTGTATGAACACTCTAATGAAAGTATTGAAGTTAAAGCATACTTAATACTAATGATGTGATGAGAAATAATCTAATGAGCTATGATGCCTTATGCTAGAAGCCAACTTCCATGATGTATGAGTTGAATGTAATGGAATTTTATACTGAGCACCGACAGACTAGCTATGAGTGGTGATGCCTTCCTTCGGGAAGGGCGGAGGTTCACGTAAACCTCAAGAGATGAGACTATCCATCATGACGGGTATGGGTCTTCTTATATCTCCTAGTCTTTAAACCTATACTGCCAATATAGGGTTCTTGCAGAATTCGACTCCTTATATACGCTAATATGTTCGGGTCACTTTAGCCGATGATTCCACCTCTTTTCGGTGTGGGGAAGACACTGGATTTCATGATGCTCACATGATCTATGTAGGTTAAGTTTAAAGTTCCCAAAGAAAGAATGAGGCCAGCCTCAACGAAGGCACATAATGAAATGAATGATACCAAAGGTGTTACGATAGGATAATCAAGAGGAGAGCTAGACTTAAGTAATGACACTAGGTTATTCTTGGTCATTGCACAACGTACCCGATGAGAGTCTTAAACTACATCCTAGGTATGACTGGTGGTTGCACTAGTATATGAAAGAATGAAAAATGAAGTACGTATGAATGAATGAAGCAGACTCTATGTTTCCTATAGAAGGCTCTCTAGTTGAGGTCCTATGTGTTGAGCCCTCATTTTGGGAAGTACTAATGTCAAGTCCATGATTCCAATGTCTCATGGCATAAGAAAGATTGATATGAACTATGTGATATGATATGTGCAATATGCTATGTGCTGTTTGCAAGATGATAATTATGATAATGCATGTTACTCTCAGGAGATGACTTTCCTAATCCAATTTGGCAAGTCCACTGACTTGACTTTCCATAATTCATATCGATTGGAGATACTATTCGTACTCATGCATGTACTTGGTGTGTGATGGCATATACACATACTTAGTACAAGTGTGTACTAATCCCATACAACTCTATACTTTTAGGTGCAGGCAGGCACAAGCGGACGCTAGAGCTTACGATACGACCCTACAGCTATCCGGACGTGGAGCATTCATCTGGACATGGTACGACCTCGTGCTTTAGAGGAAGTATGATGTTATAATCTAGCATAGATGTAGGTTTTAACTAGTGGAGTATGTTCCACTAGCATTTCTTTCCCATATTATTTCAGACATGGTATTGGTGCCGTTTTGGCAAGTTTACGTTTAATGCATTATTGAACTATTTCTTTCATGTGATGATCTGAATATTAGATGGTTGATTGTGAACACCTATGATGTTAACTAGAATATGTTTCATATAAAATAAATAAAAAATAGTTCAAATTTTCACTAAAATTAACCTAGATGAAGTAACGATGACTAAGTAGGCTTGTCTGCGACATCTGAGAGCTTAATGATGCCGGTTTCATCTGGGGTCTAAACTCCGTCGTGAAAAAGATGGTATCAGAGCTAGGTTAAATTCTGAGAATAATAAGTTCACATTAACCACATTGAGTAGTTTCTAAGTCATGGTAGTGAAGTGCACCACTATCCTGAATTAGAGATGGCATGATGCATAAGAAAAATTCCCCTGTTCTGATCTTATCGTACCTCTTGCTAATGTCTGATTTCTTGATGTTGTGAGCATGTCTAACCTCAATTCTTATTAACTTTTAGAAAATGAACACTAGAAGGAACGCTGTTCAGGGGAGAGGAGGAGCAACTGCTGGGGGTAACCAAGTTCCACACCAAGCTCCAGCTGAAGGAGTGACCACGCCAGTTATCCCAGCTGGGTTGACTGATGCGAAGGATCGGACCGCTCGTGCTCAAATGGCTCAAGCCATCACTATGCAGGACCAGACTATGAAGGACCAGGACAACAGAAAGGATGTTTAACGGGAGAACCCACCCGTACGTAGCATGGTAGACAGACTATGGGATTTTATGAGGATGAATCCTCCGATTTTCAGAGGGACCAAGACTTCAGAGGATCCTAGGAGTTTATGGATGAGGTACATATGATCTTGGTGTTCATGAGTCCCACAGATACTGAGAAGGCTGAGCTGTCTTCCTATCAGCTCAAGTATGTTGCACAATCTTGGGTCAAGATGTGGCAGGATAGCCGAGCTTTTGGCAGAGTTTTGGTTACGTGGGAGCTGTTTAAGACAACCTTCCTGGAGAGATTCTTAACTAGGGAGATGAGGTAGGCCAAGGTTGAGGAGTTTATCAACCTTAAACTAGGATCGATGACAGTCAGGAAGTATTCCCTGAAGTTTGTGAAATGATCCAGGTATGTCGCTTCCATTTTATCTAACATCAGGGATGAGATGAGTAGGTTCCTCACAGGAATCACAGGAGATCTGGAGGAGGAGTGTCGGGCTGCGATGCTCCACGATAACATGGTCCTCTCAAGGTTGATGGTGCATGTCCAGTAGGTAGAGGAAAGCCGGAATAAGAGGGGCGTCCATAATGTTAGGAGGCCTAAACCTTCTGATCAGTCAGGTCCTAGAAATGGTGGCAACAGGAACAACTTCGATGTCTGTGAGCAGTGCAAATTAAAAAAGGGGCATTAGAGTTTGGGGAACTCTAACTTTCAGAGGAGTGCATCACCTAGAGGAGGCAGACCCGAGCACAAGAAGGGCAATGGAGGTGATGTGCGGCATCTAAGACAGGACTATGCCAAGTGTGGCCGTGCTCACAGTGGAGAGTGCAGACAGGGAACTAATGCCTTCTTTGGTTGCAGAAAGAACGGGTACATGGTCAAGGACTGCCCACAGAACAAGGGTAAGGCTGAAGTTAATGCTCAGTCTAGGCCTAATCCACAGGGTGCAGTAGCAGTCGAGCCTCCTAAGAGGAACAGGTTCAATGCCGTGAAGGGCAAGGAGTTGCAGGAGAAGTCTGCTGATGTGGTCACAGGTATACTGCAAATATACTCAACTTCTGTTTATGCCTTACTTGATTCAGGGTTTACGCTTTCCTTTGTAACTCTTTTTCTTGATCTTACTTTCGAGATATTGCCTGAAGTTTTGCATGATCCTATAGTGGTTAGAACAATTTTAGGAGACAATGTAAGAACTGATAGAGCATACAAGAATTTCCCAATAGTTGTATGTGGTAAAACTATGTGTGCAGACTTGGTTGAGTTACCAATGAATGATTTTGATGTTATTCTTGGCATGGACTGGCTTCATAGTTGTTATTCTTGTATGGATTTCTGTAGTAGTGTTGTGAGATTTTATTTCCCTTATAAAATAGAGCTGGTCAGGGAGGGGGTACAATTTGAGTCGTTCTAATCCCTTCATTTCGAACCTTAAGGCCAATAAAATGAAGTCCAAGGGATTATTGTGTCATCTTGTGAGTGTTAATTATTTATATCATGACATTCCTTCCATACACTGAGTGCTTGTAGTTGAATGAGTTCCCAGATGTGTTTCCTGATGATTTGCCTAAAGTTCCTCCCCTCGAGAGATTAACTTTGGTATCAACTTAGAACCCGATACCAAACCAATTTCGATTCCTCCTTACAGAATGGATCCAGCTGAAATGAAAGAGTTGAAGCTGCAGTTAAAATATCTCAGTGATAAGGGTTTCATTCAACTGAGCATATCCCCTTGGGGCGCTCCAGTGTTGCTTATAAAAAAGAAATATGGAACCCTTAGAATGTGTATCGATTATCGGCAACTCAAAAAAGTCACTATATAGAATAAATATCAACTTCCCAGAACAGATGACTTGTTCGACCAACATCAAAGGTCTAGTTTCTTCTCGAAGATTGATCTTCGTGCACCTACTGCATTTATGGACCTCATAAAAAGAGTCTTCGATGAATACATTGACTTTTTCATCATAGTATTCATTGATAATATTCTCATCTACTCTAAACCAAGGAAGATAATGAATAACATTTGAGACTAACCTTGAAGGTACTTAGACAACATCAGCTGTATGCCAAGTTCAGAAAATGTGAATTTTGGCTTAGATCAGTGACCTTCCTGGTTCATGTTATGTCTGACTAAGGTGTGGAGGTATACCCAGGAAGACTGAGGCTGTTAAGAACTTTCCGAAACCTCTTACTCCCACAGATATCCATAGTTTCTTGGGATTGGCTAGTTATTATCGCAGGTTTGTGGAGGGTTTTTCTTCCATTGCTGCCCCACTCTAAGCTTTCGCGAAGAAGAAAGTCAAGTTTGAATAGGCAGAGACTTGGGAGAAGAGTTTCAAGGAGCTCAAGGATAAACTCACTTCAGCCCCGGTCCTTACTTTGCCTAGTGTGGTGAGAATTACACTGTTTATGGTGATGCATCTAGGGTTGGTTTGGGTTGTGTTCTTATGCAGGGTGGTAAGGTAATATCTTATGCGTCCAGACAGCTCAAGGTTCATGAAAGAAATTATCCCACTCATGAAATGGAGTTGGCAGTTGTGGTGTTTGCATTAAAACTGTGGAGGCACTACTTGTATGGAGTGCATGTGGACGTGTTCACAGACCAAAAAGTCTCCAGTACGTGTTCACACAAAGGGAGTTGAATCTACGTCAGTGGAGGTGGTTGGAGCTATTGACGGACTATGATATGAATGTCCATTACAATCTAGGTAAAAGGCTAATGTTGTAGATGATGCTTTGAGCAGGATGAGTATGGGGAAGTACAGCCCACGTTGAGGATGAGAAGAAGGAGTTGGTGAAAGATATACACAGAATGGCCAGACTAGGTGTGCGGTTAGTTGACTCTACTAGTGGGGGTGTTTAAGTTCATCCTAGTTTTGAATCATCCTTAGTAGTTTAGGTTCAGAAGGGTCAGCATCTTAATCCTGTGTTGATTAAGCTAAAAGGCTCAGTGTTGGTTAATATAAATGAGTCTTTTGCTTTGGGAGGTGACGACATACTTAGGTACTAGGACATGCCGTGTGTACTAGATGTAGATGATTTGCGGACCAAGATTATTGACGAGGCCCATGGTTCCATATATAACAAACATCCAGGTTCCACCAAGATGTATCATGATCTTAAACAGATCTATTGATGGAATGGTATGAAGAAGGACATTGCTGAATATGTGGCCAAGTGTCCTAATTGTCTGTAGGTGAAGGGAGAACATCTTAAGCCTGGTGGTCTTACTCATATTATCGAGGTTCCAAGGTGGAAGTAGGAGGCCATTAATATGGACTTCGTGGTTGGTCTTCCAAAGACTAGGAGACAATGAGTCCATTTGGGTCATTGTGGACAAGATGACTAAGTCTACCTACTTTATCCCTGTGAAGTCTACTTACAGAGCCGAGGATTATGCGAGACTCTACATTGATGAGATTGTGATATGGCATGGGATTCCTTTCTCTATCATTTCAAATAGAGGTTCTCATTTCACTTCACATCTCTAGATATCCTTCCACAAGAGCTTAGGCACGCAGGTAAAGCTTAGTAGTGCCTTTCATCCTCAGACTGTTGGGCAGGCAGCGCGCTCCATTCCGACATTGGAGGACATGTTGAGAGCGTGTGTGATTGACTTCAGATGTAGTTGGTATGACCATCTGCCTTTGATAGAGTTCTCCCTTAATAACACCTAACAATCCAGCATTGGGATGGCACTGTTTGAAGAACTATATGGTAGGAGGTGTAGGTTTCCATTTTGGTGCTTCGAGGTTGGAGAGTAATCCATTTTGGGTCTCGAGATCATTCATGAGTCCTTAGAGAACGTCAGGGTGATTAGGGACAGGTTGGCTACTGCTATAGTCGGCAGAAGTCTTATGCAGAGAATAGAAAACGACCCTTAGAGTTTGATATTGGTAACTAGGTCTATTTGAAGATATCACCTATGAAGAGGGTGATGAGGTTTGGCAGTAAGGGGAAGTTGAGTCCAATGTATGTTGGGCCATGTGAGATCCTACAACGTGTGGGTCAGGTGGCCTATGAGTTGGAATTGCCTGCGGAGCTAGCTTCTGTTCATCTAGTCTTTAATGTCTCTATGTTAAAGAAGTGCCTAGGTTATCCAGCATCGATTCTACCTGTTAATGGTTTGAGTGTTGATGAAGACTTGTCCTATGAGGAGGTACCCGTTGAGATTTTAGACAGATAGATCAAGCGGCTGAGGAACAAGGAAATTTCAACAGTGAAGGTATTGTGGAGGAATCAACTTGTTGAGGGTGCTACGTGGGAGACCGAGGCAGATATGAGATACCGCTACCCTCATCTTTTCAGCTCTTGAGGTTAGACTTCCTACTCTTAAGTCTAATTTTCCTTATCTCCTCTGTTCTTCGTTGTTGTTGCTTGATTGTGTATAATACCTTTGTTATGATATGAGTGGAGTTTTTCTAGATTATAAGAAGTATTATTTGGGTACTAATGTTCCTAAGGGGGGGGGGGGGTAATGTGACAACCCTAAAAATGGCTATGCTAAGTAATGCTTAATATGTCTAGAATGCCTATGATTAGACCGGGTTCACACGGATTCATGCGCGTAGGACCAGACCTCTAAACTCTTGCAACAACCAAGCCAAACAACTTTGTGAGTTAGTTGAGCTAGGAAAAGTTGGGTCCAGCCATGTAGGGCACCCAATATGAAGATCTACCCGGTTAAGTCTTAACCAGACTTAAAAAGGGGTAATCTTATGTTTGGAGGGTCTAGGGGTAAAATGGTCTTTTCCAGGCTAAGGGTAGCATCACAATTACCCTAAACATTTAATTAATATGGTGGAGGTGCAATTTGGGTAGAAAGGGCCGAAATTGACCTTTGAGCGAAATCTTGCTCCACTCGGGTTCGAACCTAGATGGGAGCAATGATTTAATTTGATTATTTAATTTGGTGAATTAATTTAATTAATTAATATTTAAATAATAATTTAAAAAAATGAAAATCAGTTTTTTTATTATTAATTATTATTTATCAACTATTATTTAATCTAATTTGACTAAGTCTTATATAAAAATCCTAGTTCTAAGGGAACACTACCTCACATCTCTCTCTTTCACGTTTATCTCCCTCTCTTCAAACACTCTCTTACTATTTCACTCTTTTTATGGTTACAAAACAGAAAACAAAACAAAAACCAAGAGTTATTCACACATGAAGAACTTACAAAAAAATACAAACAACACGATAATTTGAAAACGTTAAGCAAAAAGGTAATTTCTAATCGGGTAAGGTGGGACATTGGTTTATTGGTTGATTTTGAAGAACTTTTAAGGTGTTGAAAGCTAAAACCAGGTATAGGTTTCTTCCTCTTGGTCCTTTTACCAAGAGACCCTTAAGTCCCAGATGAATCTACTCCGAAAACTAGGGTTGTTCCCCATTACATGTTCCCTGTCACTAGCTTTTAATGATCTTAGGTTGGTATGTCTGCTGGTAGATTAGGCGTGTAATGTGATCTGTGTTGTGAATATGTTCATGAAACTGTGTTCGGAATTGTATGACTGATTATTTATGTCTTCCGAAATTATGTGAAAAATAATGTGTGTACAATGTGTAAGCCGTGACATATACTTTCGGCTTGAAGTTTGAAAATGACATGTTTTATGGTTGTATTTCACGTGCACAAACTTGTAAAATCATGATGTTCATATGATGTATAATGTGGCTGATTTGAGTGGAAAACTCTTAGATAAATGTAACTATGAAACTGCACCTAAAAACACGTACTAAATGATTCACGAAATGCCCTAAGAACTAAAATATAATTGTTGACAAAAATGAGCTGAAAAACGTACTAAACTCCAGCACCTTGTTGGTAGGTTTCGTCCAAGCAATGTTGTACAATATGCAATGTAAAATGAATGTAAAATAAGTGAGATCACTAAGGATTGAACCCGAGACCTCACCATGTTAAAATCACTAAAAAAATGTAAGTAAGGAAATGGAGTTAAGGGGAATCGAAATTGGGTTCCTTAGCCGATTCTCATAATTGAAAATAAAAATAAATAAGTTAGAGGAGTGGGATTCGAACCCACCATCTATCGGTCAAACATGACAATAAGGAGAAAATTAAAAAAAATGGGAGGAGTTGGATTCGATCCGACAACCTCTCGGTCGAATGAGGACACAAAGAGAAAGTATTAAAAATAATGAGATGAGAGGAGTGAGATTCGAACACACATCCTCTCGGCCAACACAAAAGGAGTTAAGGAAAAAGAAAAATAAAGAAATGTGCTTGTGGGGGTTCGATTCGGGTCCTCTAATGCCTAAAAATTTAAGGTGAAGTGAGGGAATTGAAAAAAGAAGGAAAAACAATGTTAGTGAGGGGATTCGAAATTGGGTCCCCAAGCCGAGGGTGAAGATTAGGAAAAAGGGAAAATAAATAATAACGTAAGTGTTATCCAAGGGATCCCAAATCGGGTTTCCTTGCCCAATTCCATATTGACACATAAGTCGTACTTGAATAAATGTTCAAAAAAATGCGGCCTACATAGATTGAAGTCGAGATCTTGGCATACATACAAGATGCATAAGTCTTGTATCACATAATCTTAGGAAGATATGAATCACTTGAATGAACAATGAATGAAACATCATGGATTGTATGTTTAGACTCATAAATCTAGCATACGTTTAAAAGTAAGTGAAACAAAGATGTTATGTAAGGAGATGATTAAACCCTAGAGGGGTTAAGTAAGAGTGTGACACACATTAAAGGGCCAAGTGCATTGGCATATGATGAAATGAACATTCACCTAAAAGAGGTTAGTAATTATGAAGAGCAAATGTGCTAAAGCTAATTAATGTGGTTACAACACGATAAGAGGCTAATGTGAAATATGAGAACTGTCTCAAATGAGCCTAAGTAAATGTTACCAAAATGTACTCACCTATGAGATTGTAAAGTTAATAAAGAGACCAGTCTGTATGAACACTCTAATGAAAGTATTAAAGTTAACGCATACATAATACAAATGATGAGATGAGAAATCATCTAATGAGCTATGATGTGCTCATTCTAGAAGCCATTTTCCATGATGTATGAGTTGAATGTAATGGAACTTTATACTGAGCACCGATAGGATAGCTATGAGTGGTGATGCCTTCATTCGGGAAGGGCGGAGGTTCACGTAAACCTCATGAGATGAGACTGTCCGTCATGACGGGTATGGGTCTCCTTATATCTCCTAGTCTTTGAACCTATACTGCCAATATAGGGATTTAGAAGGGTTCGACTCCCTATATACGCTAGCATGTTCGGGTTACTTAGGCCAGTGATTCCATCTCTTTTTGGTGTGGGTCAGACACTGGATATCATGATGCTCACACGATCTATGTCGGTTAATGTTAAAGTTTACAAAGAAAGAATGACGCCAGCCTCAACGATTGCACATAATGAAATGAACAATACCAAATAATTTAGGATAGGATAATCAAGAGGTGAGCTAGACTTAAGTAATGACACTAGGTTATTCTTGGTCATTGCACAGCGTACCCGATGGGAGTTTAAAATTACATCCTAGGTATTTCTTGTGGTTGCACTAGTATATGAAAGAATAAAAAATGAAGTACGTGTGAATGAATGAAGCGGACTCTGTGTTTTCTAAAGAAGGCTCCCTACTTGAGGTCCCATGTGTTGAGCCCTCATTTTGGGAAGTCCTAATGTCAAGTCCATTATTCCAAGGTCTCATGGCATAAGAAAGAATGATATGAACTATGTGATATGATATGTGCAATATGTTATGTGTTGTTTGGGAAATCATAAGTATGATAATTCATATTACTCTAATGACATGACTTTCCTAATCCGATTTCGCAAGTCCACTGACTTCACTTTCCATAATTCATATCCATAAGAGAGAGCTATTCGTACTTATGCATGTCCTCGCTGTGTGCTTGCATATACCCATTCTTAATACAAGTATACTAATCCCATACAACTATATGCTTTTAAGTGCAGGTAGAGGCGGACGCTAGAGCTTACGATACGACGCCGCAGCTATCCGAACGTGGAGCATTTATCCAGACTTGGTAGGCCCTCATGCTTTCGAGGATGTTTACCGATATAATCTAGCTTAGATGTAGGTTTTAGCTAGTGGAGTATGTTCCACTAGCATTTCTTTCCCATATTATTTAAGACATGGTATTGGTGCCATTTTTGCAAGTTTACGTTAAATGCATGATTGAACTTTTCATTTGATAAACTTAATATTAGATGGTTGATTGTGAACGTGTATGATATTAAGTAGAATATGTTTCATATGATATAAGTAAACAAAAAGTTCAAATTTTCCGCTAAAATGAACCAAGATGAAGTAACGATGACGTAAGTAGGCGTGTCTGCGACCTCTGAGAGGTCAACGACGCCGGTCTCGTCTGGAATATAGACTCCGGTCGTTACAAGCAAGATCACAATTCATAATATTGCATAAAAAATCGTGAACTTGCTTAACAATAGGAAGAAACCTAGAAATTAAACTTGAAATTGCAAGAGAAACCTTCAAACCAAATCCGTAAATTGATTAATTTCCCGAAGTTTGCAACCAAAATTCTCCAACACAAAATAGAACAATAACTGTAGAAGCTAACCTCAAAAATGAGATTTTAATCCCCTATTTATAGAAAACATAGTCCTAAATGAAAAGGAATTAAAATAAGAAAAGTTTTGTCCAGAAACGCGACTTCAATAAACGACCTTACTGACAGTCCATCGACTGCCTCAGTCAGTCCATACATGGAATTATTTTTCATCACCAGATAACACCTTCTCAAAATCAAACGATGGACAATCAGTACGTTCCGTCGGTGCTTCTCTGTCATTCCACACTTAGAATCTAAAAAAGTCAGGTACTAGAACCTTCTCTGAACTAATTGATGGTTCACCAGTATGGTCCGTCCATAATAGCCCTTGGGAAGCATGTATAGTTGGATGACATCGGGCGTGGCATGCCATCCTCGCCTTTGGACAGCACGCATGGCCAGACGACATCGGGCATGTCATGGCATCATCGCCCTTGAACAACACACACGGATGGACAACGTCGGGTTTGGAATGCCATCATCTTTCTTGTACAGCACACACGATCGGACGACGTCGAGTGTGGCATGACATCATCTCCCTTGGACAGCACACATGGTTGGATGTCGGGCGTGGCAAGCCATATCATAGACCTTCGACAGCACACACAGGTGGTGGATGTTGCACACACACTCAGACGACGTCGGGTGTGACATGCCATTAATCAACGAACCATTGTTTATGCCCGCGGTTCCACATTTGGTCAGATTTTCCTTATCTTCTCCCTTAACTTGAACTGTCTATCGACGGTTACCACCTATGGTTCATCGATGGCCTTGTTAGGTCTCAATCTACACTTTCTTGCAGTTGCTTTATTCATTTTAAACCTGGACATCATTCTTGCAAAATAAGACACAAAACTTGTTAAAACTACTGCAAAAAGTCTCTAGAGACACATAACTCTTAAGCAAAACACATTGAAAACACTCTGTGACCACGATACATCAGTATGGGATGCCATCAAAGCATTGAACGAGTAGGATATAAGAGGGTAATATTGATTTTTCTAAGTCTTAATGACTAATTGATGAAAGTTTCGTAAATGAATGAATGAGTTCGAATGCAAGATAATGAATAATATTGACTTAAAGTCTTAATGAGATTCTGTATACTTTACTTTGATTGCACTTATGCTTTACGTTCCTTGTCATGACTTTATGAACTAAATGTGCCTAGTCTATGGTGGCTTTAAAGAAGTACTTAGTGCGACTAGTAGTATGGGATGCTACTTGCACATTGTACAAGTATAACTTAGAGTTGTCTTAGATAATGGTCCTAATGTGATAATATCATTAATGAAATGTTTATATATTTTACATGCTTATTGTGTAGAGGAGGAAAGGATGAACATAAAGTTCAATTTTGGTAACCTTAAGGTGGTACCTTAGTGTGGATGGTGGTATGGGACACTATCCATGCATTCCATAAGGTATAACTGGAGGGTCACTAGAGGTGGAGGTTCGATGTGAACGTAGTGACTTATCTATTGATTATGTTTAAAATGTGAAGCTATGACTTGTATGTTAGGCACGTGTTAATATCGTGTTTGTCATACTTATGTTCATAAAATTTCTATTAAAATGGCATATCCATGACTTTAAACAAAATGTCCGTTTTCAAGCATGTTTTGCACGGTCATCATACTTAGTACTTTTTTATGCTAACACTTATTTCTTCATGTTTTACTACAAGTGAAGGTTTGGTCAAGTGATTGATTCTCGACAGGATTGAAGTGCTTGGATAGAGTTTCCTCCAAGACTTCGTATATCCTCATAGATCGAGGACAAGGACATTCATAATATCTAGTTCTTTCATGTTGTAAGACTATTGTAAAGAATTTGATTGTAGGGAGTTGTTCACCTATTTTTTTAGATTGGGTGTAAGATGTCCATGTGAGAATTAGAATTTCGTTGTGTATTTTCAAAGTTGTTATTTAAATGAAGTTTTATATGTTGGACTTAAATGAGTTTTAGTTCTGCAATATTTATATAAAATATGATATGAATGCTATGAGGCTTGTATGAGACCCCTTCCGGGTCAAGCACACTATGTCACGTCTATAGGTTGCTATCGGGGTGTGAAAAACTTGGTATCAGAGCATATGGTTTTGGGAATGATTTTTAGGATTGATATCTCACATTCCACCTCTAATATAGTTTTGTTCATCAGTGTGAGTCGCGACACATCTATGAGCGAGAGGCTATAGTAGTTTAAGGAGTTTAACTTTCTTCATTACTCTTGTCTCGTTCCATAGAGATTACCTCTATAAGATCTCTATCTTATTCCTTGTTTGGTGGTCTTCTAGATGTAACTACTCTAAGGTCTAATGCTTTATGGATTCGAGGGACAAAAGGTTATTAGAGATGTTATTGTGGTAATGTGTCTAGGTAAGACTTGTTATAGTTGAATGAATTTTTTTTGTTTGAATGAGTTACTTTACGATTATGTATGATATTGATCAAAGGTAATGATGGATTTTTTATATTGATAGAAGGTCATGATGGTTTTTAAGGTTTGTTGACAAGATTTGAGGAATACTGATATTAACTGATGCCTAAAGATGTTGTGCGCGTAGTTTTCTTTAGAAGGAGGGAACAATTGTAATTCACCTTTTTGTTAGTATCATCTTGTGTAATGACTTGGAAGGGTTGGTGGTGGTTTGTTTCGAACTTATAATTGAAAAAAAGAGACGCTTAGAAAGAGTTTATACATGCTTGTTACCTAAGAGAGGGACAACGTGCTTAGCTAGGAAGGTTGACGAGTTTTGTTTACGTTCATAGTTTAGGTTGAATTGGGTTTTCCCCTTGTGAGAGGTGTACTGAGCTTGACGATTTTAGACCCTGTGTGGTTGACTCATACGACATCTTGAGTGGTGTTGGTAAGGTTGTGTTAGCAACAGTTGCTTAATGAGGACCTTCCTAGTTTGAAAACTCCGATTAGAAAATGATTACATATAGATTGTGAATGATATATTGAAGATCCTATGTTTATCTTGTGTTGCCTTAGTCTGGTTTTCCCTTAAGTGGGGATAGCATGTTGTAGAGTAACGTCTTGAGAGTATTCTTTTCTTTTCCTTCTATTCCTATTCAAGCTTGAAACATAGAGTTCCTTGCAGTTTTTTCATGTTTTTGAGTCATGAGTGTCAATGAGTTTTCCATGGCTTTTGCAAGTTATGCATGTTTTAGTTGAATTCTTGTTTGATGAGAAAAAAATGAGTTTTCATGAATGTGTTCCTCAGGATGATATCCATCTACGATGAATTGCTTAATTACTTCATGAGTTGACTTGTTGAGCATGTTTAAATGTGTTATATAATGAGTTGCATAAATTTCCTAATGATGTTATAATGAGCGTGATGTGCTTTGGAGAAGGAAGTTCCTCCAATTAAATGAGAAATGTGTAATTTTCATGCATAATTAGTTTGTAGGTGTGGTTCCTACTTGTTTTAGTTGCATTGATTCTATGAATGTGGAGTAATGTTTTATCCTATTTGTTTATGCATTTATATTAATGTTTCATGCGCGATTGTGGGCTGCTAGTGATGAGTCGTTATCCCTTTATGTGTTTTAAATGTCATTTGAGGACAGATGTTCCTAAGTGTGGGATGATGTAACGACCCTAAAAATGAACTAGTGAAACTAGAGCTTAACTTATGTGTGCTTAAGTTAAGTGTGAGGGTGTTTGATGTTGTTGTACGTATTCAAGAATCATAGTTGAGGTGTCTGAGGGTTAGACGTCAAGGTATGACCTCCGAAGGACCACCCTAAGGATCCTTAAGGAGGACCCTAAGTCTAGACCCCAAGGAAACCATGAGGTTTTCCCACTTAGGGTGACATGCGAATGGGGTTCACGACCCACAGGTCCATCCATGCCCCACGGATGGCCTCGTAGGTCCTGATCCTCGAAATTATGTCTCATTACCAATTCATGGGTAGACAGTACAGAACCATCAACCCATGCATGATCCATGAATGGGATTTGTGAATGGCCACTATTTTCTGGTGCAAGGCTCGACCAAGCTAGGGGTGAGTTGGTAAGTTCACCCCAAGTATTTTAAAGTGCATGGAAGGTTATTTTAAGTATTTTATGGTACTTTTAGAATATTAAAAGTATTAAAATTTATTTTTCGTGTCATTATTTTCAAAACCCCAAAGTTAGAAACCTTTCTTCTCCAAAATCTCTCTCTCAAGAAACCTTCAACGGAGATGAGGTTTTCAAGTTATCAAGGTATACTATTCAAGCTTTCAAGTGAAATATTGGGATTATTAAATAAAAATGGTATGGTCATCCTTCATCTAGGGATAGTTTTCATTCCTAGAGTCTATTCAAAGTAATTTCAAACTTTCCAAGTTCAAGAAATATTTGGGTTTTTACTCAATTTCATGGGTTCTTACACCCAGAAATTCTGAAGTGTTTGTAATGGAATTATATAATTTATTACAATTTGATTGATTATTTATGGTGAAAAACTCTATGAACACACGACTTCTCTCAATTCCTCAAGTTTCACCTTATGAAGTGGTTTTGTTGATGATGAATGCATGTTAATGGATTTAGCCTGAATTCATTTAGATCAGTGAATTGTATCATTATGCATGCCGTAATTAAGGAGAATTTTTAGTGTGTTAGTGATTTGAGATTCTTGAACTTGATTCAAGTTATGATCCATTACATGATGAATTAGAATTATGAATTTGATGTTGATCCACTTGAAATGTGGATGTGTTTACCTTATTAGTATAATGTTGTATTAAATTGAAGGTTATCTTCCATTTACCTGTTTGTGGATGAAGAGTCTTTATATGATCATAAAGTGAAATGTATGTGTGTGATCTTTATGAATGTTATAAAATTATGTCAAGAATGTAATGTGTTATGATTAGAGTCTTATTCTTGCTTTACATTTATGAATAATGAGGTTCTATGTAAAAGACTATTCTTGCATGCACGCAATCATGAATAAATAATGAATGAAGTCTCTAAGATTATGTTAAGGAATGTTGAGTCTATTGAAAGGTTATTCTCAATTGAATTGAATGAATGAATGAATTTGGAAATGGAGATGGATATTCATCCGTAAGTTGAGGCAGAGTTTCTAGTAGCAATCTCTATGTCTCTTCCTAATGAATGAATGAATGAATGTGGGAATGGAGATGGATGCTCCGTAAGTTGAGGTGGAATGTGTAGTAACAATCTCTATATCGCTTCATAATATATGAAAAAATGAATGAGGAGTTTGAGATTGATGCTTATCCATGAGTTGAGGCGGAGAGTCTAGTTACAATATCAATACTATTTGAGCTATCCAATGAATGAATGTACGGATGGGAAGGATAATTATCCATGAGTTGAGGTGGGGTATCCAATAAAAGAAATTTCCCTTAATAAATGAAATAATCTATGGGAATATAGGCTAATCATCGAGTTGCTATTGAGTGGTATGGGTACTCATCTATGAGTTAAGGCGGGGTACCTAATAGCAATCTCTTGATATTAGTTCTCATCCATGAGTAGAGGGGGTTGTCTAGTAGTAACATTCTTATTCCATTACTATGTGCCCACATAGGTCTAGCTAGTGGATCCACTTAAGCTAATTACATGTTTACCTTCGACAAGTATACGAACCCTTACGATATGGGATAGTACACTGAATTACATGATTTATCTCACATGGTTTATGTCGATTAAACACTTATTCCCATGATGTGAGATGTGCATTATTATTCTTGAGATGTTCTATGATGTGTGGGTGGTAGTATGGGATGCCATTTATGCACTGCACGAGTAGACTTTAAGATGGTCATAGTGAGTTCTCTAAGTCTTAATGACTAATGAATGAATGATTTACAATGCAAGCTAATAAAGAATGTTGACCTAAAGTCAAAATGAGATTACATATGCTTTACTTGGATTGTACTTATGTCTTACTTTCTTTGTCATGACTTAATTAATTGAATGTGCCTAGTCTATGGTGGCTTCAATGTACTACTTAGTGGGAGGAAGTATCGGATGCTACTTGCACATTGCACAAGTATGACTTAGAGTTGTCTTAGATAATGGTCCCAATGTGATAATGTGTAAAGGTGGAAAGCATGAATGGAAAGTTCACTATTGGTGACCTTAAGTTAGTACCTTAGTGTGGATGGTGGTATGGGATACTATCCATACATTGCACAAGGTATATCTTGAGGGTCTTTGGAGGTTGAGGTTTGATATGAAGGTAATGACTTATGTATTGATTATGTTCAAATGTGAAGTTGTGACTTGTATGTCGGGTATGTGTGAATATCATGTTTATCATACTTATTTTCATGAAGTTTATATTTAAATGGAAAATGCATGACTTTCAACTAAATGTTTCTTTTAAAGCATGTTGTTCCATAGTCATCGCACTTAGTACTTTTTGTGTGCTAACCCATATTTCTTCATGGTTTTATGACAAGTGTAGGTTCTGCAAGTGATTGGTTCTAGCTAGGATTGAAGTTCATGGATAGAGTTCCCTCCAAGACTTCGTATATCCTCATAGATCAAATATAAGGACTTTTATAATTTCTCGTTCTTTGATGTTCTAAGACTATTGTTATGAATTTGATTGTAGAGGGTCTTGTCCTTGTTATACTTATACATAGGGTCTAAGATGGCCATGTGAGACATAAAATTCCGTTGTGTATTTTCAAAGTATATCTTTGAATGAAGTTTGATATGTTGGACTTAAATTAGTTTTAGTTCTACACTATTTCTATATTGAATATTAATGAATGCTAAAAGACCTCTATGAGAACCATTCGGGGTAAAGTAAGTCCTGTCACGTATTGGCGGTGTTCTCGGGGCGTAACATATATCATATGTGGATAAGTTTACTATCCTTAGAAAGAAGGTAGACTTATGAACCAACACTAGATCGGAGGTAAGGTTTATGTCCCCGTCCTAGTATTTTGTTTTATTTTGTTTTAATGCTATTGTCTGTGGGTGTTACTCAACCCCTTAACCCCTCAAAGATCGTCAAAATAAAAAAAAACTTTATTAATTGCAACAAATAAATTGATTTGGAATAGTAATTATCTAATAGACTGCCCTGCACTATATTACTCCACATGGGATTTAACCTAACTTTTAGATCGACATTCTTATGACTCTATCCTCAGAAAGAGGTACCACCTCTGGCATATCATGTAAGGGAACCTCATCCCAAAGCATAGAAACGTATGTATACCTCAATTGGTCCAGATAAACCCTTATAACATCCACAACACCCCGCAAAGTAGTGACATCAGCATAACTACTTTCACTAACTCTCCAGCCTCAATTTTAGCTCTAAGTTGTCCAACTTCTCTTATATGCAGCCATAGTGCCCCGGTGGCTCACAATATCAACCTCAACTTGACCCATCATAGTATCAAGTGCCCTTGCAATAATCTTAGGTAACTTCGCTTGTAGTCTAGCTGTCCTAGCCTCTGCAGAATGGGCAAGGTTACCCATCCACCCCTTGGTATCATCCATGTTTTGCTTCATCTGAAGCTTTTTTAAACCTACTTAGTTATCATTATTGTCCAATATGTCGTTTATTTCCCCGGCGTGATAGTTGACGATTTTTTCTAAGACTTCCACTTCGTTTAAGGGTATCCAAAATGATTCCCTTTTTTTCTTTAATAAGGCCTTAGCATAGGACTCATAAAAATCCCTCACCCATGTTGGGACATACGGGGTTTGAACTTTGAAATTTGATTGTGTTCTAGACTTTGGGGGTATTCACTCACCACCCCATTAGTAAATTGTTCCCTCTCTTGAAGAATGGTTCGTTCTCCATCCGCTTTGAACCTATTGTCACAACCCAAGATCACACCCTAGAAGTTAGTGCCAATCTCAGATTTTGACGCGGCGTACTTGGCCGCTCGGAGGTCTTGCACAAGCTCTTACATATCATTCATCGTATATACATAATGAAAAGTAGTGCAGATTAAAACTGTATACAAAACGTTTCATAGTCTTTGAAATTTTATTTCATATAAACTCGTAGGAAATACTAAGTTTCGATTCACTCAGACTTAAGACAAGAGAATACTTTTGGGACACGGCCCATAAACAATACTAATACAGAAATACTTAGTCTATTACAATACTTTGAAATAGAAGAAATAAAAGGCATAGATATATGCCTTCGAGTAAATTGAGGACATACTTCGACTTTACTTAAACGATGCTATGATCCAAGTCTTTCTTCCCAAATGCTCCTCACCTACCAACAACTATATAGATAGATAAAAGGATAGATTTGTAGAACCACATGTATTAAGTATGGCATAATGCATGAAAATCATGAAAACAGACATTTATTAGAAATATCCATATTTTCATTTAAAAATCATATTATAATAATAAGAACAACATTTAACAACTTAGAAACACATAAGATAACACTTAAGTAATTTATCATTATTTTGGAAGCAACATTACAGTAGCTTCAATTCACTGTACAGTGAAGTTCTTCACTGTTACAGTGAAGTGCTTTCTCTTCAGTTTTAACACTACCTAGCACATAGTCTTCTCACTAAAATCCATCCTAAGACTCACTTAAGAAACACTAAGAGAGACCGCCATACAACCTCCCTAATAAGACACATACACACATAGAAGACATCAAACACATCATCATATAGATAATATTACATTCTCTACCCAAGGCTATCAAAAGACTTACTTAAGTAAATAAAGAAGATAACGTCCATGATTGACCTCTTCAATACTACCTAAATAATCCTTAAGACTTCCTAAGTTTAGATCATATCCAAATAATCAACATCTTCCCTAACTAGAGTCATTCTTAAGACTCGTCTAGGTTAGATACGAAATGAACATTCATATGCCCCCTTCACACTTAACTAGACAATCCTTAACTACTCTAGATAAGTACTTATTCATTTAACATACTTTATTAACTTAAGTCATTACTTTCAGTAGTTCACTTAGGAGACACTCAACACATAAAGGAAATTCAAGTAATGGTCTTGGACAAGACCTAGGAACTCCAACTAACATCTTCAAAGCCTATTGTACAATGTCTAGATATCGTCTCATACCACCACCTAAACTTCATAGAACTTCGCTAATGCTAATAGGTATTCCATATGATGAGAATAAGCAATAACCGACATAGACCATGATATCAAGACATGGAATCCGATGTTCTAACCTACTCCGATAAGGGTGTTCTACTTGCCATTGGTAGAACTTAGACACATCCCATGTAGGCACATGGTTAAAGAAAATGAAGGGAATTCTTTGTAATCTAGTCTCATTCTTTAACTAGAACTACTTCCCTTACCATACTCAGTCGGTGCTAGCCTTTGTTCTCATAGAGTAATTTACACTTTAGGTTTATATAAAGGGGTTCCATATCAAGTTCATAACCAAATCACATTTACCCTACCAAAGACTCCACTAGGGATACCTACCAGTGGCGATAATAAGCTTGTCATGACATCCCTAATGATTAATATGATGTCGTTCCATCCAATTAACCTTAAGTCTATCATTCCTTTACTTTAAGGATACCATTATGACTTTCGACTTTAACATTCATAACCTTACCACTAGGTTCAAGGTTTCACATAAAGGAGTCTCTTAACATCATTTAAGGTCTCATATCATCAATACATTCAATACTAAGAGACTAGCATCCTAAGTCAAGACATCATATATTCACATTCATAAATGCATCAAGTAAGGGACACAAGTCAACCAAGACAAGACACCACATACTTCACTTTAACTCATATTACAAGTCATTCTAGAAGAACATAGAAATAACTCTTATCTTCATTAATTCATCCTATACACTATTATATCATCATAGACTCATATTTCAAGTAGGAATAACAGATATTAACCCTAAGATGATACACACAAAGACATAGTCATAGTCTAACATAATCACCTAAGAAACATCAATACAAGAACACATATACTTTCACATTACTTATATATAGCTAAATATTATGATAATTCACATAATCAACTACAAAAATAGCCACATTGATTCAAATAGTTGACGACAAGGCCATGATCGTCATATTACTTGAAATAATGCCGACAAGGCCACATCAATTGCAAGTAAAGCACATAATACCGCCACCATAAGTGGACCATACCAATCACAACATAATTGAAGTCTAATAATCATAAATAAAGGAAATAGGGCAGCTTACTACGCATACATCTTCAATACCTCAATCCAATGTCAAATTACCCAATTTGATATCACAAGGCACTTACCCATGGACATAACCAAAAATTTAATACAATTATAAGAATATTCATGAAACTAGGTTGATTTACTACATATTAATAAATCTAATTCAACCTAGATATTAATTTACTATAATTATTACATGAATCAATAACCTATGTGAAACTACATTTGAATTCATAAACATTAGATCAACATTAAGTAACCCATAACTTAATAAAAAAACCAGGGTTCATCCAATTCATGGGTTCATAGGTAATTAAGTGTAAGAGAATCAATATAATAACAATTCAATCATTATTCAATGTTTAAAAACCATTAATGCAAGAACCCAAGGAAAAGATCATGAAATTGGACAATTCACCTTTGAAATCTTTAGAAAACATCTTTGAAAGTTAGGATCCTTGATGAAGAGAGTTTAAAGGATCCAAGGCATACCTCAATGAAGCTGATTTTTCAATTTGATGAAGAATCTTAACTCAATTCTCCAATCGAAGCCCTTCATTGAGTTTGGATCCAATGGAGTTCTAGGGAATTTTATAAGGGATTTGGGTTTTGATTTTTGAAGAATGAAATATTCTTAGTGTTTTAGGTTTATAAACATATTTAAAATACCCAAAAGACCCTTAAGGAACCTCCAATACCCTTATTTTTATGTAGGTGAATTTACAAGTTTGCCCCTCACTTGGTAGTGAACTGCACGCAGGAGACAGACCCATCAACGGTTGGCAGTCGACGGACCGTTTGTCCACAAATGGACCATCATGTCCTTATGTCTATTGATTAAGAGACTCAACATTGGTCTCTTGTATCCAAGAATAAGTGCTAATCTATGAGCCACCACCAACAGGGCGTTGATTGACCCACTGGGCGTTGATTGCCTTCCGTTGGTAGGTTGTCTTGGGCAGTCTTGGACACCAATCATGGGTCCTTCCTCAAGGACCCTTGGATAATCATTGGGGATGTTTCACTGACGTTTCAAACCCAAATATGCTCGTATATGAGTTTACATCCAGTCACATGAATTTCATTGAAAACGAACATGTAAAACTCGAGGAAACTTGCCTAGACACACACGGTCGTATCAAGGCAAAACATTCGAACGTCATAGACGTTCTTAGATGTTTGACCTCCAAACTTCAAAAATCTTGACACACTACTATATACACTGTAATAACTCATGTAAGGACCTTATAACCTCATGAATCACACATAAACAAACATAGAACCACATATGAGGCACATAGGTGACTTAGTCATCAAACGTCTTAGTCGTCCCTTGACGTTTCACTTCCAAATCACCTAAACATATATAAGAAATTAGGACCTTATACCATCATTAAAACCATGTTAGGATCTATTTAACCTAAGTCATTTTCGAGGTCTTACATTCTTCTCCACTTGGACAACATTCATCCTCGAATGACACTTGTCACTCTCCGAACACTTCCAAGAATAGAGATTCAACCTATAAGTTCATGACCATACCATATAACACATTATCAATTTCACATAGTCAAGAGAATCACAACACAACAAGAAAGTAGAAAACATTCTATAACTCATCATGTTACAAAATTCACATGCTTCATTCCAAATAACGGAAACTCATTTTATAACCAGTATCATACTCATATGCATCAGTTTTAAACACATTACAAAAATTATAGACCAAAGAACGAATTAGTCAAATCTCAAAATTCTTAGAGTGACTGTCAAGCTACAGTGAATTATGCAAAAATTTTCCAAAAATACAACATTTAGGCAACTCATTATAGAAAACTGCTAATATGCAAGGTAACATCATCTAAACACATTTTACAACATAATCATTGCTTCATAAAATGCACAATGCAAGAAGTTAATGAAATTCAATTTCAAAAAAATTCCTAAACACAATGCACATGCAACATACTTCTATGACTTTCTATCCCATCTACTAACCATACTCCCCCACCTAGAAGGAACTCATATCTCTAAAAAGAGAAAAGCAAGGACTTACCATCATCATCATCACCATCATCCGACTTTGATCCACTTGCCCGGAGTGCATAGAAACGAGCCTTTGCCTTTAAAACATCTTCATTTGGAACATTAAGAGATACATGCTTACCCTATTTTCCTTTAGAAGCAATGTTAGGACAATCTCTCACTTTGTGTCCTTCCTTACAACAACCATAGCAATTACGGGTACCCCTTATAAACTCACCATAATGCTTATTTCCACAAGTGACACATGTAGGTTTACCATTTTTAAAACCACCTCCTTTCTCCAATTTCACCTTAGCACTCCTAGGTTCTTCTTGAGTTTGACTTTTTTAGCCTGGATTGATCTTGGTCATTAGAACCACTCCTTTTCAAGTTTCTTGACATCTTCTTAAGTTTATACTCTTCAATTGATTGGGCATACACGTGAGTCTATCTAGGGTCATATCATCATGTAGCATCTCCATACGACATTCCTCCCTCACTAAATCGGTGACATCCATCACAAAATGAGTCATTCCATCCCTTGGATTAGATACAAGATATGGGGCATATCGAGATAACAATGAAAACTTCAAAGAGTATTCCTCAAGGCTCATATTGCCTTGCTTGAGATTGATAAACTCCTCTTCCTTAACTTCCCTCCTCTCACGGGGAAAGTACTTACAAAGAAAAGCTCCCTTAATTTCTTCCCACTCAATAAGACCCAACTCCACCGGCCTATTGTCCTTTTATTATGTGTACAACACTTGAGGAACCTCTCTTAATTGATACGAAGCTAATTCCGCTTTCTTACTAGATGTTACTGCCAAAGCACTTAACAATTTGTACACTCTATGTAGGAAATCTTGGGGATCCTCTCCCACCTAAGATCCAAGAAAGATAGAAGGATTCATCCTCAGAAAATCTCTTAACCTAGATGTCATAGTTCTCTCAACAACATTCACCCTAGTCACAATACTAAAATTCGCTTGAGTAGTCACGGTTCGGGCTAAAGCAAGCAAAGCCTCTCTAATATCACTATTACTCAACTCCGGGGGAACCACCGGAATATCATTACCTCCTTCCACAATAGGGACTTGATCACCTTGAGCACCTTAAGGAACTTGCTCAACTTACTCAACTTGAGGAGAAATATTCTTTTGAACCTCATTCTACTCATCTCTCCTAGTCGGTGTGTTCCTCGTATTCATCTTCCTAGAAACACAAGGAAATCCATAAGAAAAGAATACTCATAACTTTTACTCTACGGCATTACACAAGAGTAGAAAAGAAGGGAAACTCTATCGTCCTATAGTATCTCTCCTATAGATGTGTCGCGACTGACACCGATGGTCAAGACTCTACTAGACGTGACTTGATGAGACTTTTCAATTCATAAAACTACCTTCATATCCTATGCTCTAATGCCAAGATTTATCACAACCCAAGACCACACCCAAGAAGTTAAGGCCTATCTCGAATTTCAACACGGAGTACTTGACCTCTCGAAGGTCTTGTACAAGCCCTTACATATCATTCACCGCATATACATAATCATAATAGTGCTGAACTAAAACTTTTTACAAAACATTTCATAGTGTTTTAAAATCTCTTTCATCTAAAGTCATAGGAAATACTAAGTCCTAATCCATCAAAATTAAGACATGAGAATACTTTTGGCGCACAACCCATACACAATAATAATATAGAATACTTAGTCGATTACAATACTTTGAAATAGAAGGCATCAAAGACATCTATATATGCCCTCGAGTCAATTGAGTAGATACTTTGACTTCATTTGAACGGTGCTACAATCCAAGTCTTGCTTCCCAAATTCTCCTCACCTACCAACAAGTATGGAGATAGAGAAAAACAAGGATTAGTACAACCACATGTACTAAGTATGACATATGCATGAAAATCATGAAATTGGACATTTATTACAAATATGTATCTTTTCATTTAAAAATCATATTATAATCATAAGAACAACATTTAAAAACTTAGAAAAACATAAGATAACATTAAACTTTGGAAGCAACATTACAGTAGCTTCAGTTCACTGTATAGTGAAGTTATTCACTGTTAGAGTGAAGTGCTTTCTCTTAACTTTTAACACTTCCTAGCACGTAGTCTTCTCACTAAAAGCTATCCTAAGAATCACTTAAGAAATACAAAGAGAGACCGCCCATACAAACTCCCTAAGCATACCTAAATGACCCTCAAGACTACTTCTAATAAATCACATACTCACTTAGAAGACATCAGACACATCAACATATATATAATATGACATTCTCTTACCAAAGACTATCAACAAACATACTTAAATTAATAAAAAAGATAACGTCCATGATTTACCTCTTCAAGACTACCTAAATAATCCTTAAGATTACACAAGTTTAGAACATTTCCAAATAACTAACATCTTCCCTAACTAGAGTCATTCTTAAGGCTCATCTAGGTATGATAAGAAATCACCATTCGTGTGCCCCTTTCACACCTTTAACTAGACAATCCTTAACTACTCTAGATAAGTACATATTCATTTAACATACTTTCTAACTTAAGTCTTTACTTTTACTAGTTCACTTAGGAGACATTCAACACGTAAAGGACATTCAAGTAATGGTCTTGGACAAGACATAGGAACTCCAACAAAAATCTTCAAAGCCTATTGTGCGATGTGTAGATAGCGTCCCATACCACCACCTAAACTTGATAGAACTTCTCTAATGATAATATTTATTCCATATGATGAGAATAAAAAATAACCGATATAGACCATGATGGCAAGACATGGAATCTGAAGTTCTAACCTACTCCGATGAGGGTGTTCTACTTGCCAATTGTAGAACATAGACACATCCCATGTAGGCACATGGTTAAGGAATATGAAGGGAATGCTTTGTAATCTAGTCTCATTATTTAACTAGAACTACTTCCCTTACCATACTCACTCAGTGCTAGCCTTCGTTCTCATAGAGTAATTTACACTTAAGGTTCATATAAAGGGTTCCATATCAAGTCATAACACAATCACTTTTACCCTACCAAAGAAAGGTCCACTAGGCTTACCTCCCCATGGCGACAAAAAGCTCATCATCACTTCCCTAATGATTAATATGGATGCCGTTACATCCAATTAACCTTAAGTCTATCATTCCATTACTTTAAGGATACCATTACGACTTTCGACTTCAACATTCATAACCTTACCACTAGGTTCAAGTTTTCACATAAAGGACCGTCTTAACATCATTTAAGGTCTCATATCATTCATACATTCAAGACTAAGACACTTTATCATCCTAAGTCAAGACAACACATATTCACATTCATACATGCATTAAGTAAGGGACACAAGTCAACCAAGACAATACACCAGATACTTTACTTTAACTCATATTACAAGTCGATCTAGAAGCACATAGAAATAACTCTTATCTTCATAAGTCATACTATACACTATTATATCATCATAAACATGACCATCATAGACTCATATAGTCAAGCATAGATCATGAAACTAGACAATTCAACTTTGAAAACTTTAGAAAACATCTTTGAAAGTTGGGCTCCTCGATGAAGAGAGTTTAAAGGATAAAAAACTATACCTCAATTAATCTAATTCTTCAATTTGATAAATAATCTTCACTTAATTCTCCAATCCATGTCCTTCCTTGAGTTTGGCTACAACGGAGTTCTAGGGAATTTCCTAAGGGATTTGGCTTTGATTTTTGAAGAATGAAGACTTCTTAGTGTTTTAGGCTTATAAACACATTTAAAATACCCAAAAGACCCTTAAGGAACCGCCAATACCGTTATTGTTGATGTGGGGTGAATTTACAAGTTTACCCCTCACTTGGCAGTTAATTGCACGCAGGAGAGAGACCCATCAATGGTTGGCAGTCGACGAACCATTTGTCCACAAATTAACTGTCCTGTCCTTCCGTCGATTGGTTCATAGACTCAACATTGGTCTCTCATCTTCCAATACTAAGTCCCAATCGATGATCCACCACCAACGGGGTGTTAATTGACCCACTAGGCTGTCTTGGGCAATCCTTGGCACCAATCATAGTTCCTTCCTCAAGGACCCTTGAATGGTCCTTCAGGATGTTTTCCCGGATATTTCCAACTCAAACATGCTCGTATATGAGTTTAGAAACATCTCACATCAATTTCATCCAAAACGAACATGCAAAACTCGACGAAACATGCCTAGACATACAAGGTCGTTTCGAGGCAAATCATTCAAACATCATGGACGTTCTTGGACGTTTGACCTAAAAACATCATGAAACTTGACAAAGTTTCTATATACACTATAATAACTTATTTAAGGACCTTATGCAGTCATTAATCACACATAAACACATAGAAACACAAAGGAGGCAAATCGGAGACTTAGTCGTCGAACGTCTTAGTCGTTCCTTTACGTTTCACTTCCAAATCACCTAAACTCTTAGAAACTACCTCAATACCACATTATAGACCAATTAGGACCTTAGACCATCATTATAAACATGTTAGGTTATAGTTCACCTAAGTCATTTTCGAGGACTTACACCTATTTATAGGTCTTGCATAAATTATGGGGAGAACACAAGAGATCAATGATTTGTATTGAGGATTCTCTGGCATCTTGGACAAGTTGTTCTCCCACTTTTTTACCACTACCTTCCTGGATACTCAATAATACACGTAGAGTATCACGTAGTGGTTTTGTTACAACCCGAGACCACACCATAGAAGATAGTGCCAATCTCGATTCATAGACTGGCATACTTTACCTCTCGGAGGTCTTGTACAAGCCCTTCCGTATCATTCATTGAATATAAACATATGAAAAGTAGTGCAGAATAAAAACATTTCCATAAATTTCCTAAAGCATCTTTCATACTTAAATAATAGAAAATACTAAGTCGCATTTAATCAAATCTTATACTAAAGAATACTTGGGACACGGGCCATACAATACGAATATAGAAATACTTATTCTATTATGATATTTCAATAAAGGAAATAAAATACATCTATGCCCTCGAGTCAAATGAAGACATGCTTCAACTTGCTTGAACGATCTTCTAATCCAAGATTAGCTCCCAAAAGCACCTTAACCTATGGATCACTTTAGAGACAGATAAAAGCACGGAACTAGTACAAACACATGTACTAAGTATCACATAATGCATAAAATCATGAAAATAAACTGCATCTTTTGATTAAAACATCATATCATAAGCATAAGAACAACATTTAAAACCTTAAAATTACATAAGATAACACTTAAACAATTTAGCACATTTTTAGAAACATTACAGTGAAACCATGTCACTTTACAATGAATTAAATCATTGTTACAATGAACTTCTTCACTGTTACAGTGAGGCTCTTTAACTTTACCTTGGACACTTTCTAGCAAAAAATTCTCTCACTAAAATCTATCCTAAGACTCACTTAAAAAAGACAAAGAGAGAATAACCAAAGCACCCCTGTAGGAACATCTAAATGATCCTTAAGACCACCTACAATGAGATACACATACTTACAACAACTCAATCACATCAGCATGAGATCCTCCTACCAAAGGTAATTCTAAGATTCACTTGAGTGAGTTGTAAAGCAAATGCCCATACAATACCTTCACAAAAACTTAAGAGATCCTATAGATTACCTAGTATAAGATAATTCTCACTTAATACAATAGCATACATATAATATGACAATATTCTTTCCAAAGGTTATCAAAAGACTTACTTAAGTAAATAAGAAGATAAAGTCCATGATTGACCTCTTCCATATTACCTAAATAATCCTTAATAAAATCTAAGTTTGAATCATGTCCACATAATAAACCATTTTCCCTACCTAGAATCATTCTTAAGACTTATCTAGGTAAGATATGAAGTAACCATTCTTATGCCCCCTTCACACCTTAACTATACAACCCTTAACTACTATAGATAAGTACTTATTCTTTAACATGATTTCTTAACTTAATTCATTACATTCATTAGTTCATTTAAGATAAATTCATCACCTAAGGACATTCAAGTAATGTCCTTGAAGAAGACCTAAGGACTCTGACTAGCATCTTCTAAGCCTACTATGCAATGTCTAGATAGAATCTCATACCACCACCTAAACTTCATAGAACTTTTGTGTTGCTAATAGGTATCCCATATGATGAGAATAGGCAATAACCGAAGACCATGGAAGAAAATCATGGAATCCGGAGTTGTAACCTACTCCGATGGAGGGTGTTTTACTTGCCAATGGTAGAACTTTAACACATCTCATGTAGGCACATGGTTCGGGAATATTAAGGGCTTACTTTGTACTCTACTCTTGTTCTTCACTAGAGATACTTCCCAAAGCATACTCACTCGTGTCTAGACTTTGTTCTTAGAGAGTAATTTACATTAAAGGTTCATACAAAGGGGATTCCATATCAAGTTCATAACCCAATCCATTCACCCTACCAAATAGGTCCTCTAGGGCTTCGTTACAACGGCGACAAGATAGCTCATCATGACTTTCCTAAGGAATATATAATGTCATTCCACCCAACCAACCATAAGTCCATCATTCATTACATGAAGGATACCATTACGACATTCGACATCAATATTCATAACCTTACCACTAGGTTCAAGGTTTCACATAAAGTCCCTCTTAGCATCATTCAAGGTCACTTGTCATTTATACATTCAAGATTATGAGGATTTATCATCCTAATTCAAGACATCTCATATTCACATTCATACATATATCAAGTAAGGGACACAAGTCTACCACACAAGACACGCCATACTTTACGTATAACCTTTAGCAGGTCATTCTAGAACCACATAGGCACAACCAACCTCATCTTTAGGTCATACTATCCACTACTGTAACATCATCAATGTAATTATTATTGACTCATATAATTATGTACCAACAATCATGCATCAACTCTAAGAGTACACACATAATGACATAGTCATAGTCTAACACGATCACCTAACAACGTCATTAGAAGAACACATACTATCACATTACAAACATGTAGCTATATATGATCATAATTCACGTAATCAAATACACACATCATAATAATATCTCAAGTAATGCCGACGAGGCCATGATCATCATAATACATAAAATAATGCCGACAAGGCCACATCAATCGCAAGTAAAGCACATAGCACCACCACCATAAGTGGACCATACCAATCATAACATCATTCAAGTCTAATTAACATAAATAAATAGAATTAGGGTAGTATACCACCAACCAATTCTTACCATTTCAATCGATAGCTAAATAAAACAATTCAATACCATAAGGCCCTTACCCATGGCCATAATCATCAATTCAATGCATAAACTATAATATTTATGAATATAGGTCAATTCATTATAGATTTATCAATCTAATACAACCTATACATCAATTAGAAAAAAATTCTTACATCATTCAATAGCCCATAAGAAACTACACAGGATTTCATAAGCATTAAGACAATATCACTTATCCCATAAAGTAGTCAAAAATTAGCGTTCATAGGTTAATTGTGTTAAAACCAGCAAATTAACAACAATTCAATCAATATTCAATGCTTTAAAACATTTAATGCAAGAACCCATGGATAGAAAACTCTTTATTTGTAAAGTCTTTGAAAATTACATTGAAGATTGACTCCTTTGATAAATAGAGTTTCAAGGATGAAAACCCATACCTTAATGAAGCTAATCCACAAAATTGATGAAGAATCACCACACAATAACAAATCCAATCTCTTCTTTGAGTTTCAGCTTCAATGGAGTTGTAGAGATTTTTTTCGGATTTTGGGTTTTTATTTTTGAAGAATGAATTATCATAAGTGTTTAAGGCTTATAAACATGTTTAAAATACCCAAAGTACCCCTAATAAACCACGATTCATCTTATTTGGATGTGGGATGAAATGACCATTTCACCCCTGTAATTTACAGTGGAGTTGCGAAATTCACAGCCTTCACATACCACTCCAAACGACGGCCCATTTCCCAACCAACGGACCGTCCTGTTGGTCCGTGGTTTGGGACGGAGGCTTATCTTTGGTAGTGAATCCTTCCACGTCTATTTCCTGACCAACAACTCCCATCGACGGGGCTTCGACTGGCCAACGAGCCGTCTACTACCTCTGTCGTTTGGGACTGGTTTGGGCAATCTTGGCTCTTGAGAAGGGTGCTTGCCACAAGGACCCTTGGTTGGTCCTTGCCACAAGGACCCTTGGTTGGTCCTTGGGGACTTTCACCTGAACGTTTCCAACCCGAATATGTTCGTATACGAGTTTAGTACTTTTCACATCAATTTAATCTAAAACGAACACGTAAAACTCGACGAAACATGCCCAGACACACAGGGTAGTTTCAAGGCAAACCTTTCGAACATCATGGACATTCTTGGACTTTTGACCTACAAACTTCATGAAATTTGACACACTTCCTATAGATACTATAATACCTCATATAAGGACCTAATAAGCTCAAAAATTACACACATAGGTACATAACCACACATTAAGAACATAGGAGTCTTAGTTGTCCCTTGACATTTTAATTCCGAATCACCTAAAACTGTAGGCACTACCTCATCACCACATTATCAACCATTTTAGTACCTTAGACCCTCATCAAAACCATGTTAGTCTCTAGATTTACCTATGTTATTTTCGAGGTATTCCAGGTTTGTTGTCAAGGAGCCTTAGGAGGCTCATTTTGTTGTGATCCCTTTGTTCATCTTTAGAGAGAAATGAAGAGGAGAGTACCTCTCAAATTAGGAGGACACAATTCTCTTGTCTTTTTCTTGGCCATTTCCCGAAATACACAAAAATTCAAAATAAATATCGGGTGAAGGTTAGTTGAAAACAAACAAAAAACAAACATAGTTTAAAACAAGTTTATAGGCTCGCCGACTGGAAAGGCAATTTGCCTAACAGGTTGAATGAGCTAAACAGAGCTCACCATAATAGAAAGAACGTGGATTACTTTCACTCAAGAATGAAGGATAGAGTAAATTACAACTTGGTGATTCGTCGAGTTGGTTTCAGCGGGCTAACACAAGTCCGACAAAAGTGATATTCACAACTAAAAGGGACAGGAAATATTGGTGATGTCTACTCCCAGTTGGAGATTGATCGATTTATTTCGATAGGAGAAGACAAACCCACTAAATGAGATCGTGTCTAGGTAACATATTAAAATATAGAAGGTGATTTTAGGGCTTACTCATCGATTTGCCAAATCATCTTAGCGAGCTAAGATAAACTCGCCGAATAGGTATTTCTTTGCCTAATGCCTATATTTCATAACTTTTACACTAACATGCAATAATAACCATTGCCCAATCAATTTAGAAACTATACAAATGCTTGTCTACCCGTGGGTACTCAGACTATCTCCAAATATCACAATGTATTGCCAAAACCACTTATGTCCCTTAACAAATATGTCTCACCCGATCCATCATTGGGAAAATACAATTTGTGAAGGCAATATTGGGCTAATCAAACTTCAAACACACTTAATTCAATCAACACACAAAAAATTCTAATACGTCAATTTTAACATTTCACCTTGACATTCTAGTTTAGCATGTTTAGGCATAACTTTATCTATCCTAGTCCATGGGCTTGGTTATCTAAAATAAAATTGGCAACCACAAGAGAATTAAACACCAAAATAATCAATAAAACATGAGATCCATATCATACGAATCAATATTATGCAAAATATAAATGAAAGCCTCAAAAACCAAACTCAAAGAAGCTTACTAAGTGGAAAATTGAGGGAGTAGGGTCTTGGAAGCAAGTTGACACACAAAAATACACTCCAAATAAGTAAATCAACATAAATGAGGACACAAAATAAAGGAAATACATCTATAAGAAGTCTAGGAAGTGAAATAACTCAAAAGGAAGAAAGGTTGCCTTTAAAACTTTAAAATACTCTTGGCCTTTTTATTTAAGTCACATTGGTTGGAATGCAAGTAATATCAATGAATGTGTTCGGAAAATTGACAAAAGAGCATAACCTCACCGATGAGGCCTAATTGAATTATGAAGTTAATGTTCAACTCAACAAACTTGACGTAGTTTAGTTTGTGCCATTATGAGAATCTTCGATTTGGTCCATGTTCACCGAATGAGACGGTATATCCACCCAGTAATTTTAGTGCAGCATTGAATGGTTACCTACATTACATTATTTTTCACTTTTCAAATTCATTTCAACTTGTACTCACAACACACATTTCTAAAAGCAATAAATTTAACTTAGGTCCAAGAAAAACATTATTTCGAGTTGTGGTATGACATAGTTGGTACTCATCAACAATAAGTTTTGCGAATCAGGATGGTATAACTAGGTAACATTCCTTTTTCCTTTAATTCATATGGGTAAGAGTTTGACACAACTATGTCTCGAGTTGCTTGATTGACAAGAATGAGAAGTAACTATTTGAGTTTAGGTGAATAAATCATTTTTCAAATCCTTCAACACCTTGTTGGACCTCTCAACCTTTTTGAAGATCCTTGTTAGCATTTCATCAGTCGACTTTCCTGGGGTCGTGCTAGTTCTTTTGGTTTGGGATGGTTATGAGATGGGACATATCTATCTGTTTTAGCTTTCCTATCTCTCCAATTCCAACCTCGATATCTCCAATCTCTCTTAAACCATTGTCTTGGTCCTTGTTCAAACCTTGGTTCCCACTCTCACTTATGTAATTTTGATAAACAAAAACCATTTGACTTTCAAAAAATTATACCGCATTGTTATATTTTGCTTAAGATTGGCACACTCTATTCATTGCTCATTCCTTTTACCAACCATATTTACTAACTTAAGTCCACCTCACACGGCATGTTTAGATAACAAGTCAAGTTGGGTCATGATATTTGCTGTGTTTTCATCATGCTTGTGATCTTTTCCATTTTTTCTTTTCTCACGCTCCATTATTGAGAAGATACTTGATTCTATCTAGTATACCATAATTACTTTTGTCATTTCATCAAACAACATTATTGCTATCTTGAATGGTTTTTGTATTAGCCTACTTTGAATAAGTTGGTCAGCCAAGCCTTTGCTGACTGAATAAAGACTATAATAAAATTATTGTTATACTAAATTGTGTAGAACACCTTCTGTCAGACATTTAGTAACAACTTTAAAAACTGCAACCATATTTCATGAAGAGGTTCACTTTCCACTCTTTTGAAGTTCTTGTTTTTATCCCTAAGTTTTACCATTTTGAAGGGAGGAAAAAATCTCAATAAGAATGCTTCGATTAACTCTCCCATGAAGTGATATAATCATTTGTTAACTCTCCCAACCATCTTGTCGCTTCTTCAATTAAGAAGAATGGTAAACTCTCAACCCAATAGATTTTAATGAAGTTTTCTTGAAGATAAATGACTCGGAAATATCCACAAAGTCTCGAAGGTGTTCATGGGGATCTTCATGAGATATCCTCCTGAACATTCCCCTTATTTGGAGAAATTATAGCATTGTTCTAGTTATGTATAACACTACCCTCCCTGTTGTATGAGGTAACTGATGATTCGGGGACTTTAATTCTTTTACTATTTATTATTGAAAGATTTAGTATCCTCAATGTTGTTTTATGCCCATAACTGATGTTAATATGTTGAGATTCAACAATGAAGGGTTTGGAATGATGCAGGGACATTCTGGTTCAAAAAGAAATGGAAAAGTTGATGAAAAGAGAAGTTGGAGCTCACAAAATCAACTTAGTGACTCACCGAGTAGGCCCACAGCTCGACTAAAGTTCCAAAAAAATAGCCCAGATACAATACCTATTTGGCGAGCAAACGGGCAATTCAGTGTCATGACAAATGGATTGATAGTAGTGATCTAGCTCACCAAAAGTTTCAGAATGGATTTTTATAATTGAGCCAATCCAAAATGTGAGTAGAGAAACTCAGCGGATCACTAAACTGGTCGGTGAATCCAACTTACATCACTGAGTTGGCTCTATGCTGAAATTTTAGGAAAACATAAATACAATTTTAAAAAGAAGATAAGGAGTTCCACATTGTTTACTTTTTCGTTCTTAAGAATTTACATTCTAGAACATTGTTTTTACATTTTTAGTAGATTTTGGATTTAGATTAAGTGATTGCAAGATTTTAGCTTCTATATTCAATATTCAGGGATTGCAGATCGATAGCAAATGAGATGGAAAAGTTTGTTGTTAATGATTTCGTGTTTTTCATCATTCTTAGATAAAACCCCGTACCTTAGGGGTGTGATTGTGAAATGCGTTATTAAACTGATGGGTATTGTTAGTAGTTAATTTGAATGTCGTTTTGAATTGTGTTCAATGTTTATGTTTTAATTGATGAATTGTTGTTGCAAATGTAATTTTAGATTAGTTCCCTATGCGTGCTTTCGAAAGAGGTGATAGATTATAATGATTGATTGATAGTTGTATTGATTGAGTCTTTAAAATCTAGATTGAGTGATCGGGTTTGATTGTTTCTTTACGAACCGAGCTTGAAATAGTGAGTTGATAAGAATTTGGGTTGTTTGGATATGTTATGCTTGTTGAGGTTCGAAAGAACTCACTACAAGCGCAATAGTTGATTGAGAGATAGATATTGTATTCAAAACCTAGACAACTCAATGAGATTCAGCAACTTTAAACAACTAGTAATCACCCAACGAGAAATCGGATACGACTGATCACATTCCTAGGGCTCTATCTTTAGTTTCTTGTTTACCGTGCTAAAGTAATCTTTGTATTTAATTGTTTTGCAAATCCCCCATTTTATATGATTTTTAAAATATTGCAAAAATTTTACTTTTACAAACGTTAAGGCCACATTTTTACTTCTTAGTTGAATTCTTTACTAAATTACTCTCTGTGGGATTGAACCCAACTCTTAGTTAGGTTTATACTTCGTAGCTACCGCCTACACCTATGATGGGATGAAGTGAAGTTGAGCATTTATACTTCTATTTGGGCCCGTTTGGCCATAGATTTTCTAAATTATATTTGGCAAAATTAATTGTCATACAATGTGAGCATACCATTAAGTAGTTAATTGATCTATTGTATGATATGATTATATGCCTAATCGAGCGCACGAGTTTTAGATTTTAATCGAGCATGTCAAATATTCTATTTTAGCAAAAATTAATTGATTTTAAGTGTGAATTACTTAATTCTGGTTGTTGAATATTCGGTTTTGTGTGGGATAAGTCTGAGTAACCCAAATTCTATCCAACAACTTATATTTTCCCAATTATAGATTGGCAACGTCATTTTTAAGGGTGAAATCATTGTTTGGTTGAATTTTAACTTATTGAGCTCGACTTAAAATTATATAATTGGTAGGCTTGAATTGCATAGAATTTTGCCTTAATTTGTCTGTCGTAAGTTAATGGTTTAAAAATTAAAAATTTGTCTTAGAACTTTACACATCAAGACATTTGGAAAGATGGGTTGAGCTCTCCGACTGACTCAGCGATTCACCGAATCTCCCCTAGATAACTATTTTTTCCTGAATTAGTGATGATTTATTTTGGAACTGTCGACGATATGCATGTTCTCGGTGAGTTCACTCGGGGGCTCACCGAATAACCTTAACCTCGCCTTCTTGAAGCCTATTTTTATTAATTTCTTCTTTGAGTTTTGGCGATGAATCTTTTCTTCACCCATCAAGTTTGGTGACTCGCCAAATGCCTTTTTACCTTGAAATTTTATATTAAAATTATTATGTTTTGTTTTGTTTCTTTTGGTGAGCTATTTCTTGCTCGTTGAAAGATATTAGAGCCTCACCAAGTGGTTTTGCAAGCTTTATAGAACCTTTTTGAGATTTATGTTTCACTAACCCATTGCAACCAGATTCGTTTTGTTTTCTCATTTTGAAAGATATTGCCAGACTGAAAGTTCCAGGAAAGGGTCTACAAACCAGAAAAAAGGATAAAGGGGTTGTTATTGCTACGGAAGTTGCACCTCCTCGATCAACTAGACCTCGCCCAACTTAAGCTAGTTGTTGGGGAAAAATAAAACAGCTAGTGGAGCCCACTTCGAGCAATTCTAACTCTAATAACATGGATGTATATTTCACCCACCTCACCATATCTAATTTTTATAATGATGATGATGTGGGGTCTAGGACTCAAATTCATAATTCTGTATCAACAGATGAATAGACACTGAAATGAAGACGTGATGAGTTGTGCTCCAAAGTAGTTCATGATCCAGCATGATGTCCGCCATTCCACACACCTCCACTACCTCAAGCACATGTAGCACAAAAACCCAAGCATCTCTACCATGCTCCATGAACCAGTTAAAGGTTAGCGATATGTGAACAATTTTGGAGGAGAAGAGGTTATCCATAGATGGGGTAGCTGATAAGTATCTAGCAGTATGGGAGACGCTCCAGTTCATAAATTTGAGCAGTTCAGGAAGAACCAAAATTTGTACATGCCTACTAGGGTTAGATAATTTTACTACAGTTATGCGTAGTTGCTCCAAAACCGAAGAACAAATATGGTCGGTGGTACCGTTAAATTGTTAAGGTGTGTGGAAGAGAGTGAAATGTATTGAGATAGACATCAATGATTTGCTTTCATGCACAACACAAATATGGCCCCGTTTGAGGCACTTTATGAGGGGGGACGTAGAACACTCATAGGATGGTTTGAGACTAGATACATGAAACTTTGGGGGTTGATTTAGTAAGGGATGATTAATATAAGGTGAGGAGTATTCAAGTTAAGCTTTTAACAACCCAAAGTAGGTAGATGAATGCAGACCATAAGGTAAGAGAAATGGCATTTCAAGCTACTGATAATGTGCTTCTCAAGGTATTACCCATTAAAGGAGTGATGAGATTTCACAAGAAGGGCAAGCTAAGTATGTTATACATTGGTCCCCTTGAGGGTATTCAATGAGTATGTCTCATGGCTTATAGATTAGATTTACCTTTTAACAAATAGGGAGATTATCCGTTATTTCATATGTCTATGTTGAAAAGATATCACGGTGTCGAGGATTACATAATAAAATTGAGCTCATGCGTTAGACAAACACCGTCAGTATGAGAAGCTACCGATTGCAGTTGATCATGATGTCCATAAGCTGAGGACCAAGGATATTATGTCCGTGAATGTTTAATGAAAGCATCGTCTACTTGAGGAAGCTACTTGGGAAACCAATAACCACATACTAGACATTTATCCCGTGTTATTCTTCAGTTCACGTACTAATGTACTCTAACTTAATGAAAATTTTTCCTAGTTGTCGCTCGGGGATGAGTGAGGAGTAAATTGCTATGTATTGTACCGACTGGTTCCCATCATTATTGAAAATCCAATGGGGAAAAACTTTGGTTTGAAAAACTTTTTTGTAGTAACTTGGATTTTCCCAACCTAGTCCAGATTTGGATAAAATCATAGTCAGTAAAGTTGAGATAACTATGGTGAAAACTTGGAGTTAGAATTATTATTCTAATAATATTAGTGGATGGATAAGACGTTTAGGAACCCATACGACTTAACGAAATTGAATTCGGTGAGTGGAACTCCCAAAACTAAACTTGGCGTGAACGGCTAGTTTCTGAGTGTCATTGGTTGAAGGTGTGTTGTAAAAAAGGGGTTTTGGAATTATTATTTTTTTGTATCACTGTGTCCGTGCAAGTTCATAAGGAAGGATTGTTCCCGCCAGGGCGGGGGCGCTATGGCCGGATGTGTGCTGCCATAGTGGACCAATCACAAATTAAATCAGAAATAAACCCCAAAAACTTTTTATTCAACACTTCTCTACTTTGAGAGCTAGGAGACCACTCAAAACGATTTGTTGATCATTTTTCATGATTCTTAATGCTAAAGGTAAGCTTTGCACTCCCCAAATCCATTTTTCAATCCGTGGAATGTATATTTGTCTGTAATTATTGTTATAGAAGGGTTTTTGGAACTGTTTGGATGGTGGGAAAAGCGCTAATTTGAATAGTGGGAGCATGGGTTAGATCTAGAGTTGATAACATTAAATTTAACCCAGTTAATTAGATATTATTTATTTATTCCCATGTTATATTAATTGTCTATAGACCAAGAACAAGTGAAACATATTCGAAAAAGGAAGAATCAAGTTTCTTAGGGAATTGAAGTTTTGTTTGAGATAAGTGATGGTTGTGAATTCATGTTGTGCGATATAAGTTTGTTATTGCTTCATTATGATACAAGTATATATATGAATGTTACATTATTTATCACACTAGTAATAAATGAGGATAGTTGAATGATTGAATGTCATGAATCACGACTTGATTGTATAATTATGAGAATGTACTTCATGATAGTGATTGTGTCTTGTTTAATGGATCAGTTGTCACACTCCGACACACTAACTAGGATCGGTTTCCACGTACTGGCATAAATATTGGAATAGGTGTCACAACCAAAAGGCGAACTTGGAATTGCTACCATGAACCATTATACTAAAAGTTTGGGTTCGGGTTCCATGAGAAAAATATTTATTTGACATAATTGTATAATTGAGAATTATAAAATGCACTGTTTCTTCGTAAGTGATGTTGATATTGTATATGTTCGGTGTATGCATATTTATTATGTTGTAATAAATTATGTATTTGCACTTCGTGGGATAATCGTGTGATCCTACCAGTGCACTGTGGTTGTGTATTTATACTGCACTTGCTATTTCTTTGTTGAGTACCGGGCATCTTGAAGCGGCTATTGACAGACCTCATTTAGAATACTAGTGATCATTTTGAATTCAAGGTTTAGACAGTTCTTCCGGGCTTCCATGCGTTCTCTTTCTATTGATGGGCATATTTCGGACTTTCACTTTCTAGTTAGTTATTTTTATGTTAGTTTGGGGTTGTACCCCTTCTTGTTTAGACTTAGGGTTGATTTTCTGGTACATTGACTTTCTTGTTCTATGTGTTATTTTCAGCATTTTTTTGTTGGACTTTTGGAGATTATGGGAGCTCTATTTCTTTTCCTTAGCATTTAAAACTACTTCTGTAACTTTAAGGGCCTTAGTTTGATTTAGTTGGGTAGTTTTACTATTACATTGGTTGTTGTAATGGTACTCCCACAGAAGTTTAGTTTGGTTGCCACTTGTTATAATCTGGGTCGTGACTGGGGCACATTGATGTGGAATAAGGAGATTTCGACTAGAAACTTAGCCTCATGCTACGAGAGAGATTCTATCTTAATGTCTTCTTACTGCTAAGCATAAATACCACTAAATAATCATTAATCTTAACTCATCTTATCATTAGGGGACATAGATCTTCACCTTTTATCCTATCATTATGGGACATCGATATTCGCCTCTTGTCTTATCATAGGATATCTTCTTAGACCATGGATGAGAAAACCTTTCACTATCTATGATATTTTTCTGAATAACTTTGAAGTCTTATAGTAATTCACTTCATGCTAGAGATGCCCTGCTACTAATGGAAATAATTTTGAATGCGTGATCTATAATCATTGATGGCATATCTGGATACTAATACTAATCAAAACCTAATTAAGGAATATAGCCTGAAAATCATTGAGGGTAAATCTAGATGTCATTCATGTCATGTGGCAAATTTTCATAGAACATACTGATAGATACCTTTATCTATAATCTTAGTTGAGTCATAAACATAGTTTCCATGAAAACATGCATAATTTCATAAAACATATTAATGGATTCAAGATTCTTCATAAATTCATGTAAATTAGGGTTTATAAAAAAAAATTATAGATAAATGCATGGTTTCACATAAAATTAGTTGAATATAATGTAATTAAATTCAAATCATCAAAATAATATCATAATAAAGCAACTGAATCCATACAAATATAACTCATGAGGAACTGAGTCAAAATCTAGGTAAATCTTTACAAATTAAATTGGAAGTTTAACGAAACTTTGGGACTCAATGGATGAATTGAAACCATTGATTAAATCCCTACATACCTTGATTTTGTAACACTTTAGGATCAAGAAGTCCAGAAAAGGGAGTCAAGTAGGAGGTCATTAGCCCAAAACTGAGCCATGATGCCCTTTATGGAGTCCTTCACAAGCCGTGAAAGGCATCATGACTCGTGGTGGTGCTCGTGGAGCCTTCCCATGTTTGAACAAGAGGGTATACCCTCCCACGAGCCCTTATATGGCTCTTGGTAAGCCTTGCAGCCCGTGGTGGTGGTCGTTGAGGAGAGGAAGAATCCACCTCAAAGACAAACTCCTCCAAGGATCCCCTAGCTGGCTCGTGAAAAGCAAGACGGCTCATCATGGTGGTCGTAGAGGGGCAAAAATACATGTACCCTATCCCTAGGCCACTATTCTAGGACCACTGCTTCCACTATCGCCTGAAGGTCCTTGACGGCTCGTGAGTTCCATCATTTGGTGGTCGCATCAGCTGTATGTCATTGTTAGTTGGGTCTTTTCCGAATTATTTATATTGATACAATGTCATTTTACCCTTACCTGAACCCCTATATAAGTGATTTTAACCACGAAACCAACCTATTCAAGTCATTCTCTTCAATTTATAAAAGAAGAACAAGTCTTTTTCTAAAAACATTTCTCTCCCTAGAAAAGCTTGAAGAAGAATGGTTCAACCTAGGGTTCAAAGTAAACTATCCCACTCCTCCATTTAAGTAAATCAATTTTCATTGAGGTATGATTGTTTTTTGTCCATATAAGTCTTTTATCCAGGGATTTCCAAACTTCTCTCCAATTTTCAAAGTTAGAATTTCTCAGTTAAGTTAGGGTTTTTCATCTAAGTTTTAGGTTCTCTTGATTATTGATTTAACTATTTGAATTATTATCTCCAGGGCATGAATAAAGTTAGTTTTATGTTTTTATGATGATCCCCCATGACACCATGTGCTTCACATGTTTTCGATGTTATGATTATATAATGTGTGTTTTGTATTATGAAAGAGAAGTTTATGAATTCAAGCATTTTCTTATGAAATGAGTGTAAATGTATTAAGGATGATTTGAAAGTGAGGTATGAATGATTTTGATATTGTTATGTTATTAAAAGAATTTATCATATACACATGTAAGCATGAATTTTCAAAAGTTTTCTCACATGATAAGGGTTTTGAGGGTTTAAAGAAATTCGCACCTAAAATGAACCAATGTTAAGGAGCTATTCTAATGTTGAGGAAAGAGATGATTACCCATACTCTAAAATTTTATGAAAAGAGGTGATTACCCATGTCACATGATTAAAGGACAAGAGGCGATTACCATGTAACATGAAGAAAGGACAATAGGCGTGTAACGACCCAAGAGCACCCCTAGTCATTACCAGTGTATTCGGCCTCGAAGAGAATGCCCCTAGCATTCGTCATAGCACGTATCATACATTAAAAATGTGGAAAAATTAAGACTTCTACTTTGGAAGTTCAACTTCACTTCATATATGAAAATAGAGTCTAACTTCGTCACAATGTACCATCTATACATAGAGGTATACAAATTAGAGACTTAGCCCTTAAATCAATTAGAAGTCTAATAATTGGAAAGTACAATAAAGTCGTTCAACATAACAAAAAACTAGGAAGCTAGAACATATGTTATTGTCATCGGACTTGAGGACTCACCAACTTACAGAAGCAAATCTAAGTGTCTTGAGAAATAGCCTTGAAGTCTTCCCAAAGGCCCGAACCTACAACGTATTGGAAGAAGGGAAGAAAATATGGTTAGAACATCACATGTATTTAGTATGTCTACTATGCATTAAAATCATTAATGCATGCATAAAAGGACATTTCTGTCAACCATGATTTTTATCAAGTAAGCTCAAGATATCCATAACTTAAGACATGCTTTTTATCAAATAAGATCAACATACCCATAAGTTAAGTATCATAAGACAACCCAACATAATATCATCACAAAATGTAAACAACTCAAGCAATACTTGTGGAATGCAAAGAATAGAATCCCATAACCCTATGCAAAGATAAGTATAACATTAAGCAACTTACTTCATACATATATTCATAATCAGATATTTCATCATGAGTTTTCATATTCATAAAAATCAAACATAGCTTAACATACATAGGCCGTAATCAACATAATCACAAAAAAAACACTACAACAACCATCTCTTAGGATCCCACAAGTGTAATGTGTAAGAAAAGTCTCATACCCTCCCTCAAATTCAAATCTTTCTGAGTAAAGACATATTGTAAACTACGATGATCTGTATAAACTTCACACTTGACCACATATAGATAATGTCTCCATTGCTTTAATGCAAATACAACTTCAGCCAACTCCAAATCATGGGTCGGATAGTTATGTTCATGCACTTTCAATTGCCTCGAAGCATAAGCAATTACATTCCTCTCCTGCATTAGCACTGCACCCAAACCAGAATAAGATGCATCGCAATAAACAATAAAATTCTTACCTTCCACTAGCAAGGTATGAATTGGCGCAGTAGTCAACAAGGTCTTGAGTTTCTGGAAGCTTTCTTCACATTCATCCGACCATACAAATGGAACATTCCGCTTAGTAAAATTTGTCAGTTGCGAAGCAATAGAAGAAAATCCCTTGACGAATCGACGGTAGTAGCTAGCTAAACCAACAAAGCTCCTTACCTCTGAAACATTAGTAGGTCTTACCCAACTCTTCACTGCTTCAATCTTAGAAGGATCCACCATCACTCCATCCTTAGAAACAACGTGCCCCAAGAAGGACACTGAATCGAGCCAAAACTCACACTTGGAGAATTTGGCTAAAGCCTTTTCTCCCTTAACAACTCCAATACAATTCTCAAATGCTCCTCATGTTCTTTCCTGCTCTTTGAGTATATCAGTATATCATCAATAAATACAATAACAAAGAGGTCCAGATATGGCTTTAAAATCCCGTTCATTAGGCTCATGAAAGCAGCAGGGGCATTCGTAAGCCCAAAAGACATTACTAAGAATTCATAATGCCCATACCTGGTTCGAAAAGCAGTCTTTGGCACTTCTGTTGCCCGTATTTTCAACTAATGCTAACCGGATCTCAAATCAATTTTAGAGAAGACACAAGCATCTTGTAACTGATCGAACAAATCATCTATGCGAGGAATGGGAGACTTGTTCTTAATAGTTACCTTATTAAGCTGTCTGTAGTCTATGCACATCCGAAAACTTCCATCTTTCTTCTTCATAAATAAAACAGGAGCACCCCAAGGGGATGCACTTGGTCTAATAAAACCTTTACCTAACAACTCCTGAAGTTGGGCCTTTAACTCCCTTAACTCAGCTGGAGCCATTCTATAAGGGGGAATGGAAATGGGGCAAGTACCCGGCTCCAGATCAATACAAAAATCAATATCCCTATCCGGTGGCATACCAGGAAGGTCTGCAGGAAACACATCCAGAAACTCACGGACTATCGAAACAGACTCAATCGAAGGTACTTTGGAGGTATCATCCCTGAGATGTGCCAAGAAGGCTAAACAACCCTTACTCACCATCCTCTTAGCATGAAGAAAACAGATAATACGAACTGGAGTGGAAGTATAGTCACCCTCCCACACTAGCGGATCTGTCCCAGGCTT
>NC_028648.1:62544073-62638396 GCF_001406875.1 Solanum pennellii
TGCCCGCCACCCCGACTGAACTGGTGACCACCATTACCTTGGCCACCACGTCCTCTAGAATGGCGGCCTCTACCATGACCACCTCTTCCTCTAACTACTGGGGGTCTATAACTCTGTTTTGGACAATATTTCCTAATATGTCCAACCTCTCCACATCCATAACAATTCCTGGAGTCAAGTATAGGTCTCTGTGAAAATGACGAAGTCTGGAGATAACCTCTAATCTCAGAAAAAGGTTGACTGGACTGCGACGGACCCCCAGCTGAAGCCTGCAATGAAGACTGAATAGGACGGGATGGATAACCTCCTGAACTCTGCCCTCTGGAGTAAGAACCACTAAACTCACCTCCCTTACGAAACTTCTTAAATGTCGATGCTGTGGTGAAGTCGTCTGGCTTCACCCCCTCTACCTCTATCACAAAATCAACCACTTCCTGAAAGGATTTTTGCTGCAGCAGCTACCTGTAAGGCTGGAATCTGCAAATCTGTCCTCAATCCTTTCACAAAGCCGCGAATCAGCTCTTGTGGACTGAAGCAAAGCTGAGTGGCATACCTGGATAGTGCACGAAATTTGGCCTCATAAGCAGCAACAGACATCCTTCCTTGCTCTAGGCTCAGGAACTCATCTCTCCTCCTATCCCTCAAATTTCGGGGTATATATTTCTTCATAAATAAGCTAGAAAATGATGCCCAAGTCATAGGTGGTGCCCTTGCTGGTTGACACTCAACATACGACCCCCACCACATTTTGGCATCCCCCTGAAACTGATAGGTCACAAACTCAACACCGAATCGTTCTACTATGTCCATCTTATGTAGAAGCTCATGACAATCAACTAGAAAATCATAGGCATCTTCAGATTCAGCACCCTTGAATACTCGAGGTTTCAACTTTAAGAACCTAATGAAAAGTTAATGCTGATCACCTGTCATTATAGACCCTGTAGTCAATCGAGAAAACGTGCCTACTTCCAATGATGCGTCCATGCGGGGAGCTACAGCAGCTGCATGTTGTACTCCCTGAACCTGAGGTGCTGGTGCAGAAAACACTGGAGGTGTCTGGCCTTGATAAGATAACCCGCTAAGATAAGTAAGAACCTGATTAATCAACTCTGGGGTAGGCTGGGGTGGTACTTCCTTATCCTGAATCTGCTCATTTTCCCCTTCTTCACCCTCTCTCACTACCTCATCAGTCGGTGGAGGAGTCACTGCTCTATTCCTAGCTGCACCAGGAGTTTGTCCTCTGCCTCTAGTGGGCGTCCTCCTGCGACCTCTACCACGGCCTCTTGCCACTGCTCCTCCTCGAGTTACAGCCCCAATGGTTGGCTCAAACGCACCTTGTCTTGCCGTTGTTGGTGTTGGCACAGTTGTTGCTCTAGTTCTAACCATCTGCGAAATAGAGTGAGAAGGTCAGATACCAATTGGATCCAAGTAATAGCACGAAAGAACAAAGAATGGAGTTCTCCTAAAGTCTTATAGCCTCTCGAAGAAAAGTAAAGGCGTCCCCATACCGTTCCTCAAGACTCTACTACACTTGTCCTTGTGTGATGAGACCAACGAACCTAACGCTTTGATACCAAGTTTGTCACGACCCAAAACGAGTCGTGAGTGGCACCCACACTTAACCTGCTAGGTGAGCGAACCAACAAATCTAAACCCCAACATTTACCAAAAGTTCAACTATGAATAATAAAAATAATGCGAAAGATCCAAAACTTACTAATGTAACCAACTAAATAAGCTTCTAAAGTTTAACACTTATTATCTACAAAATCTGGAAGTCATCACATCAAGAACACCTATCCTCAAATTACCAAGTCTAAGAGTATTTAAGAAAACAAAATAAGTAAAAAGATGGTCCATGTCCGAAATTCCAAGACATCAAGACGTGAATGAGAGAATCCAGCACGAGCTAGAAATAATAGCTCACCCTGAACTCTGATGTGCTGGAGACTGATTAGAGCTGTGGGCGAGTCGAAGTCGATGGTACACTTGCTGCACTCCACAAAAGAACAAAGAAGAAAAAACAAGTAGGGGTCAGTACAAGGAACACGTACTGAGTAGGTATCATCTGTCAACTCAAAATAGAAATCAATACATAATGAATAATAATATAAAATCAACTACAATACTTAACATGTGGCAAGAAACAAACACATGAACCATTGACAACAACAACATCATAATAGGTACACCATCAATCACAACATCAAGCACACGTATGAGGACTCATGCCTCCACACCATACTCATTTGAAAAATAGGTTCCTTGAGATTAAGTATATTAAGTTACATCAAGATTCCTTGTCTTTAATGTTATTGTATCGGAACGTGACACTCCGATCCCATAATACCGTGTCGGAACGTGACACTCCGATCCCATAATACTGTGTCGGAACGTGACACTCCGATCCAATTATCTCATTATTTTATTTCAGCAAGTCTTCTTTATTCAAGGCGTCATTTTAATAGAGAGGGTTCAAGATTCGAATTTCAACACTCTCATAATTTTAGGCCAACCACAAACCACACAATCAAATCATACAACCACACAATCAAGTACATAGGAGACTTTACAATATCACACAATACATATCAATCGTTATTTAGAGTTTATCTATCAAATAGAAATAAACCATAACCTACCTCCACCGAAGAACTGAAGTCAAGCAACTACTTCTCCAATGTTCTTCCTTTCCTCAATGCTTCTAAACATTTCTAATCTATCAAGTATATAATCTTTGTAAACAAACACGCTCAATTCTATAATCAAGTTCGAAATTTATATGCCAATAAACAGGTAAAGATCACTCATATTCGCTAAATTTCAAGTCAAGGATTAAATCTCAATTCCTACGTTACATACATAATGTCTTCATATTTAATTATATATCTCAATATATTAAAACTTTATTATATTATAATAACAGAACGAACACTTGCAAACATAAATTTATGTTAATCCAATAACCAACAATCATCAGCCCTTAAAATATTTAGTTATCATTAACTAATGACTATCCTACAAAATATTATACCTCGAGTCCGTGAATGACCACGTTGCACTGTATTTATCAAACTTTCACAAGTTTATCCAAGTAACCATTTTCCTTCCACCCACAGTATTATGTTAGCCATTCCCTTTATCATATGCCAATGTAACCCAACCAATTGATAATTCAATAATAATAATAATCCACAAACCATTTCTTTCCAAGTCAATATATAATATTATATATAAAAATAGTAGTATCAACCATTTAATTTCTCTAAAGAAACTATGACCAATTAAATATGAAACCCCACACTGTCATCAAGTTACATACGGTAACTTGAATTTAAAATAAAAAAAATCAAACAACCATCCATTATACCCTTTAACGTTATCCTGCCAATATCAATCTTAATTAATTTACAATCATTAAGAAAGACCATTATTTATTAATTTAATACACCCCATTTCAATTTCATAATTATAATCCTAAATAGTCCAAAATATCCACTTAAATCTATCAGAAAGTATTTTCTAACATAAAAAGTTCTAGTGCTCAAAACGATCGAAAATGGTCGTTACTATAACTTTCTTAGATATGGTTTCATGTTGTTCCGACCAACCTATTCCTAAGTCCATCATTAGTACAAGAAGGATACCATTACGGCGTTCAACTTCAAGGATATCATAACCTTTTTTCTATATTGAAGGTGCTAAGTTATTGACCTTCTTTACATGTTCAAGGTTACTTACTAGTAATACGTAAAGGGGTACTATCTTAGGTCTACCGATCCAAGACTTTCATTCGACATTCATTCATACACATTCATGACAAAGTTGCGTAAGCCTACTAAGTAAAGATGTTCATATTCATAATCTTCATGTATCAAGTAGAGGAACATTGGTCTACCAAAAAAAGACACACACATCATCATCTTATCACATGTACAATAACATTAAAGTAGCACATAGGGACAACAAAGTCTACTACAAGTCACCCAATTCATTCCTATAGAAACATCAACATAGTTCATCATAAGACTCATACCTCAATCCCATATATACACCTATATCACATAACCCTTTACATTACTCAACTATACAAGCTATAATATGATATAAACCTAACCATATATAAATGCTGCCAAGGCCATATTCATCACAATTATAACACATAAGCACCGCTACTAGTAGTGGACCATACCAATAAACACAATTCAATACATATACTACACAATATAGAAGAGATTAGGTCATCTTACCACCATTCCATCATCAACACCACTAATCCTTAGCTTTCTCAATCAATTCACTTCACAAAGTCTCTTAACAGTAGTCCTATAATGAGATACACACACTTACAATACATGAATCACATCAACATGAGATCCTCCTACCAAAGGTGATTGTAAGGTTCACTAGAGTGAGTTGTGAAGGGATCGACCATACAATCCCTTTCACACACACTTAAGAGATCCTATAGACTACCTAGGATAAGATCATTCTAAGTTAATACAATAGCATACGTATAATATTACATTATCCCTTCCAAAGGTTATCAAATGACTTACTTAGTAAATCGAGAAGATAAAGTCCATGATTGACCTCTTAAATATTACATAAATAATCCATAAGACTATCTAAGCTTGGATTATGTCTACATAATCAACCATTTTCCCTAACTAGAGTCATTCGTAAGACTTATCTAATTAAGATACGAAGTGACCATTCCTATACCCCCTTCACACCTTAATTAGACAACCCTTAACTACTCTAGATAAGTACTTATTCATTTAAAATTCTTTCTTAACTTAATCATTACATTCATTAGTTCATTTAAGATACATTCATCACATAAGGACATTCAAGTAATGGACTTGAAGAAGACCTAGGGACTCTCACTATCATCTTCAAAGCCTATTGTGCAATGTCTAGATAGCATCCCATACCACCACCTAAACTTTATAGAATTTCTCTAATGCTAATAGGTATCCCATATGACGAGAATAGTCAATAACTGACATAAACGATGGTAGCAAATCACGGAATCCAGAGTTGTAACCTACTCCGATGGAGGGTGTTCTACTTGCCAATGGTAGAACTTGGACACATCCCATGTAGGCACGTGGTTCGGGAATATGAACGACTTACTTTGTACTCTTGTCTCGTTCTTCACTAGATCTACTTTCCAAATCATACTCACTCGGTTCTAGCCTTTGTTTTCATAGAGTAATTTACATTAAAGGATCATACAAAGGGGTTCCGTATTGAGTTCATAACCCGATCACATTCACTCTACCAATGAGGTACTCTAGGGTTGCCTTACAATGGCGAAAAGATAGCTCATCATGACTTTACTAAGGAAGATATGATGTCGCTCCAGCCAACCAACCTTAAGTCCATCATTCATTACAGGAAGGATACCATCACAGCTTTCGACTTCAATGTCATAACCTTACCACTAGGTTCAAGGTTTCACATTAAGTCCATCTTAGCTTCATTCAAGGTCACTTGTCATTTATACACTCAAGACTAAGAGGATTTATCATCCTAAGTCAAGAGATCTCATATTCTCATTCATACGTGTATCAAGTAAGGGACATGAGTCTACCACACAAGACACGCCATAATTTACATAGAACCTTTAGCAGGTCATTCTAGAAGCACATAGGTACAACCAGCCTCATCTTTAGATAATCCTATCCACTATTGTGCTTCATCAATATAACCATTATAGACTCATATAATCAACTAAGAACAATCATGCATCAACTCTAAGACTACACACATAATGACATAGTCATACTCTAACATGATCACCTAACAACGTCAATAGAAGAACACATACTTTCACATTACTAACATGTAGGTAGATATGATCATACTTCACATAATCAACTACACACATCATCATAATATCTCAAGTAATGATGACAAGGCCATGATCATCATAATACATAAAGTAACATCGACAAGGCCATATCAGTTGCAAGTAAAGCAGATAGCACCGCCACCATAAGTGGATCATACCAATCATAACGTAATACAAGTCTAACTAACATAAATTAATTATAATTAAGGTATCTTACCACCAATCCATTCTCACTACTTCATTCCATAGCTAAATTATCCAATTTAATACCATAAGGCCCTTACCCATGGCCATAATCATCAATTCAATACATATACTATAGTACTCATGAATCTAGGTCAATTCAATATTATATTTATCAATATAATACAACTTGTACATCAATTGAATACAATTCTTACATCATTCAATAGCACATAGAAAAGTACACTAGAATTCATATCACCTATCCCATAAAGTAGTCAAAAACTAGGGTTCATCAATTACATGGGTGCATAGGTTAATTGTGTTAAAATCATAAATTTAACAACAATTCAATCAATATTCAATGATTTAAAACATTTAATGTAAGAACCCATGGATAGATTTAAATTTAGAAAACTCATCGTTTGTGAAGTCTTTGAAAATCACTTTGAAAATTGGCTCCTTGACTAATAGAGTTTCAAGGACCAAAACCCATATCTTAATGAATCTAATACACGATATTGATAAATAATTGACACTCAAATCACCAATCCAATCTCTTTTTTTAGTTTTGGCTTCAATGGAGTTCTAGAGAATTCTTTAGGATATTCGGTTTTGATTTTTAAAGAATCAATTATTGTAAGTGTTTAAGGAATATAAACATGTCTAAAATAACCAAAGTACCCATAAGTAACCACCCTTTCTCTTACTTTTACTTGGGGTGAAATTCCGATTTCACCTCTTGAATTTACAATGAAGCTGCGAAATTGACAGCCCTCACAGACGAATCCAAACGACGCCTGTTTCCCAACCAACAACCTGTCCTATTGGTCCGTGGTTTTGGACAGAGTCTTATCTTTTGCAGGGACTCCTCCCATGCCTAAGTCATTACCAACGACTCCCATCGAAGTGCATCGAATGGTCAACGAGGCGTTTACTGCCTCCGTCATTTGGGACTGTATTGGGCAGTCTTGGCTCGTGATAAATGTCCTTCCTCAAGGACCCTTCGGTTGTCCTTGGGGACTTTCACCCTAACGTTTCCAACCCGAATATGTTCGTATACAATTTTAGGACCTCTCACATAAATTTCATCCAAAACAAACATGTAAAACTCGACGAAACATGCCAAAAACACACAAGGTCGTTTCAAGTAAAACCTTTCGAATGGACGTTCTTAACGTTTGACCTCCTAACTTCATGAAATTTGACACACTTCCTATAGACACTATAATAACTAATATCAGGACCTCGCGTGCTCATGAAACACACATGAGGCACATAGGTGACTTAGTCATCGAACGTCTTAGTCGTCCCTTGACATTTCACTTCCAAATAACCTAAAACTCTAGGCACTGCCTCATTACCACATTATAGACAATTTTAGGACCTTAGACCCTCATGAAAACCATGCAAGGCTCTAGATTCATCTATGTTATTTTTGAGGTATTACAGGTTTGTTGTCAAGGAGCCCTAGGAGGCTTATTTATTGTGATCCCTTTGTTCCTATTTAGTGAGGAATGAAGAGGAGAGTCCCTCTAAAATTCAAAGAGCACAATTCTCTTGCCTTTTGTTTTGGCCATTTCCGGAAAGACACAATAATTCAAGATAAAGATCAGGTGAAGTTTAGTCGTATACAAACTAAAAACAAAGATAATTTAAAACAAGTTTAGAGGCTCGCCGAAGGTGAAGGCAATTTTCCTAACAGATTGGATGAGCTAAAGCGAGCTCACCATAATTGATCAAACATGGATTACTTTCACTCAAGCATGAAAGCTAGAGTCAATTACAACTCAATGATTCATCGAGTTGGTTTCAGCGGGCTAAGACAAGTCCGCCAAAAGTGACAAATGCACAACTAAAAGGGACAAGAAAAATTGGTGATGTCTACTCCCACTTGGAGATTGATCGATTTATTTTCGATAGGAGAAGACAAGACCACTGAATGAGATCGTGCCTAGGTCACGTATTAAAATTTAGAAGGTGCTTTTAGGGCTAACTCATCGATTGGGTAAATCATCTGGGCGATCTAAGACAAACTCGCCGAATAGGTAATTTTTAGCCTAATGCCTATATTTCATAACTTTTACACAACACATCAACAATAACCATTTCAAATCAATTTTACAAACTATACAAATGCTAGTCTACCCGTGGGTACTCGGACTAATCTCCAAATATCACAATGTATTGCCAAAACCAATTACTTCCCTTAACAAATATGTCACCCCATACATCATTAGGAAAATACAAGTTGTCAAGGCAATATTGGGCTAATCAAACTTCAAGCACACTTAAGTACTGAAGTTTAAAACTTTAACAAACTCTAAGTACCTGTGTAAATTTTATTTATTTTTTCCTTAGCCTCTCAAGTCTTGGCTTTCATATTTCAAACATTACATTACAATTCAAGAGATTTTTTTAATAGTTCTAAATAATAGACTAATAAAGTTATAGCCATGCCTGTAATTTTATCATAATTTTGCCTCCCTTTTATCTAGAATTCATCTCGTGATTCTTTGCGGTGAAAGAAGAGATAACTTCAAAAATAATAATGTACATATCAAATGCTTACTAAGTATAGGCCCCTCAATTTTTTTCTTTTGTGTTTTGAGAATTAAATTATATTAATTTTGGTTGATATTTTAAGATATATATTTTTGATTAAATTAAATACATTTTTCAAATAAAAAATATGAGAATATTTCTAGAGTAGTAGGAGTAATTATAAGTTGCAAGATAACCAATTAATTCTCTATGCAAGTAAATAAATGAGTAATGCCTTTTTATTCGGAAAGTCTTTGAGCTAATTCCTTGAATATTTATTTATATTTATGAAATTATTTATTAATTCTTTCTTTATTTAAAATAGAAAAATAACTCAAAATGTTATTTTTATTATTATTATTTTCGAAATATGTTGAATATTACAAAAGATTTCTTCCCTCCAAGTTGACACTTCATGTCACATTAAATATTTTATTCAATTCAAATTTGAAATTTTTAATAATTAACAAAAATAAAAATACAAAATATTATCATTCTAGAAGAATCTTTTTATGAACATTTTATTATATGATACCACATACTTTATGACACAATTTTTTTTTAAAAAAAACATGTGCTTTGACATACATAAAGCCTAATAATATTATAGAGAGCAATAATATTCATTTGCAGCAACTAAAAAAGATAAGAAAAGAAAGTCTTTTATCTTGGATAGAATGAAATAACAAGCAAATCAAAGGAAAAAAATAAGATCACAAATCCAAACTTAGTAATAAGTTGACATGATTTAAACCAATGCAGAAATCTATATCTCTATCCGAAGGCATACTAGAAAAATCAGTAGGAAACACTTCTCTAAATTTCGATACCACAAGAAAAGACTCAATGGAGGGAGACTCAACCTCAAAATCCCGGATATAAGACAAATAATCCAAACAACCTTGCCTTACCAGTTTCCTAGCTCGAATCGAAGATATGATATTAGACTTGTACACCCCTTCCCACTCTATTTTCTCCCTACCGAGGGATCTCTAGAGTCACAAACTTAGTATTACAATTTAACAGAACATAATAAAGAGACAACCAAGTAATGCCTAAGGTTTGGTCAAAGTCAGTCTTGTCCAAAATCACCAAATTAGTCTATGTTTGAAAACCATAAAAAAAATAGGACAAACAGGATATGTTAGACATCGGTGACTATGACAGCTCTCCAACTAGGGTACAAACACGGATTGATGCATCAAGTATATCACAAATCATATCAAAACCAAAGTAAAACTGCACAGACGCATAAGAATAAGTAGAACTCAGATCAAATGACACATTAGCCATTCGGTTACAGACAAAGAATAGTACATGTGATCAGTGCATAAGATGCCTCAGCCTCAGTCTTGCCATGAAAGGCATGATAATGAGCCCTGTCATATGACAGACGACTTCCCTTTCTAGATGCACTATGCCTCTGCTTGCATTACCATTTCCTCGACCTGTGCGACCTCACTGATTTTCTTCTTATCCACCTTGTGGATGCCTTTGACCATTAATACCATTTCCCGTGGGTACCATTGCTCTAGTCTGTTGTGTGGATTTCGACATGCTCGAAAGGGGACAATATCTCCTTATATGAACATGTTCTCCACAATTATAACAAGTGCGATCTAATGATGGTCTACTACGCACGAATGTTTTGACTCCCTTACTATCTTGAATCAAATTTTGAGGTGTAGTTCCTGAGTAAATTACTTGTAAAAGCGGGCATAGTGGATTGGATTGGTCATGCCGCAAGTGTTGGCTACCTAAACCTATGGAGTAGGAATCCTGAAAGATTCTTGTATTGTTAGCCTTTTTAGCCAATACTTTAGACTGACTCTCTCGCCTCACACCTCCACTTTCTTCACAAAATTTGTTACCTCATTAAAATTTTTCCATGCAGTAGTCATGTGTACATACAATACCCACAACTCAGAATATAGTCTTTTAAAAAATAGGTGCATCCTATCTTCCTCAGTAGTCACCAATTGTGTAGAACATCTAGACAAAGCATGAAACTTAGCCACATAAGCAGCCATAAACGTACCACCTTACTCCAAAGACATGAACTCGTCTTTTTTGCGATCTGTCAATGTCCGGGGCACATACTTGTTCAAAAATAAAGCAAGAAATTGGGTCCAAGTGAGTGGGGGTAAAGCTGAAGATCTGCATTCCACATAATCTCTCCACCATTGCTTAACCTTACCTTGAAGTTGAAAAGTTACAAACTCTACTCCATGCTGATGGACAAATCCAAACTTATAAAGCCTGTCATAAAAAAACTAGAATGAGTTCATATGCGTCCTCACTCTTAGAACAATGGAACATAGGCGGTTTCAATTTCAAGAAGTCAGTCAACATCCCGTGTTCATTACCAAACATAACATGACCTAAAAAAGGATGGAAGAAAGCATCAGTTCCTACATTTCCACCCACCTTGGGGACAGTGATAGCAATAGGGTGATTCGTGGGAGCTTGTGTTGCTTGAACTGAGGGAAGCACCGTAGGACCAACCAATTCTTTTATGAACGACACAATCTATTGAGCTAACACTAGGTCTAGGGGAGGAATACCTGCATTCTCGACCTGCACTTTTTTCTTTTTTCCAACATTCTCCTCTATCTCTTCATGACACACATGAGATTTTCAGTTTTGGGAGCATTCGCAATCAGAGCTCCATCCGTAATAGCTGCTACCATTTCTCAAACCTCTACCACTGCCTCGACCATGACCTCTTGCTGTGGATTCCTCAACTAGAACATTGACGGGATCTACGGGTTTGATGCAGTTGAACCTGGTGTTAATAATTTGTGGACATAAGAGTGAAGGATATTACATACCAACTTAGATCACTAGATATCAATTGAAATGAAGTTATAGCACGAAATGAGACAAAAGAAAATAGAAAGATTTCCTAACTTCATATAGCCTCTTGAAGGAAAGCACAAACGTGTCCATACCATTCCGCAAGACTCTACTAGACTCATTTTGTTACATAAAGATCAACGAATCAAGGGATTTGATACCAACTTATTCACAATCCATACTGTCATTATTGACACCCACAATAACCCTCCAGTGGGAGAACGTTACTACAAGCCAACTAACCAAATTAACTATAACTAAAGCATTTAAAGATACAAAAGCAGGTGTAAATGTCTAAAGGAAAATAGGGTGTTCACATAAAATCTGAGAGGCTAATAAAAATAATTGCGGAAGTAAAGCCTAGAACTTTGAAAGTCAATATACCAAACATCTACTAACGGCAATTCTAAGAAAATGGTGCAAATCCAAACTAAACATATGAATATCTATATTATTAATCTAAGTCCAAATAGAATGGGAAAAGTATAACGAGAACTCATGGAAACCTGGAAGACTGGCTGAATCTTGAATTCAATTAATCACCAATCTTCTAAACGAGGTCTGTTAGTAGCTGCCTGAAGATGTTTTGTACTGCACAGATAAAGAGAAATTCAGTATTAGTACACTACAACAATTTACTGTTAGGATCACATGACTATCCCAATAAGTGAAGCATATACAAGCAATCACAACAAAATGAACATGCATATACCATACATATACACCATCAATCATCATTTCAGGATCAATGCAAAATTCCACATTATTAATAATACACATATATGATGCACATGAACATAGTACTCAATCCAAGTTAGTGTGCCAGTCGTGACACTCGATCCCATTTATGTGTTGGAAAGTGACATTCGATCCAAGTTAGTGCGTTGGAACGTAATACTGGATCCATTCAACAAGATATGATCACAAACACAATGTACATTCTCATAATTATAAAATCAAGTGTTGATTCATAACATACAATCATTCACTCATGCTCCTTTACGATTAATATGATTAACTTTCAAACAATCGCATACATACATGCATTACAATGAAGTAATTACTAACATACATCACAACAACATGAAATCAGAACCATGACCTACCTTGAACAAAGCGTAAATCCTCATAAGAAACTTGATTCTTCCCTTTCTGTATTCTTTCCAATCCCTCTAGGTCTACAAAAAAATAATTCAATACGGAGATGAATAATTAAGGTCTAATTTATCCGAATTATGACAAACCCTATAGCCTAAGACCTAAATATGATCCTTAGGTGCATCTATGGCTTTTCCACCATCCAAAACCATTCAAAATCCACCACCAATGATGTATAATCAATATTCTACGGTCTACAGATAGAAAACTATGTTTGCAGAGTGAACATTACATTTAGCACCAAAAATCATGGAAATCTATCAAAAACTCGTCTGGGGTTGTCTCCTAGATCTCCAAAAGAAAAATTGTAGAATAATTGTATTTTTTGGGGTTTATTCGCGACTTAATTGGCGACTAACGGCTATGGCGGCCCCATCCAGCCACAACGGCCCTGCCCTGGAGGGAAATATTCTTCCTTGTTTCTTGCATGGAAATAGTGAGATAAGTTAAGAGTTCGAATCCCCCATTTCACAATGCACTTTTATCCCATGACACTAAAAAACTACCCTTTCACGCTAAGATCAGTTTTAGAAGCTTTACTCGCCCGAATTCAATTTCGTAAAGTTGTACATGTTCCTTAACGTATTTGCTATCCACCTATGCGATCAAATTTATTAATAGAGCCACCATTTGTTACTAGATTTTCCTACACCTAACTGACCTTGCTTTCGTCCAAATCTGGATTAGGCTAGAAATTCATAAGTTACTACGAAAAAGTTTTCTGGCTCATAATTTTTTTTCGTTTGCTTTTCTATAACGACGGGTACATGTCGTTACAAGGAGCCTGTTGGAATTTTCAATCCAAATTACAATAAAAATGATAGTACTTCCCTATAGAAGAAAAAAATTCTCACACAACTAAATCTCTATAATACTATTCGCCAGGTTTCGAAATGGTAGAAAAGAAGTACAAAAGTTTAATGCACTTTCAAATTTTTCACGTGGGCATGTATGAAATTTTGTTTCACTTTAAGCATAGACAAAACATGGAGAAAAGTTTAAACCATCAATGATGTTTTTCCATGTTTTACAAAAAAAGTTGCTCTATTAGAGGAGTTATCTATATGTTGAATTTCTTGAAGAAATTAGTGGTTGCATTTGATTTAATATCTGAAAATTTTATAATTATTTGATTGGATATGATATATGTCACAATAGATATAATGATCCGGAATGTCATTTTTGAAAATCTTTATAAAATTACCATTATCCCCTCTAGGTAGTTGTCTCGGGTTATTTCAATCGGTAGATAGAGTGTACTTGGGAATTTTTTGACTATTCGATAACTAATGGTATTAAATTGACAAAAAAAATTTAAAAATAATTAAATTATTTAGTTGATAATAATGAGCTAAGTCTGAAAATTTTAAAACCTTATATCATTTGGCCCATGTACAAAAGTAAGTTAGAAGGGTTTGATAATTTTAGACTATGTAATTTAAGAGGAAATAAAATCTGGAAAGCGAGACGATAACAATGATATCAACAATTATCAAATCTACTGACCAATTCTAGATTGTAAAAAATTGGTCTTAGGGTGCTCATTCATCCGGTTGCAGACCAACTACCTATAGTTGTCGATTTCCTTTTTTTTTATTACGTAAATTATGTTGATTTTTCTTTATAAGTTAGTGGGTGTATTTATAGTTGATATTGTTTGTTTATGTTAGGGGTGGAAGTATGGAGAACTGGTGGTCAGGAAATTTAGTAATAATGATTATTTAATGATGAGGGTTAATGATAATATAATCAATTGAGTATTTTGATTAATTGGGGTAGGTTGATGATTTCCTTCAAAATGTGATATTTGGTTGTTTCTTATTTTGTGGTAGTTTCAAGATTTGAAGAATTATATTTTCTAAAATAAAAATAAAATTGAGACTTAACACTATACTTGAAATTTAAGAAGTATGAGAATTGACATGTTAAACTTGATTATAAATATGAGACTTAATCAAAATGGAAGGCTTAAGTTTCAGAGTGAATGTTCGACTATCTGAGGCAAGTGGATTTCTAAATCCTTGTTAAGTGTATGAAATGCGGTTTTTTTCTTGTGGTATATGTTTGGGAGTAATGGGACTTGGTGATGGGTTGATTTGTCCACATTGATTAATTCTAATGATGAAAAAAAGGCAATAAAAGGCAATGTAATTAATTATTTGTGTGTGATATGTAGATGACGGAGAATGGTTTGAAAGGCTTGTTGAATCATTGTTGTGAATTGTATATGCAATGAAAATGGTCATCTCCTCGTTATTTTTGTGAACATGTCATTTGCATTGTTCATAGACATAGTTGTGATAAGTGTTATTTGCATTGAGAATAATAAGAAATTAAAGAGGATATACAATTTCGAGGGATGTATCGCGCGCCACAATGGATACTATATTTTGAGGGACTTATCGCCACATCGTGATGATTACTATTATCGAGGATTGTAACGCACGCTGAAATGGATGCATGGACAGATTTGTCCCACATGGGTCCCTACTGAAAGACATCAGGTTTGTATCATTGGCCCACACATGCATCACTATACCTGACATTGTATTTCATTGCATTGCACTTCTTTATTATTAGTGAACTCGATCTTGTGTATTGCTGACCTTGTGTGCCTTTCTGTGGAACTCGTGACTGATGAATATTGAGCCTGTTGTTGAAGATATGCAATTGTTAGAGTGTTGTTGTTCAGGATATGACATTGTTAGAGTGTTGTTGAGATATGTGCTTGTAAATTGTAAACTACTAGGTAGAGCTGATTTTTATACAGGTTGTACTTGTGGAAGTTCTGTTGGGGTGGTAGGAGTACCCGCATTTCATCCCTTTAGCTTGTGTTTACAGGTTTACTTGCTGAATACCATGTGGTTTGGTACTTACCCCTTGCTTCTACAATTTTTTGGTAGGTTACTAGCCCAGACCATTGTGATATATTCTATTCTTTTCCAAGGCTTGTTTGAAATTCGTGAGGTAGTTGTTTGTCATCTCAGTATACCTTCTTACTCATCTTTATGATCTTGATTCTTGTTATACTCTAGAAACAATGTCATATGAGATTTGTATTTTGTTTTGATTCAATTTTAATACCTTAGAGACTTGTACACGTGACAACCAAATTTTAGGGGTATTTTTGAATTTATTATAAAATTCCCGCATTTTCTTTGTAATGGTTCAGTTTTAGGCTGACTTGTATTGGTGAGATAAGACGAGTGACATCACATCCATGTTGAGTCGTGACAATAGATTTTATTATGATTTGATAGAAGTAAAGGGAAAACTAGCATTTCTAGACTGTTGTGAATGTTTTATCGGTAGAAATAATTAGTAGATTTTAGAAAATTTAAAAAAGAAGAATGGAAAAGTCATGTCATACATGTTCCTTCCTAGTGAAAAGTCATGGATGATATACCGAAACCATTGTATAGTTCTCCTCAAGTATACTATGATTCTCGTGATGGCGAGATTATATTTATTGTGATGCAAGTTTGTATTTTAGTTTGTCACCTTTATGATGTTGGGAAAATAGCTGGAGATATTTAGAAATTCATGAAATTTTCAGTGAGGATGTAATTTATAACATTAATTTTTATGTAGAAAGCCTGTACTTATGCTAAAATAAATAAAATTATTGTTTTATTACTAAGTGTGGACTTGTGAACTTCTTATTTTTTTCTTTGATTTGTTTGCTATTTAATTTTATAAATTAAAAAGACATTTTTTTTCTTTTCTTTTTTTAGTCTCTCCTAATGAATATTATTGATCTCTATAATATAAAATAATATAGGTTTTATGGCTGTAAATGTTTTATCAAATAATATAAAAAAAATAAAAAAATCTTCTAGAATGGTAATATTTTATCTTTTTCTCTTTTCTAATAAGAATTTCAAATTTAAATTGAATATAACATTTAACATGTCATGAAATGTCAACTAGAAGAGAAGAAAATTTTTGTAATATTTAGTATATTTAGAAAATAATAACAATAACAGTTGAGAAATTTTACATTTTCATTATAATAATAATTTTTACGTCATTTTCGAACAATATATATTTCTTCTTTTGTCATAATTTATGTCACATGTATGGAATTAGGAGAGTCAACAAAATTTCTTATATGATTTTGAAAGTATTTTTCAATTGTTAATTATTATAATTTATAGTATTATTTACGTAACTTGTAATAATATATTTGCAAGATTTATGAATCCAATATATTAAATTACCTTCCAGTCAAGAATGCTTAAATCATATTGTGAACCATGATAGCTAAAAAGAGAGGAAATAGTGGCCCCCGTTGCTATTTCATTATTTATTTGAATAAAAGTTGAGGCATAATAGCAACCAGTGGCTTGATAAGCCTCATCGTGTGCAAGAAAATTTCCACAAGATTACGATAATCAAATATAAACTTCATAATTCTTAACACAAAGCACACACTCTTTGATTTAATTTAAGGTTTAGTATGTATTCTTGCTACATTTAGAGGGGAAAAAACTTTTCACTTAGAGTCCAGTAGGTAAAAAGTCTTGCATTGTTATCTCCACAGAAATCTGGACTAACCTTTTTTTAACCCCCAAAGGACAACAAAAACACAATGAGGAAGTCACAAGATTAACAGATATAGACACCTATGTTGCTCAAATTCTTCAAAGATGTCAACAGATGAGGGTCGGATTCTCCAAAACTCTCCAAAAGTAATGTAATTTTGGAGAATCTTACAATGGTGCGGCATCAAAAGACACATAATATGACAATAATTTTAGTCTTTTATTGCTCAAATCAGAATTGAATAATTTATCTAAAAAAGAAACATTATGTGTCATCCAACTGCTATTTAATTACTGCTTTTAAACCACAGTAAATTTAATTTTAGGCTAAATGGTAGTAAATTTAATTTTAGGCTAAATGGTCTGGTGGATCCTAATACTTACATGAATTTGTATTATGGACCCTCCTACTTGACCATTTGTCAATTGTACCTTAAAACTTAATGAAACTCAATATTTTAAGCATTCTGACCATTGACCAAACTTATGTGATAACTTAATTGTTAACATGGCACAAACACGTGATTTCACGCTTTCAAGGAGCATTAATATCAAAATTTATACTAAAAATATTATTTTCTTAACAAAGACTAAAATAAGAAAATTTAATCTAATTTGTTTTTTTCACTTGTTTCTTCCTTTCCCACCCTACAAGTAACATCTCACAAATTGAAATAGCTAAGTTAGTTCATTCGTTATCATTTTGTTATTTACTTATATATATATTTGAGTTGCCATTTTGGCTAAGTTAAATGTTTATTTTGGAAATATTTTGATTTCCATTCCAGACAGTTGAATTAGTTAGCATTCGAAATTTTTTCTTAATGCATTAAATCATCCGCTAAGTAAGTAAGCCAGGACAAGGGGTCGCTTGAGGCCAACAACGGTCTCCGAGAGTTGGCCACGTCCAGTGTGTAGGCTCGGGGCATGAAAAAGTTGTTATCAACGCACAGAGTTTAAGAGTCCTAGGGAATCTATGAAGTTGTGTCTGTAGAGTCCTAGTCATCGGTGTGAAACACACCACATCTATAATTAGGAGGCTGCAACATTTAGGCAATTCCTCACTTCTTTCATACTCACTTTGTGTGTTAGAGTTTATCTCTAAAAAGTTTCTTTCTAACTTGCGCTTACGCGTAACCGATTATGAGTTGAACTTTGTTTGAGAAGTCTTTTTGGGGCGTTTGTTTCCCGTGTGATATAAGAGAAACTAAGAGATGGTTGTTGATATCAGAAGTAGAATGAGCTTGTTTGTAGATAGGTAGTCTTGTTTATCGAGTAAGGAAAGTAAAGTTTCGATGTTAATAGATGACATGGACATAGCAAGGGTGATGATCCATGTGCAATACATAAAGGAGGAAAAGATTAGGGATAGAGACGAGTTTAAGTATAAGAGGGATAAGACAAAAGGAACGTGTCCACGGAGCAAAGGAATAATGTGACTGGTCTTTTTCCTAATAGAAACAGAAAGGACATGCTTCATCATCTACTAGTGCACATACACCAAGGAACCAATGTTGTACAATACTCAAGATTTTAGGAACTTTAGATTTAGATTTGTGTATTCGCAAGGTGGTAAGAAATAATGGGGTACTTAGACTCCTGCATGTACTAGGTGTGGTAGAACCCACATAGGATAGTGTGTCGGGGTCAGACAGGTTGCATCAATCGTGGACAAAAGGGTCACTTCATGAAAGAGTTTCCACAAAACATGCAAGAAAATGGTACCAACATAGGAACAAACAACCTATATGCTATCACCAGTCGCAGAGACTAAGAGGATTCTCTAGATGCTTTCACTGGTATGATTTAAGTCTTTGACTTTACTGTTTATGCTTTTTTAGACCCAAGAGCGAGTTTATCTTTTGCAATTCCATATGTTTCTTTGAATTTTGATGTTTTTCTTGAGCAACTTAGTGAACCATTCAGTGTTTCCACACCTAATTTTTAGTCTATTCTAGCTGAGCGAGTCTATTGTGATTTTCCTGTTTCCGTCAATCACAAGAGCACGATGGATGATTTAATTAAGGTAGGCATTGTTGATTATTATGTCATTCTTGATATGGTATGACTTCATGCCTGTTATGCCTCAGTTTATTGTATAACTCGAGTAGTTATGTTTCAGTTTCCAAATGAGTCAGTCTTAGAGTGGAAGAGCAGTTCAGTAGTGCCTAATCGTCGTTTATTTTGTACCTTAAGGCAAGAAAGTTGGTTTATAAGGGGTGTGTCTATCACTTAGTCCAATTTAATGACTCTAGTATGGAGATACATCCTATTTATTCAGTTTTAGCTACAGTAGCAAAAGAGTTTCTAGAAGTGTTTCCTGAAGACCTACCCGGAGTTCCTCCTGAGAGAGAAATAGACTTTGACATAGTTATCATTCCATATACTCGTCCTATGTTTTCCACAATACATAATAGCACTACCAGTGTTGAAATTTTATTAGAATAGTCACCCAACCTATGACTTAGAGTTGGTTGCAGTAATATTTGCTTCGAAAGATGAAGCCATTATCTTTATGGTGTTGTTGTGGAAGTGTTCACCGATCACAAGAGTTTTCAGCATGTGTTTCATTAGAAATATCTTAATCTCAGGCAATGAAGGTTGTCTGTAGGTACTACATCCATTTTGAAGAATATAAGAAATAGTTAGCAAAGGAGATGTAGAGACTTACCCAATTAGGAGTTCATTAATGAATTCCACAGAAGGAGGAGTAGTGGTAGTGAATGGGTCTAAATCATTATTAGTTTCAGAAGTAAAAGGCGAGCAAGACCAAGACCTTATCTGTCTTGAATTAAAGTCAAATGTTCATAAGCAAAAAAAAGTGATGGCTTTTGAATAAAGGCGTGATGGTGTAATCATATATCTAGGTAGGTTTTGCGTGCCAATGGTAGATGATTAAATTACTTTAAAGTTTTACCCAAGAGGGTGTTATGAGATTCTCTAAGATGGGAAATCAGTTAGTATGGAAGCTACTTGAGAAGCTAAAGAATATAGGAAAAAAGAGATACCACATCACATCGAATCCAGAGAAGTTCCAAATTAAGGTACTAATAATTTTCTTCGCATTGATATTAAGTTAGCATGTTGTGTTTATATTTTGTTTTTGGATGTTTGAGCTGAATGTAAGATGTTACACCATCAGCCTAGTAAGAAGTAATCTCATAAGAGGATGAATGTCCCCAGGGGGAGATATTAAAACATCTCACAAATTGAAATAGCTCGGAAAAAAAGCTTAGAAGTTGAAACAGTCAGTTTTGGAAAAAATTAAAATCTGGAAAATTTTCTTAAGTTAGGAAAAAAAATGAGTTTTTGGTCAAATTCTAACGTCCATAAATCCTAGATCAGGATGAGTTAGGCATAGTTCCGGATATGGTTGAAAATCCCTTGGAAGAATATTTTCAATGCCGGTGAGTTTGCAAAATTTTGAATTTGGATGAGTGAGTTATGCTCTTTGGAAGTTGGATGTTGGATTAAGGAAATGTCCAATCCAGAAATTAAAAGGGTAATTTGGTCTTTTCTTTACCCAATTAATTAAATTCATTTTTGGTATTATTATTAAGGGTCTAAACTAAACTTGGTCAGTTTTACACTTTTGAAGAAAAGTTAGGGTTTTGGAGAAAGAACCCAAGAGAGGAAGAAAGGAAGAAGGGGCCAAGATCGTCAAATTCGTCAAGAATAGCTTGAGGATTTCGTCAGGGGTGATCCCTAAAAAGGTGTGAAAATCTTCCATAGTGTTGGGTTCATTCTCCCACGTGCCAAACATGTTTGATTTAGCTTGAAATTGTTCTAAAAGATAAGATTTTGAATGCTACTGAATGTTGTTCTTAAATTGCTTCCATTCTATAACATGGATTGAGATTTAGGAGTTTCCTGAGGATTAAACTGTTGTTTCTTGAATTCTTTGAGTTATATCCTTGTGTGTGTGATTTGGGAACATTAATGTAAGGAGAACTTCAAAAAAAAGAATTGATTTAAAATAATTTCAAATCAGTAAACAAGAGTAAAAGTTCTCTAGATTTTACCCGAAAAAACAGGTAGCGCGACGCGCCCCCTTAGTGCCCAGAAGGCTGGGGAGGAGCCCCAGCAGTGCTCCAGAATTGTGTCTCAATCAAGTGAGGCTGGCGCGGCTGATATACCATGGTTTCACGGTATTTTTAATGCTTTTTCCTTCAATTTAGTGTGTGTCAAAAAGCCTTTTTGTATTGATTTTTATGTCAGTTTCTCCTTATTTGCAGGAAATCTGTCCAAAGATGAACGCGGAAGTTTTTGAGCAAAAAATGCTGAAAAGTTACCACCTACGGAGCTCATGACGGTCCGTCAAGCCTGTGACGGTCCATAGGTGGCATCGTTGTGTAGCTGCTGAAGGAAGATGGGTAAGTCTAACTTAGTGTGGGATTACGGAAGTCCACGACGGACCGTCATAGCCACGACGGTCCGTCCTGCTGGTTCATCGCAATGATCAGAGAGTAGTCCCAGTACCCAAATTCCAAGAAGTTTAAGTGTTATGGAACGGAGACCTTCGACGGACCGTCGTGCTTGGAAAGGTCCTTCATACCTATTTGTCGAGGGTAATGAAGAGACCGGCAGAAGAATTTGTGTAGTATGGGACGACGGAGTCCATGACGGCCCGTTATGACCACGACGGTCCGTCACGAGGTCCGTTGACCCAGTCGCGTTTTGACAGATTTTCAGTAATTAGAATCCTTGTTTTATTAGGTTTTCTTTTTATTATAAATAGTTCGAAAAACCGCATTTTTGGGGTTAGACTTTTTGGTTTTAGACTCTTTGTTGTTAGACTCTTTGTTAGTTAGACTTTTTGGTTTCAGACTCTTTGTTAGTAGACTCTTTGATATTAGACTTTTTGATTGTTACACTTTTTCTGGAATTGATTGTTGGTGATTTTGTTGATTAATCAAGTGAATTTCTTGATTTTATTCTTTTTCATCAAAGTAAGTGCATGAATTCTTATATTAAATATATGAATATTGTGATTATGACTATGGGTAACTAAACTCCATAACTAGGGTTGTGGGAACCATGGGTGAATAATGAGGTAAAATCTAACTAAAATAGCAATTCCAGAATAGTGTCTTGCATGTATTGATAATTCTTTTGTTTAGAAGTCTTTTTAACGGATGGCCAACGTTACAACTCGCCTTAATGCTACTTGCCGGACCAAGGAGGTAGATAATAGGAAAGAATTATCAACATAGATTTAGTGTATACTATCTAATAGGCTAGTGTCGATTGGTACGAGGTAATAACTTAGTCCAATATTGAATACAATGCTTAATATGAGGTAAAGGTAAGGGTTAGTATAGCAACACACATAGCCGGACCAAGGTGCGGAGTGAAATTTTCTAGATGTCGGACCAAGGATTTAGAAATACATAACTTATCACTTTGCATGCAAGATACTAGGAAAGAATTGTTATAGTTAAAATTATCAAGTTAGGAACATGTGGGGAACACTTAAACCCTAGTTACATTTATTAATTGATTAAACTCCAAGATTTGAATCTGTTAGTTGTTTATTTTAATTTAGTTAGTTATTTTCATTAATTTAGAAATAAACCCCCCCCCCTTTTATTCTCTTTTGTTTTCTAAGGAAATAATTGACTAAATAATAGTAATAATATATTAAAGTTAAGTATGAACTATTTTGCTCGTGGGAACGATCCCAACCTTATTAGTTGTGTTCTTTACTTGATACGACCGATTTACTTCTTATTTGAGAAGTAAGTTTGAGTGTACCAGCGGCGCGCACCGGATGCGCCCAAAACGGCGTTTTTCACCCAGTTTATTTTATTCCGTCCATTTAAGATTTTCAAACGTGTTTTAACACTTCCTATTGATTCTAAATACTCTACATGACTTATAAACATATAGAAATCATCGATAAAGATGAATTACAAATGTTAATCCATAACTTCAAATTCAAGGAAAGTTTATAGCTAAGTCTAGAAAGTTCTTACAGTCCTTTCAAGAAGACATTCACAAATGCTTTTAACTTTGTTTTAAGACTTAAGGATAAAGTTGATTAAAGAGAATATAATGATAATAAGTTCATTCCCAGTTTCATAAGTCTTTACAAAAACGTTTTAACTTCGTTTTTAAGGCTCATGTTTCAAGTTAAGCTAAAAGTAAAAAGTTGAGTTCATTTCTCAAAATTTATAAGGGAACTAAGTATTCCCTAAGAGTTTACAAGTGTTTTTACATTTAAGCAAGAAAAGGGAACATTGATTTAAAGAGAGCTTTTAAGCTAGAATTTTGAGCAGGAATCTCAAATCACAGAAGATGTTTTAACAATATATGAATTTTTTTGGGAGTAGTATTGAGCACCGATGTGGAGAAGTGAGTTCATATTAACTCAAGTCTCCATAAACCATGTAGCCGTCATTGAGTAATAATGAGTCATACTTTTTAGATGATCGCATAAATTAAGGTAGTGAATCCACTTAGTCAGTTAAGCTTCCTATATCTCTGGCAAGGTATAGGATGATCCTTGGCAGCGCGAGGTAAAATATTGTATCATCACTGTAGCTCTTAAGTGATAGTTGTCGGTTAGAGAAACTCCCACAACAGTAGTTGCATGGTTGCTCAAGAGGTTCTCCTTACTATGAATGGGGGTATGAGACATTATCCATGCATTTCACATGTAGACTTTAATGCTTTAAGAATTCCACTGAGTAAGTAATCCAGGCCAAGGGTTCGCTTGGGGCCAACAATGGTCTCCGAGTGTTGGCCACGTCCAGGGTGTAGGCTCGGGGTGTGACAAACATGGTATTGGAGCACAGTCTTTAAGAGTCCTAAAGAACCAATGAAGTCGTGTCTATAGAGTCCTTGTTATAGGTATGAAGCGCGCCACATCTATAATTAGAAGGATGCAACATATAAGAAATTCCTCATATCTTTCATACTCACTTCGTGCTTTAGAGTTTATCTCTAAAAAAGTTCTTTCTAACTCGTGCTTACACGTAACTGATTGTGAGTTGGAATTTATTTGAGAAGGCCTTTTTGGGGCGTTTGTTTCCCCTGTTATCTAAGAGAAACTAAGAGATGGTTGTAGATATGAGAAGTAGAACGAGCTTATTTGTAGCTGGGTTGCCTCGTTGGTCGAGTAAGAAAAGTAAGGTTGCAATGTTAATAAATGACACGGACATAGAAAGGGTGATGATCCATGTGCAATACAATAAAGAGCAAAAGTTGAGGGATACAGAAGAGTTTAAGTATAAGAGGGCTAAGACATAAGGAACGAGTCCAAAGAGTAGAGAAATGATGTGAAATGACCTTCTTTCTAAGAGAAGTGGGAGGGGCCTACTTCATTATCTGCTAGTGTACATGCACCAAGGAACCAATGTTGTACAATACACATAATTTTAAGAACTTTAGATCTAAACCTGCATATTTGCAAGGTTGTAAGGAACAATGTGGTACTTAGATTCCTTCATGTGCTAAATTTGGCAGAACCCACACAGGATAGTGTCGTCAGGGCTAGACAGGTTGCTTCAAGTGTTTACAAGAGGGTCACTTCATGAAATAGTATCCAAAGAACATGAAAGTAAATGGTACCAGCGGAGGGACAAACCGCCTATAGGTTATCAAAGGTCGCCAAGACCAAGAGTATTCGCCAGAAGCTGTCACTAGTGTGATTCAAGTCTTTGACTTTACTGTTTATGCTTCACTAGAACCAGGAGCGACTTTATCTTTTGTAACTCCATATGTTGTTATGAATTTTAATGTTATTCCTTAGTAACTTAGTGAACCATTCAGTGTTTCCACACTTATTGGTTAGTCTATTCTAGGTGAGCGAGTCTACCCTGATTGTCCCATTTCTGTCAATCACATGAGCACCATGGTTGATTAAATTGAGCTCAACATGGTAGATTTTGATGTCATTCTTGGTATGGACTAGCTTCATGCCAGATATGCATCAGTTGATCGTAAAACTCGAGTAGTGAAGTTTCGTGGAAAAGCATTTAGCAGTGCCTAAGGGTCGTTTCATTTTGTTCCTTAAGGAAAGGAAGCTATTTTATAAGGGGTGTGCCTATTACTTAGTCCGAGTTAATGACTCTAGTATGGAGATATATCCTATTCAGTCAGTTTTAGTTTCATTAGTAAAAAAGTTTTCAAATGTCTTTCCTGGTGACCTACATGGAGTCCCACCTGAGAGAAATAGAATTTGACATAGTCATCATTCCAAATACTCGTCCTATATTTTCCGACATACAAAATGGAACTAGAAGAGTTGAAAGATCATGAGCAAAATTACCCAACCCATGACATAGAGTTGGTTTTAGTAGTATTTGCTTAGAATGATGGCACCAATTTCTTTATGGTGTTCCTGTGGAAGTTTTCACTGATCACAAGAGTTTTCAGTATGTGTTTTGTTATAAAAAGCTTAATCTCTGGCAATGAATGTTGTTTATGGGTAGTACTGCACATTTTGAAGAAGATAAGAAAGAGTTAGCAAAGGAGGTTCATAGATTTGCACAATTAGGAGTTCAATTAATGAATTCCACAGAAGGAGGAGTTGTGGTGGTGAATGGGTATAAATCGTCGTTGGTTTCAGAAGTAAAACGCGAGAAAGACCAAGATCCTATATGGCTTGAATTAAAGGCAAATGTTCATAAGCAAAAAAAAGTGATGGCTTTTGAACAAAGGGGAGATGGTGTAGTGATATATCAAGGTAGGTTGTGTGTACCAACGGTAGATGATTGAATTACTCTAAAGTTTCACCCAGAAAGGGTGTTATGAGATTTTGTAAGAAGGGGAATCAGTTAGTAGAGTAGCTAAAGAGGGTAGGAAAAAGAGATACCCACATCACATCGAATCTGGAGAAGTTCGAAATTAAGGTACTAATCCTTTTCTTCGCATTCTTATTAAGCTAGCATGTTGTGTTTATATTTCGTTGTTGGGTGTTTGAGATGAAAGTAGGATGTTACACCATAAACCTAGTAAGAAGTAATATAATTCTTGGAAGAATGTGCCCAAGTTGGAGATACTGTAACATCTCGCAAATTGAAATATCTAGGAAGAAGCTTAAAAGTAAATAGTCAGTTTTGGAAAGAATTAAAATCTGAATTTTTTTTTAAGTTAGGAAAAAGTGAGTTTTTACTCATTTTCAAATGGTGATAACTCCTAGTTTAGGATGAGTTAGGTGTAGATATGAATGGAAATCCCGTGGAATGTTCTTTCCAACGCCGCCGAGTTTGCAAAATTTTAAATTCGCATGAGTTCGTTATGCCTTTTGGAAGTTGGGCTATTGGATTAAGGAAATGTCCAACCTTAAAATTAAAAGGGTAATTTCGTCTTTTCCTTACCCAATTAATTAAATTCATTTTGGTAATACTCTTGAGGGTCTAAACTGAACTTTGTCAGTTTTACACTTTTCGAGAAAAGTTAGAGTTTTTGGAGAAAGAACGCAAAAAAGAAAGAAAGGAAGAAGGAGCCAAATTATTGAGTTCTTCAAGAATAACTTCAGAATTTCGTCAGGGGTGATCCCTAAAAAGGTATGTGAGTCGTCCATAATATTGATTTCATTCACCCACGTGCCAAACATGTTTGATTCAACGTGAAATTGTTCTAAAAAGATTAGATTTTGAATGTTCTTGAATGTTGTTCTTGACTTGCTTCCATTCTTGAATATGCGTTGAGATTAAGGAGTTCCTTGAGGATTAAAGGGTTGTTTCTTGAATTCTTTGAGTTATATCCTTCTGTGTATGATTTGGGTACATTAATCTAAGGAGAATTTGAGAAAAAGAATCGATTTAAATATTTAAGATTAGAAAATGAGAGTAGAAGTTCGTCAGATTTTACCTGAAGGAACAGGTAGCGCGATGCGCTCCCTTAGAGCCAAGATGGCTGGCATGGCAGCAGTGCACCAGAATAGTGCCTCAATCAAGTGAGACTGGTGTGGCACTCCTCGGACTCGCCTAAAACATCGTTTTTACCTAGTTTTCGTTATCTGTCTATTTAAGTTTATCCAAAGTGTTTTAGCATTTCTTATTGATTCTAACTACTCTAAATGACTTCTAAACATATAGAAATCATCCAGAAATATGAATTACAACCTTGAATCCATAACCTCAAATTTAAGGAAAGTATAGATCCGAGTCTAGAAAGTTCTTAGAGTCCTTTCAAGAAATCTTTTACAAATGATTTTAACTTTGTTTGAAGAATTAAGGATAAAGTTGAGTAAATAGAAGATATAATGATAAGAAGTTCATTTCAAGTTTCCTAAGTCTTTAACAAACATTTTAACTTGATTTTTAAGGCTCAACTTTCAAGTTAAGCTAAAAAGAAAAGAGTTGAGTTCATTTATCAAAAGTTATAAGGGAACGAAGTATTTCCTATGAGTTTACAAATGTTTTTACATTTAAGCAAGAAAAGCGAACATTGATTCCAAGAGAGCTTTTAAGGTATGTTTTTGAGCACTAATCATCTCAAATCACAGAAGAAGATGTTTTAAAAACATATGAGCTAAGTATATTTTTGGGTGTAGTATTGAGCACCGATATGAGAATGCTAGTTCATATTAATACAAGTCTCCATAAACTATGTAGCCATAATGTGTATTAATGGATCATAATATTTAGATGATCAGATAAGTTAAGCTAGTGGATCCACTTAGTCAGTTAAGCTTCCTATATCTTTGGAAATGTATAAGATTATCCTTGGTAGCACGAGATAAAATGTTGTATCATCATTGTAGGTCTTAAGTGATGGTTGTCGGTTAGAGAAACTCCCACAACAATAGTTGCATCATTCCTCAAGAGGTTCAACAGGTTCTGCTTAGTATGAATGGGGGTATGGGACTTCATCCATGCATTGCACAAGTAGACTTTGAGATGAAGCATGATATGTCTTTTATTATGATCACGAATTGACATCAATTTACTTTCTATTTTTTTATCATACATCTTAGAGTTTTTTTATATGTTTGCGTACACACGAAGTTTACGTCATGTTTTTGAACAACTTTTCTTTATTATGCACTTGCTTTTAAATTGCTTAATACTGAAATGACTTTAGTTAAGTCTTAATGAGTTGACAAGAGCCAAGGTAAGTGTTTCTTTCAGAATCTTCTTCAAGCCTATGTCGTTTAGCACTCCAACTCGCATACTCATACATTCAATGTACTGATGCAACTTGGCGTGTATCTTATTATGATGAAGATGCAGGTAACAAGGATTGGCATGCGAGCGCACCGTTGATCCAGTGAGCAGTTCAGAGTAAGTTGGTGAGCCTCCTTGCTTTCCGGAGGATCCCTTTTCATTGCTTTCTCGTTTAATTAATTAGGATGTTTTGGGGTCTGTACTAACATCCATCTCAGTTATTAGAGGCTTCATAAGTGGTCACTCATATGTTAGTTCATTCGTTTTCAATTTGTTATTGACATATGTTCATATTTGAGTTGCCATTTTGACTAAGTTAAATGTTTATTTTAGAAACATTTTGATTAACGTCCCAGACAGTTGAGTTAGTTAGCATTCGAAATCTTTGTTTAATGATTTAAGTCTTTCACTGAGTAAGTAATCCAGACCAAGGGTTTGCTTTGGACCAACAATGGTCTCCGAGTGCCGACCACGTCCACAGTGTAGGCTCGTGGCGTGACTCCATCCCGCCCCACCCATTTCTATTTCTCTTTCCAATTTCCAGTAGCTTCTTCCCCATCCAAACCTCATCCGAACGTTGAATTTTTTTTCCATTTATTTTCACATTTTCTTTCTTTCTAGAAAAATGAAAATGTGGTCTTATTGTAAATTTGTGTTGTCTTTTTATTCTTCTCGTAATTTACAACCAATAAGGTGAGAAAAGTTTGATAGTATTCAAGGATGAAAAGAGATTGGTGATTGTATTTGTAAAATTAGGTGAAATATGTTATGTAAATTTGTGTATAAATAGTACTGTATATTAATAATGATTAATTGATTTGGAGAAAAGAAATCTATGGTGGTTCAAAAGGTCGATAGACGTTGGTAAAAACAATACGATTAAGAGTTGCGAATGATGAACATAGAAAAAGAATCAAAATATGATTTTGAATAACTTGAAGAGCTTCGTCACGGCTATAGACAATGACGGTTTGAAGAAAAAAACTAAGGAGATTGGAGATGGTGTTAATGGTGGTTGTGCGTTGAGGGAGGTGAAGGAATGTGAGAGAAATAACTATTTTATTTTATTAAAACTTTTTTTGTTTTATGTTTTATGGAGTAACATTTTAAGTTAATAATTTAAAAATGGCCTAAGTCATCTCCAGCCACTCAAAGTTGTCCGCATAATTTATTTAGACACCTCAACTAATCCTTGTGCCAATTGAACACTTTATTTGTTCAAAAGTCATTCCTATTAGACACAAAATGCTGACATGGCAAAAAATGTGTGATTCACTTTCCTTGAGCGCGTTAATTTATTAAAAATAATATTTTTCTTTTTTTTTCTTAATTTATACCCCTAAGTTAATTTTTTAAAAAATAATTAACAAAAAAGAAGAAGAACAGTTGTCTTCTTCTTCCCTATTTCTATCACCCCCACCCCAACCCCCATACCCATGCACCAGTGGTTATCTTCTTCCCCCACCATTCTAATGATTTCAAAATTCTTAGCATCAGTGGTTATCTTCTTCCCCCACCATTCTAATGGTTTCAAAATTCTTAGCATTTTGTTTCATTTATAAATTATTCGGAGAGATTTTTTTTCCCCGTCTTTCTCTACCTAAGAAACGAGATGAAGTAAAAAGTTATAATTAATAAAAAATCTGATGAAAAAAAAATGTCGGGTTAAAGATGGAACTGTACAGGGAGGGGAGGGTCGCCATTAATGGAGTTAGAGGGAAATGTATGTTTTGGATTCCAGTTGAAGGCAGGGAAGTTGGTGTTCAAGTTTTACTCTTTTTTTTCATTTTTTTTACTTTAAAATAATTTTTTATTTTTTTTACTTTATAATATAATGTTTAAATAATTTTTTTGGATTAAAAAATAACACATGTCATTATTTAATTGGTCAAATTGATATATCAGCGCGAGTGTATTTCACACATCCTCTATTTTTGTTTATTCTCAAGAAAATGTTCAAATGGTTCAAATTCAGAATGGTTGAAGTGTTCAATAGGTAGTACGTCTAGTTGAGGTGTCTAATTGAATAATCGGGACAAGTTTAAGTGGCCGCATATGACTTTGGACTGTAAAAATATTTATGACATAATTATGACATGACATGACATTAATATATATGATGTGAATATGACATGTCATTTATGTAAGGGAGAGTGAGAAACACACATGGTTGAAGTAGTTTAAATATATTATTTTAATTTAGTTTGAGGCTTCACTAGACAAAGATCTTAATAGAAGGGTCCACAATGCAAATCCATAACAAGTATAACAGCCTATCAGACCATTTAGCCTTAATTTTATTGTCTTACTTAATCAATTAGTTGATAGTCATGCTTTCTTATTATTTAGGAGTTGTTTAGTGAACTGCTACATCTTGTGTTATTATCTTTTACTTTTTATTCTAGGCTCTTATATATTTAACTAGTTTCCGAGCACGCGCTTTGCGCGTGTAACCCATGAGTGTATTATTTCTTAAAAGATAATATTACTAAATAATAAAATATGTCTAATTGACATTTCTTACTTTGTTTTACTACTTATTGTGACACACCAATTTTCTGACCTCCTAGTGAATGCATCGAGATAATAATATGAGAAATTAATAAAATAAACTTCGTTTATAATTCAAAAATAAGTTTGCAAAGCAAAAACGAAAAATAACAACTATCTAAATTAAATTTCTTGATAGTTCCATTTTATTGGTAGAATAATGTTAGAAGAAATAGTGTAAGACTAACTTTGAGTGAAAGGAAAACAAAACTTTTCAACATTTTTACTTTGCCTTTTTAATCTCCTGATAATTATAATGAATCTGTTTAAAGTATTGTATTAATTTTTTATCTACAAACACTTTAAACTAATTAGTTAACTACAAATATTTAAAACTATGATGTAAAAATCTTATTATTTATATTTTGAAAATCAGAATATTTATGAATAACTACTATTTTTGTATAAAATTTAATTTTCTCTTCATACATAACTTATCCACCATTAATATAATATTATATGTTTCACCTTTTTTTTCCATAAAAAGAAAAGAAAAGAGTAAACATCCTATTTTATCACATTCATTCTTAAAGATGAAAATTAATGTATATGTAAAATTATAAGTACGAAGCAAAAAAAAAAGGTACACATGAGCAAGATAATTAGGCATTTCATTTTATTTTTGTTTCTATAGTGAAACTGAACATTTGAGCATACAAAATAAAAATATGAATTTAGAGCAACTTGCTAATAAAACAAGAATTCAACTATATGAAGAGAGACAAAAAAGTTTTATTATAATTCTTACTACAAATAAGTATAGAACTAACACATCAAGCTCCGATGCTTCAGTAATTGAATTCTTTTCTATTCTCGTGACTGCAGAAGGGAATCTCACAACTTTCACCTCAAATTATGACATTATTTCACATGTTTAGAGTTCCTACACACAAGAATTGTAGGAGTGGTAAATAAAAGTTTTTTTTAAAAAAAGTTAAATTTATAGAACAAAATTATGGAAACATGAAAAGTCACATGAATTATTGTTAAAATAAATATAAAAAAGATAGAGATGAAATTTAATTTTAAAGATACATGAATCTACTTTAATTTCTTGTCTATAAGGAATAATTACCCATTTTTATTTTTATTTACATTTGTGTTAGAAATTTGAAAGGTCAAGATTATGGAATGAGAATAAGAAGATTATATATATGAAAATTATAAAAGTTTTAATTTATTAGAGGGGCAAAATAGTAATTCAACTTTTAAGTTTTGAGCTTCCCTGCTTATGATAATATATAATATGAAGCATTAATAAAAATGTTCTTCTTCTACTTCTACTCTTTTCTTTTTCTTTCGGGCGCAACTTTTAGTTTCCCTTTGTGTTATTTAGCTTAAGTAGGTTTTTAAAACCTTCAATTGGTATCATGAGCTTTATTTCTTAATGGACCTGTGTAAGCGCGCTCCACAATCAGATTTCATGAATACCATGAACGGAGAAACAAATTTTTCTTCAATGGCACCACCAACTTTTGGTGGATAAAGTTATCGAATCTAGGCAGTCAGAATGCAGGCATATCTAGAAGCTTTGGATCTCTGGGAGGCAATAAAAGGTGAATACATCATTTCTCTCTTTCCAAACAATCCCATGATGGTGAAAACTGAAAATCACCAAGAATGAAAAATTAGGAAATCAAAGGTAAAGGCATGTTTATTTGCTGAAATTTCATTCACTTTCTTCACTCAGTATCATGTCTCTCAAATTGGAAAAAGAGGTATGAGATTATCTTAAGACTGAGTATCAAGGATATGAAAGGATTTGAGGGATGAAAGTGCTGAATTTGATACGTGAGTTTGAGCTGCAAAGGATAAAGGATAGTGAATCCATAAAGGAATACATTAAATGACTTCTTAACATATCCAATCACATCAGATTGTTGGGTTCCACTTTTAAAGATTCAAGAATCGTTGAGAAAATCCTTGTAACGATCCCTAAAAGATTTGAGACAACCATTAAAACCTTAGAAAATACTAAGAACTTGTCCTGTATCTAATAAAGCTCTTCGGTGCCTTTCAAGCACAAGAGCAATGACGTGTTATGAGATAAAAAAAAAGAGTTGTTGGAGGAGCCTTACCTACCAAGCATCAAGATGAATGCGATATAAGAAAAAGAAGAACATGAAGTACCAACCAACTTAATAGATAAGGTGCAGCACGCAATAGCTTCAAAGGAAACTACCCTCCTTGTAAGCATTGCGCAAAATCAGACACACACCTTTCAAGTGTTGGAGAAGGCCTGAAGCTAAGTGCAGTAAGTGCAATTAGTTTTGTCTTGAAGCAATCATTTGTAAGAACAAAACTCAGTAATAGGATATAGATGCTCAAGTTGTAAATGATCAGGAGGAGGATCAACTCTTTGTTGCATCATGTTTTGCAAGCAATGTTTCTAGCTAGTCGTGGTTGATTGATAGCGGATGTACAAATCACATGACTCATGATAAAGAAATCTACGAAGAACTGAAGCCTACTCGAGTTGAATCTGTTTGAATAGTTCATTGTGGTCGCATTAAAGCAAAAGAAATGGGAACTATTGCAGTGGAGACACAACATGTACAAACACAATAACAAATGTTCTCTCTCTACAAGACTTAGACTGAAACTTTTTAAGTTTTGGTCGATTGTTAGACAAAAGGTTTCAAACTTTATTTTGAAGATAAATATTGCTTGATCAAGGATCCCTCAGGGCAGGACATGTTTAGAGTCATAATGAGAGGAAAAAGTTTGTCATTAGATCTATTTGAGGAAGAGCAGATGTTGTATTCAATAAAAGAAAATGTTGCTAAGTATGGCATAAGATACTTGGGCACTATCATTATCAAGGGCTTGTGAAGATGCAAAAGTTGAAGATGGTGGAGAGCTTACCTGATTTGGAAGAATATTCCCCAAAATGTCATGCCTGCCAATTTGGTAAGCAACACAGAGAGCCATTTCCAAAATAAACCTGGAGAGCCTCACAAAAGCAACAACTACTTCACACTAATGTTGTAGGGCGTCAAAGAACTCCATCACAACAGTAACATTTATTGCGTTCTTTTCATTTACGATTTACAAGATTGTGTTGGATTTTTTTTCTTGAAATTCAAGTCAAAAGTTGCTGGTGTATTCTGGAAATTCAAGAATTTGGTGGACAATAAAAGTAATTGTGAAATTTAAGCTTTGAGGTCTGATAATGAGAAGGAATATACTTGAACGAAATATGATTCATTATGTGAGGATGCCGACGCTGTGCATCGGCTTACAACACCGTACACACCAGAACAAAATGTTGTTGGTGAAAGAAGAAATAGATGTATAATGGAGATGGCAAGATGTATGTTGCATGAGAAGGAGTTGCCTAAGATATTCTTGGAAGAAGCAACAAATATGGTAGCTTTTATGCAAAATTGACTTCCAACGAAAGCTTTGAAAAATTTAACACCATTTGAAGCTTGGTATGACTTTAAGCCTTCACTAAGTTTTCTTAAAGTATTTGGTTGTATCGGTTTTGTTCACGTTCCTCAGGTTAAACATGACAAACTTGACAAGAAGTCAATCATGGTTATCCATGTGGGTTACAATAGAGTTTCTAAAGCCTACAAGGTCTATCATCCCAAACAGGAAAGATGACAATTACAAGAGATTGTTCATTTTAGTGAGAATGGACATTGGGACTTGAAGAAATCTTTGAAATCATAAAATGCTCTGTAGAAGCAAACATCAGCCCACCTGAAGAGTAAAAAAAAGAACACTGGCAACAAGAATTAGAAGATGATCATCCACTCAAAGGGAGAATATTGTTGTCAAATATCTATGTGAGGTGTAATGTCTCTATCTATGAACCTGGTGGCCCAGTAGAAGCTTCTCAAGACCCAAAACGAAATAAAGCAATGGAGGAGGAGATCTCCATGATTGAGAAAAATAAAACTCATTTGTTGGTCGACGAACCTGAAGATAGAAAAGTCATTGGTGGGAGATAGGTCTTCAGAATAAAGTTATATGCACAAGTTCCATCAACAAATACAAAGCGAGGTTTGTAGTTAATGGTAAACACAAATTTATGGTGTAGATTACTCTGAAACGTTTTCTCCGATTGGAAGATTAGACACAATCAAACTGGTAATCACAATAGCAGCACAAATGGAATGAAACGTTATCCAACTTGATGTTAAATAAGCCTTCTTAAATGGTATACTGGAGGAGGAAATATATGTCAAGCAACCATCAAGATTTGTGAAAAACGATGATGAAGACAAAGTATATCTGCTAACAAGGGCTTCTTATGGCCAAAGCAATCACCAAGAGATAGGTATAGTAGGATAGATTATCATCTATTAATCTTGGTCTTTGAGAAATTTTTATCTTAATCCACTTTGTATTGTATGTAAAACATAAATACATGGATATCCTTATTATGTCACATTATGTTGATGATAGGAAATAATACAAGTCTAATTGAGGAGTTTAAAGAATAAATTATGCATGTTTTTGGAAAGACAGATCTTCCTCTTATGACCTATTTTCTTGGAACGGAGATCAATCAAAGCAAAAGTGAAGTGTTCATTTGCGAGAAAAAATACGCAAAGGAAATTCTGAAGAAATTTTGAGGAATGCAAGTCGATGATCAAGCCGATGAATTAAAAAAAGAAGCTCTATAAAGGAGATGGAGCCGACAAACTTGACGAAGGTTATTATAGCAACTTGATTTGTTGTAAGTCACTTATCTCATTATATGTCCTGTGCCAGTGAAATGCATTTAGGAGCAGCAAAAATAATATTAAGATATATCAAAGGTACAATTGACTATGGTGTAAAGTTTGAGAAGTGTCCAAGTTTCAAGTTACATGGATTCTCATATAGTGATTGGGCTGGATCTGCAGATGATATGAGAAGTACCTCTGGCGATTGTTTCAGCTTAGGTTCATGAATATTCTCATGGTCATCTAAGAAACACGAAATTATTGCACAATCCATGCAAAAGTTGAGTTCATAACACCAACATGAGCAGTAAACCAAGTCATGTGGCTGAGAAAGGTCATGTATGATTTACATTTGGAACAGAAGGAAAGTACTGTCATTCTTGTCAACAACCAGACAAATTTTGCAACCTCAAATAATCCAATGTATCACAAGAAGACCACGAATTTCAACATCAAGTTCTATTTCCTAAGAGAAGTATTGCAAAGGGGAGAAGTGGCTCTATCTACTGCAAGTCTGAAAACCAACTAGCAGACCTATTTACAAAGCCATTGCCGATAAACAAATTCGAGCTTCTTAGATAGAATTGGAGTTTGTAGTACCTAAAGTAAGGAGCAGTGTTATGAATTTGCTTTTGAACTGCAGTAAATTTAATTTTACTGCCTATGATTTAAGTAAGACTTCAGTCAAGTAGTTTTTAGTCATGCTTTCCTATTATTTAGGAGTTGTTTAGCGATCTGCTAGATCGTGTGTTGTCATTTTTTACTTATCATTCTAGGCTCTTATATAATTAATCTGAAGCATAAATAAAGTGTTTTTCATATGATTCTATTTTTCCCTCTCTCATCTTTTTTGTTTCAGGCATAGTCTTTGATTTACCTTTGTGTTATTTAGCTTAAAACAGATTTTTAAAACCTTCAAATACTATTAAGATCTGAATCAAAAGAGCCAGCAAGAAGCCAAATCTGAGACTATATCTCACTCTTGCTCTTTGTTTCAAAAAGTTAGTTCGGATTTTTCTTTTTCAGATTTCTTATGATATTTTACCTTCTGTCAAGTTCCAGTTTGCTAAGTCGGGTGTAAGAGTGGCCCATGTGATTCGAAGTGCTATTGTCTTCAAAATTTCGTATCTTCTCTTTACCTGGAGATTGTGTTGGTATTGTTCGGTTGTATACTCTTTATCAATTCTCTAATTAGTTGTTGCAATATTTACACCACCGCTATCTTATTTTTTGTTGCTATTTTTTATATTTGTTTCTTTTGGGGTAGAGTTAGCTTCTTGATTTCTTTTGCACAATATATAGATTTTGGAGTAGGAAGAAAACAGAACATCAACCATAGGAAAATAATGTTAGGAAATAGACAATAATAACATGAAAATGATTTAACTTATATACACTGCGTTGTTGTGTGTGTGTGTGTATATATATATATATATATATTGTTGGCTTATATTTATTTTTTTGGGTTATTTTTTTCTCAAAATGTGAAGTTCATTACAAATGTCAAACATGACCTATTATGTCCCATTACAAATCGTACCTATGGTTGATTCAAATTCGAAAACAATTATCAACGAATCTCAAGCGAAGTTATCGGATCATATTGAGCCAAGTGTGAATCCTACATTAATCAACAGTTGTCGATGACCAGCCACCACTACTGACCCATAAGAATAGACGTTAATATCGATTCAATACTTTGTTATAAATGACATCGTTTGGATCTGATTCTGGTGATTAACATTTTTTCATTTTTAATGTATTTGTATGATATATACATTGATATCAATATTTTATACTTTTCAAGTAGTTCATCAAAGTATCTAGTAATTTCAAATTGATTCATCCTTTTGTTTCAATGTTCAAAGCGGATGAATCATCATTGTATACCACCTTTTGAAAATGATTGAATGAAGACCTAATGTTAAGAATTATACATAGTTATCATATCATTATTTGTATATATAATCAAAGTAAATCATAACATTATACAAAATCAATTCTTAACCCTATTTTATACATATTCATAAATGATCAGCATACATATACAAATCAAAACACTTGTATACATAGTTATATATACAACCTTTTGAAAATGGTAGAGTGAAAGCCTAATATTAAACATTATATAAAGTAAATCATATAANATAATATATGTTACCCTATCATTCGTGAAATTTAGTTAGCTAATACATGTGAAGGTGTTTCTGCCGAATTCATACTTTGAGTAATTCATATCCATTTGCCATGTATTTCTTAGAATATCTTCCCCTTTGAGCTATGTGATGCTCTGAATGTCTATCGGTAGGTTGTTAACAATTAGGAACCTTTATGTTCTACAGTTCCTTATTGCAAATTTAGTCTTCATTGTATTGAAATGTTTACATTTAATTACAGGAATTATCTTCCTCAATTTGGTACTTTTGTTTACTGAAAAAGAATAATTTTGGGATTCTTAATATGTACAACCTCAATTGTTATGACGGACCAGTTATTACAAGTTAGGCAGAAGAAAGTAACAAAGATGGTATGCAACTTTTCCAAGTTTTTGGGTGGCCTCAGTGATTCGGATGTTGTGTCAAGTGGATATGCCACACTCATTATTAAGATAACTTCACCATAAAACTCACCTTTTGGCTGGAAAATTGTTGAATTGATGTAGTGACCTCTGCTTCAGTTGTTTGCTCTAGTATCTTTCTCGATTTCTTGCAAATATCTTTGTCGTTCAATAATAAGAATCTTCAATTTTCAGGTACCTAGACATCTTCCGACGCCAAAAATTCTGGGAACGGAGAAGCTACGCCAAAAATTCTGGTATCAGAGAATCTTGCATAGACTCCAATTCTACCATCAAGTTGTTCTAGATTAAGATATTGTCATCTTGAATAAAAAAACTCCAAACACCTTTAAATTTTTGGCTTGTATTATAACTACTACTACAACAACACTTTCGAGCACTATATTTGCACGCATTGGCAGACAGGATTTCTATTAAGGGGGTTCAGAAAAAATAAAATAGTGGTTTGAACCCCTAAATCAACTAAGTCAACCTCTAATCTTATATTCAAGAGGTTCAAAATCAATATATAAACATAAAAATTCTTTAAAATACCTTGAATATACAAAGTAATAAACCCCCTCGGCATACTCTAGGTCCGCCCCTGTCTGCACGAACACTTGTCTCTACTATAAATAATATGAAACTTATATATAATAGTATGATATTATGCTCGTATTACTGTAGTCTTGTGCTCCATCATTTGTTCAAAGTTCTTGGTGAGCTCTGATTTCAGTGACTTAATTTTTTCTGGTCATTAGCAGCTTTTGAATACCTGTATTATATAAAGAGAACTCACTATTTTATGCCAGATTATTCATTAAGACAAAAAAAGCAGTGTCTTGAGAAAAGGCAACAAGTCTGTGACTGAGATGTACATCATTGTTACTCTTTTAAAATTTGTCAAGATCATTAAAAGAAAACACATTTTAAACTACTGGCTTACAATTTTATCGTTGTTTAATTACTATTAACATTATTATCTGAAAACTTTGAGAACGTGGCTTAAAATCTCAAATCACATGATGACCAAAGCACACGTTCCAAACATGTCAAATAAACAATCAATTATCCAAGGAAAGGAGAAGAATTATGCAGCACAAGTTTATGATATTCCTTAACCCATTTATATATCCTTCCTTTATTTATAACCAAATACATTACGATACTTATGACTTCTACTAACAAAAAGAAACCCAAGAATCAGGGTATTTAATGATATTCCTTAGCCAACTTATATGTCCTTTCTTTATAATTGAGAAATCCTCGAGGGCCAGTTACATAAAGTTAAAAACTGTGGAAATGATAAGCATGTCCATCTACTCTCCTTCACTTAAATATCAAGCATTTATCGCATGCCATATGATTGGAAATTCTCTTCTCCTTCTACACTGAAACAGTAACATTATACATTGATGGTTGAGACTCTTTAATAATGTTAATGGGTGATGCAACAGTGAACACATTTTTCTTAGTTAATAACGATTAGTTCAAACGGATTTGTTGACTCTTATATGACATGCAGAAGTTCCTTGAGGAAGATCTGAAATATTAAGCACCAAATGTAACTTCCTAACTGATTTGCACATCCATGAGAACTAAAATATAGACAAAGTACAATTAGATGAGAAGCCAAAAACTTAAAAAAAAAAAGGTCAAATACATAAGCAGATTCCTAAACTTGTTGCATTTTTCCCTTAGGTACCTCAACTATGCTATGTTCCTATTAAATCATATAACCATCCATGATTTGTTCCTTTTAAACACCTTTGGCTGATGTAGAACCAGATTCCGTTAGGGGTATTGATAGATATGTTGTTCTAGAACTCATTAGTCCAATTGAAAGTGAAAATGTTCGAGAATAATTGTATTTTACTTCAAGTCATTTGAACACATTAGAAAACAAATGAGACTAACATAGTTTATCTTCATTCCTTCAATCAAAATCATTACAATACGAACACAATTGAAGGCATTTATAATAGAAAATTCAATCAAAATTAACCAACAGTGTTTAAAAGAAACAAATTACGGGTGATTCAATGATTCAATAGGAAAATGGCATAGTTGAGGTACCTGAAGGGAAAAACCCAACAAGTTTAGGGATCTATTTAGGAGTTCGTTAAGAAAAAAAAAATCTACTTGCTGGCAGTAGACATTATGAGCATAGAATTTTACATTAGAAATCTATCAACATTTTAACTTCACTTCATTGCTCATTACTGATCGAAAGGGAAAAGATCATGTGTTGTAATAGACTCATAGCTGTCAGGAGAGAATAGATTCTTATAGTTACAATATTTTTTAAAAAAAATACTTTTTATATATTGGAAGAAAAATCAGTTGATAATGTGCACATACGATATCCTTATACTCATATATTTTTGTCATGACCCGAGCCTACAGTCTGAACGTTACCGACACTCAAGGACCTTTGCTGGTTCCCAAGTGAACCCTCATCATGGCTGACTAAAAGTAGAATACTAACTCAAGCATATATAAGCATTAAATTGAAAGAAATGTTTTAAAAATAGTTAACTGAATGTCAAACTTTGCTGAATATATTGAATATGAAACATACGTTTTAATTAAAATATCTGAAACCAAAAAGACTCTCCAAAACTATCTATATATGAATTCTCTACTATACAAAGATGAGAGTCGGTACAAGACCCACTCCTCAAAACAACTACAAGTAGAAACTCATAAAACTGGATTACTATGAAAGCAAGTAGGTCTCATTCATAAGTAGATGAAAGCATGAAGTAATTTCAATAGACTTCTGTTGAGGATCTTGATAACATGTATATTAATATACCGTGGTTTCACGGTATTTTTAATGTTTTTTCTTTAAGTTTAGTGTGTGTCCAAAAGCCTTTTTGTATTAATTTTTATGTAAGTTTCTCTTTATTTGCAGGAAATTTGTCTAAAGATGAACGCGGAAGTTTTTATGCAAGAAATGCAGAAAAGTACCACCTATGGAGCTTGTGACGGTCCGTCGTGCCTGTGACGGTCCGTAGGTGGCATCGTAGTGAAGCTGTTGAAGGAAGATGGGGAAGTCTGACCAAGTGTGGGGTTACGAAGTGCATGACGGACCATCGTAGCCATGACGGTCCGTCCTGCTGGTTCGTTGTGATGATCAGAGAAGTAGTCCAGTACCCAAATTCCAAGAGTTTAAGTGTTATGGAACGGAGACCCTCGACGGACCGTTGTGCCTGTGACGATCCGTCATACCTGCCGTCAAGGGTAATGAAGAGAGTAGCAGAAGAATTTACAAAGTATGGGACGACGGAGCCCATGACGGCCCGTCGTGACCACGACGACCCATCGCGAGGTCCGTCGATCCAGCCGCGTTTTCACTTATTTTCAGCAAATAGAGTCCTTCTTTGATTAGGTTTTTGTTTTTTTATAAATAGTTCAAAAAACCTCATTTTTGGAGTTAGACTCTCTGATAGTTAGACTCTCAGATAGTTAGTCTCTTGGTTATTAGACATTTTTATGTTAGATTCTTTGTGAGGAGATTATTTTGATTATTACACTTTGGATTGTTACACTTTTCTCTGGAGTTGATTGTTGGTGATTTTGTCGATTAATCAACTAAATTTCTAGATTTTATTCTTTCTTATTGAAGTAAGTGCATGAATTCTTATATTATATATATGAATATTGTAATTATGACTATGGGTAACTAAACTCCATAACTAGGGTTGTGGGAACCATGGGTAAATAATAACATAAAATCTAATTAAAATAACAATTCTAGAATAGTGTCTTGCATGTATTGATAATTCTTTTGCTTAGAAGTCTTTTTAACGGATGGCCAACGTTACAACTCGCCTTAATGCTACTTGTCGGACCAAGGAGGTAGATAATAGGAAAAGAATTATCAACATAGATTTAGTGTATACTATCTAATAGGATAGTATTGATTGGTACGAGGTAATAACTTAGTCAAATATCGAATACAATGCTTAATATGAGGTAAAGGTAAGGGTAAGTATAGCAACACACGTAGCCGGACCAAGGTGCGGAGTGAAATTTTCTAGATGCCGGACCAAGGATTTAGAAATACATAACTTATCACTTTGCATGCAAGATACTAGGAAAGAATTGTTATAGTTAGAATTATCAAATTAAGAAGCCGTGGGGAACACGTAAACCCTAGTTACTTTTATTAATTGATTAAACTCCAACATTTGAATTTGTTAGTTGTCTACTTTGATTTAGATAATTATTTTCATTCATTTAGAAATAAAAACTCCCCTTTTATTATCTCTGTTTTCTAAGGAAAAAATTGACTAAATAATAGTAATAATAGATTGAAGTTAAGTCTGAACTATTTTCCTCGTGGGAACGATCCTAACCTCATTAGTTGGGTTCTTTACTTGATACGACCGCTTTACTTCTTATTTGAGAAGTAAGTTTGAGCGTATCATATATGCATCATTAAAATATGCAGGTTGAATGACATCATTACATTAAATGTAAGAGTATGTAAGATAGCGGAATTACAAATAACTGAAAGAAAAGATTGAAATAGATAACAATGTTAAGTACTCAAGTTGAATGTAAATAAAGGAGTTAAATCAATTAAAACTTTATAGAATACTTTCTTATCTTTGAACTCAACATAATATATAAAAATACACTTTAAATCTTTTTTGATGATACAACATCTCTCCCACGCTGCCAGACTATCCTATACCTTATAGGGATATATGAATCCTCAACTAAGTGGATCTACTAAGCTATGCTTAAAAAGTATCAAGGAATCATCTAAAAAGTATGACCATTTACCAATGTTGACATACATGGTTTATGAGGACTTTGAGTTGTCTGAAATCATCCCCATATTGGTTCTCAATACTACTCCCAATAATATATATCCATGATCATATGATAAAAAAAACATATCTCTTTCTGGTTTGAGATAATTGCTCAATCTACCCTTATAAAGAGGTAAATACTCTTGAAATATCTTTTGAACTTTAACTCATTTAGAAATTTCAGTTCTCCTTTTTCAGTATAGAAATTGATACCTGGTAATACATAGTCATCTTATACTCTTACTCAATTCATACTTGAAATTCTTTCTAAAATATATTAAAACCATATTTTAATATGAGCATTGATGACTAGAGAAGTCATACTCCATAAATGTTGATGGTATATCCAGATACCATACTACTCATACATTAATGGCATACTCGATTGTCATACTAATCATGTTTTAAAAACTCTTTTCTCAAAACTCATCTTAACTTTCTCAAAACTCCGTTTGAGAACTCATATGTTGGATTTACAAAGAATTCAAAATTAATATATAACTCAAATCATATGGTTAATGTGTAATTATGGACATGAATGGCTTTAACTGAGAGATCTTAATACCAATATGAAAATTTAGTACTCAAAACTCAACGATACTACTCATCTATAAAATACTCAATTCATAGGTTTATTATGAAATATAGACATGAATGAATCCACTCAAAAATCTTAATGCATGACATATTTCAATTCAATAATAGGGAATAGAACATAAAAATAAATAGAAACTCGAAAAGTCAAAATCAACTCATCTCAAGAATACTCAAATGTAGGGGGTAGAATCCTAAATTTCTCTTTTCCTGATTTGAAAGTAGATGAATGGCGTGAAGGCGAACTAGTCAACCACTATGATAGCCTTACATACTTTGAAGAAAAAGGTTCTTGAAGAATATTGAAGAATCTTAAACAAGAACTTGATTAAGAGGTGAAAATCTCATTCTTTTGGATCTTTAGTTAAAAATGAAATCCATATAGGGTTTTTTAGAGGTAAAATATCACAATCCAAATTCACAAGTCGTGATGGCACCTATGCTCCCAACCAATAGGTAAGACAACCCAACATATTTTACAAATTTTAACTAACTAATGATAAACATGTAAACACTAAGTGAAAATACCCAACACTGAGTTATTTATAATTACAAAATGTGGAAAGCTAAAAATATCACCCAAGAATTAGTGTCATAATATAAGAGCTTCTAAAATACGATGCATGTCTGAAACTAAATGACAAATCCAACATAAGGAATATCGTGTCAGAATATTAAAATAACAGAATAACTAAAGATGGAGGGAGGTGTGGGCGACGGAACAATCAAGCTGCTGACCACAACTCCAAGACACTCCAAGCTGGTACTCAAAAAGCTCCATGAGATGTGCTCGTACTCGGAATCAAATTTGCACCATAAAAGAGTGCAATAAGTGTAGTATAAGTATGAAACCACGTGTACCCAATATATCTCATTGACTAACAACGAAGAAGTAGTGACGGGACTTTATACAAGAAAATCAGTTTTTTACTTGTACAGGTCTATAGTATATTTGCCAGTCAAGTTTCATCAAATAGAGGTAATAAAATATCAAGCACTTCCCAACCACCAATAAAAACACATAATCATAAAAATGAAGGATATCATGAAATGAAATGCAATATGATACCATGAAATGATATGTCTCTCGGAAATACATCGAGAGCTCTTGACCCACGCGGGACATGGGAGGTCCATATACCGACACGGACGATCTCTATGCGTCTATGTGGATGATCTCAATGCACTATCATAAATCAAACATTTTCTGCACTGACGATCTTCACATGCACAAATTATAATCTTAGCATCTCACCATCCCCATCAAGGACGATCTCTACGTTCCCAACTTATACTCAATGTCATGTCAATGCATGTGGACAATATTATTTCAATAAGGGGATGATGATGCATCTCAATTAGTCAAATATCAACATAATACATAACCACCTCAATTATCACAACAATACGTGTGTAATAAAGAAAACACTATCACACAAGGAATTCAAGTCAATAATATATTAGCTAATGCCATATGATTTGGCATTCTCAAATTATAATCCACATTCTATAGAAATAATTTTCCCTTTATAACACCGGTACTCGTACCAATGCCCGTCACACCATTCGTACGGGACCCCCCATCTTTCACCCTTACCCATTGTCTATTCCATTTTAGTCTTTAATTAGGAAAACGTCCTTCAACAAGTGTTAAAAGCCTTAACATAAGTTAAATGCCGAATTCGTGCCACGAATCCTCAAGATAGTTCTTTTTCTTTTTGCAGTGTTTCGAAACGTTCCCTATCTACCAATGATGCAACATTCGTAAGTAAGCGAGTTTGTACACATTCAAATTATTATACGTCTATAACAGACTCTAAAACTCACTCATAACTTTAATCAAGCTCCAATCTTGATAATATTTATTTGAAAAAATTATAGTATTTGCTAAATATCAAGCCAAGAATTGAACTTAATCGCACCAAATACCTTAAAATTTATTTTTAAATCATATAATATATACCTAATAATTAGTTACTTATCTCAATATATCAAAAACTAGTATCTTAATTTGATAAAATAAATAAAATAAGAACAAATTCCACCAATTACAAGAAGTAGGCAAAGCACAGGACGTATGCAGCGTAACCCATTTTCCTAAAGTCCATCCTGTTCACAAAAATGCCTAATTTTCTAAAATTTATCACTAAATGCCAATCATTGGCATGATTGTCTAAGATTCTTGTCCCCCACCATTCCAATATCACTATATTAAGGAAATTGCAGACCAACAAATTAAGATTAAATAGCAGATATTACTGGAACCCCACCCCATCAACATAATAGTGACAACAATTCAAATATCAGTAATTTATATTGTAGTTGTATTTATGCAAAGTATTCAATCTGGAGAAATATTGTATTTCTTTACCTGAACAAGGGTTCTTCTCAGACATTTATTAGAGCAATTCCTCCTATTTATGATTTCTTCAAACTATGATATAATAATTTTAACCCTTTTAACTTATTTTTAAACCATGGGCCAAATATAAAAAGTATTAAATGAGTTATGGGACTTGGTCCATCAACTATTAACTATTTTAAGTAAATTACTAAAATTTTCATCAACTAAATACTCGTAGTTATCGAATAGTTTAAAATACCCCTTTAAATTTTTTAAAAATAGTCAAAATAGTCCTAGTTCTTAAAACAACCTAGCGCGTCGATACATAATCTACCACTAAAAATACGTTTGTTCTCGAACGGTAACAGAATAAAAGTAACTGAACGCTTAAAATAAATGTGAATATATTATCTTCATGTCCAACTCAGTCTCCCAAGTAGCCTCTTCATCCCTTCCTTTGAACTTTTACTCATATAACTTCTTTCGAAATCAACTTCTAAATTTTCCCATCCATGTTAGATACTGGCTCTTCCTGAAAGTAAAACTCTAATCAAGTAACACTTAATCTTGTTGAATTACATATGCGTTATCCTAAATGAAACTTCTTCAACATCAAATTATGAAATATGACGTAAACATCTTACAATCAAGTGACAAAGAAAATTGAATCCACTTCACCAATACATTGATCAATCTCAACATAGACAATATACCTCAGGCTCAACTTGTTCTTATTAAATTTCAGCAGAATTTTCATAGGTGTTACCCTCAATAGGACTCGCTCTTCAATCATTAACTCTAAATCACGAATTTTCTGATTTGAATAACTCTCTTGCCTACTCGAATCCATGAGAAACCTATCCTCAATAAATTTGATATTATATAAGGACTCTCTCACCAGATATGTGCCCCACGACCTAGCCTTTAATGCATTATACCAACCAACTAAAGATCCACATCTTCTATCATACAGTGTCTCGATTGGTGCCAATTCAATACTCGAATGATAATATTTTTTGTATGCAACTCCACTAACCATAAATATTTATTCCCAAAAAGCACTACATATACCCGCAAAACGTTCTTAATAATCTCAATAATTTGTTCAGACTAACTATTCGTTTGTGTATGAAAGGGTGTACTAATATCCACCTGGGTATCAACTTCGTATGATTAGACCATAAAAATGAGATAGAAACTATATATCTCAACAAAAACATAATGGGTATAGGCACCCTATGTGATCAAACTATCTCCCGAACGTAAAATTGAACTAACTTCTCTAAATTAAAAATAGTATGAATAGACATGAGATAAGTGGACTTGCTTGATCAATCCACAATGACTCAAATAACATCAATCCGTACCAAGGTCCATGGCAACCCTACCACAATGTATGTAGGTAAAATCATTTCCCACTTCCACTCTAGTATAGACGTTCTTTAAGTAATATTTGTGTTCCATACATCTTTTGTTGATAAAGGATACATATTAGTACACCTCAGATGAGTTGTATACCTTGAATTATAGGCATCCTTTATGATCACTCTAGTAAACTTACCTATCTGAAGAATATATGATTTTTTATCCTCAATAATCCCTCACCATAAAGAATTTTCTCCTTGGTCTTTCCACGTAACACCTTGTCTCGAATATTATAGCAATTTTCATCATCAAACTTTTAAGTCCGAAACAAATAAGTACGACCTCACCTCTATGTAAGATAAAACTTTACCCCGTTTCAAAATATGAAGTCTCGCAAAGCTATTGGCTAAGGAATGGATATACATAACCCAAGCAAGCTCACCAGTCTGTAACAAAGCTAAATTCCCTATGCTCATGATAGTGTTTCTACTAAATTAATCAAGTCTTACATTCACCTCATTATATAATAAAAGGTATATGTCATAGTCCTGAAGAAACTCAACATCATCTTTGTCGTCCCAAATTGATATTCCTCTTATTGAATATATATTAGATACCACCATGATCCTTGAACACCTCACAACATACACCATAAAATAATACCCTCAAATCCTCAATGCGAATACTACAATTGTCAACTCCAAATCATTGATATGATAGTTTTTCTCGTGAACTAGGATTAGCTGCCTCGAAGCATAAGTTATTACCTTCCCCTTCTACATCAATACAAAATCAAGATCAATCTAAGAAGTATCATAAAATATGATAAAATCACTCCACTTACCAGTAGAGTCAAAATCACAACATTAAACAATGAAATCTTGAGCTTTTGAAAATTCACCTCTCACCAACCATTAGAAAACCACTTCTTTTTGGGTCTATATATTTAATGGGGATGCAATGACAGAGAAAACCTCCACAAATCACCGATAATAACTCATAAGGCTTAAGAACTCCAAATATCGTAGCTAAAGTAGGTCTAATACAAATTTCAAATTGCCTTAATCCTCTTGGGATCCATCATAAAACCTTTCTTGAACACTACATATTTCAAAATGTGTCATCAACTAACAAAAAGTCACACTATAAAAAATTCATACAACGTAGTCTTCTTTAGATTTTAAAGAACAAGCCTCAAATAATGCTCGTAATCCTCTATACTACGGGATTATACCAATATATCATCATTTAAGATAATGACAAAGGAATTCAAGTACAATAGAGGTGATCTAGCTGGCCTATTATCAAGTAATATCTCTACTACTGATTGACACAGCCGATCTAAGAAACATTGTGTAGTCAACTCCATGAGGCTCCCATAATAAAAGATGATACAACCTTTTATGAAAACTAACTATAATTTCATAATCATTCTTATAAAAGTTGTCATATAAGTCGGAAAATTCATCATCTCAACCCTTTCAATCTTTACTACTCACCAACAACCATGACAGAGCTATTAGCCAAAAAATGATATAGTCGTCCTCTACCTAGACCTCGCACCCAATATCTACCTCATGTAATAACCATTGTAGTGGATGCGGGTGTAAGCTCCACATTTGTAATTGTAGATACACAAGTCCTCACTAATTGTAAGAGAATAAGACAAGAAGATTAGAATTCCAACTAAGTCAATTGTGCACTATAAAGAATGAAAGAATAGAAGTTTTCCAAATATCTTATAGCCTCTCGAAGATAGGTATGGACGTCATCATACCGATCCACAAGACTCTACTAGGCATTGCTCTTGTAGTTGTGAGACCGATGAATCTAGGGCTCTGATACTAAAATTGTCATGACCCTTATTCACAAGTCGTGATGGAACCTAACTTCCAACCAATAGGTAAGCCAACCCAACATATTTTACAAATTTTAACGAAATAATGAGAAATAGGTAAACCTTAAGTGAAAATACCCAACACTGAGTTCTTTATAATTACAAAATGCGAATGAAAAAAATACCATCCAAGAACTGGTGTCATAAGATCAAGAGCTTCTAAAATACGAGCAAGTCTAAAACTAAAATGACAAATCCAACATAAGGAATATCTATCAGAATATTAAAATAACAGAATAACTAGATAGATATAGAGGGGGGGTGGGCGACAGAAAAACCAAGCCACTCACCACAACTCCAAGACACTCCAAGCTCGGACTCAAAAAGATCCACGAGATGTGCTCATACTCGAAATCAAATCTGCACCATAAAAGAGTGCAACAAGTGTAGAATGAGTATGAAACCACGTTTACCCAATATATTTCATTGACTGACAACGAAGATGTTGCGACAAGAGTTTATACAAGAAAATGAATTCTTTACTTGTACAAGTCTATAATATATTTTGCCTGTCAAGTTTCATCAAATATAGGTAATCAAATATCAAGAACTTTCCAACCACTAATGAAAACACATAATCATAAAAAATGAAGGATGTCACGAATGCAATGCAATATGTACCATGAAATGATATGTCTCAAAATACCAGTACTCTGTCAATTATATATACATGATACTCCTCAAAAATACATCGAGAGTTCATGACCCATGGGGGACTCGCGAGGTCCATATACCGACACGGACGATCTCCACGTGTTTCTGTGTGGACGTCTCAATGCACTATCATAAAATCAAACAATTTCCGCATGAACGATCTTCACGTGCCCAAATTATAATCTTAGAATAACCATTCCCAACACATAAAATCTCCACGTGCCCAACTTATACTCAATCTCATGTTAATGCATATGCACAATATTATTTCAAATAAGGGGATGATGATGTATCTCAATCAGTCAAATATCAACATAATACATAACCACCTCAATTATTACAATAATATGGGTGTAACAAAAACACAATCACAAAAGGAATTCAATATGATTTGGCATTCTCAAATGACAATCCACATTCTATAGTAATAGCTTTCCCTTTATAACACCGATACTCGTACCAATGCCCGTCACACCATTGGTAAGAGATCCCCATCTTTAACCCTTACCCATTGACTATTCCATTTAGTCTTTAATTAGGAAAACGTCCTTCAACAAGTCTAAAAAACCTTAACATACCTCAAATGCCGAATTCGTGCAACGAATCCTCAAGATAGTTATTTCCCTTTTCATAGAGTTCCAGATTGTTCCCAATCTACCAATGATGCAACATTCGTAAGTAAGCAACTTCGTAGATTTCAAATTATTATATGTCTATCATATTCCTTAAAACTCACTCGTATCTCTAATCAAGATCCAAATGTTGATATTACTTATGAGCCAAAATTACCATAAATGCTAAATTTCAAGCCAAGAGTTGAACCTTAGTCCCTCCAGATACCTTAAGATTCAATGTTAAATCATATTATATACACCTAATATTTAATTGCCTATCTCAATATATAAAAAACTAGTATCTTAATTTGATAAAAAAAATCAAAATAAGAATCAATTCCACCAATTAACAACACCACGAAAAGCACATGAAGTTTGCAACGTGACCTGATACGCTCAAATTACACCTTCCTATAGAAGTATAAGCGCTCGTAATCAAGTAGAGCACTCAACTAGTAGGTTGGGGTCGATCCCATAAAGAAAATGGTTTAGACATAACTTCAATATACGATTATGTCTATTTAACCAAGGTTTTTCTGAAAATAAGTAATTAAAGAGGGGAAGGTTTGTGAAACAAGTTTCTTTAACTCTTCTAAATTAACAAGTAAGCAAAACTAAAAGTTGAGTTTTTATCAAGTTGTGAGACTAACTAGGGTATATGTGTTCCTCATAGGTTCATAGCGTCGTATTCCTAGCAATATGCAATTCTTCACTAGTGTTTTGCATGTAAAGTGGTAAGTTATGCATATCAAATCCTTGGTCCGGCATAGAGAATTTCACCCCGTAGTCCCGTACCTTGGTCCAGCTACGTGTGTATAATTTACTAACCTTTACCGTTACCTCACATTAGACATCATATTCGATGTATGACTTAGTTATTACTTCACACCAATCGACACTAGCCTATTAGATAGTATTACACTAAATCTATGTGGATAATTCTTTTCCTATTACTACCTCCTTGGTCCGGCAAGTACTAACAACACTAGCTCTAATGCGTGCACTCGTCAAAAAGACTTTAAACGAAGGAATTATCAATACATGCAAGAACCTAATTGAGAATTTCTTATTTGCTAGGTATAGTTTTTTAATCACCCATGGTTCCCACAACCCTAGTTGTGAATTTAGTTACCCATGCAAGCAAGAATACAATTCATAGTTTGTAAACAAGAAATCATAAACTTTATCAATAAGAAGAAACCCAGAAAATCAACTTGAAATTGCAAGATAAACTTCAAACCAAATCCGGAAATGGATTGATTGATAAAGTTTTCAAAAACCAATCTCCAATCAAAAGTAGAATAATACTAAGAGTTTCTATCCTAAAAAATGATGTTTTGAATCCCCTATTTATAGAAAACATTGTCCTAAATTAAAAGGAATTGAAATAAGGAGAGTTTGCTCAGTTAATGTGGCTTCAATCTATGAACCAACTGACTGACTGTCGATCAATCGATGGTCCGTAGACTCCTTTCATCGTTTAGGACTTAGAATAAGTTTTCTCTCCTAAGATGGAACCCTTTATAAATCAATCAACGGACCAACAGTACGGTCCGTCAATGCATCTACAGTTTGTCGATGCCCTCTGTCGCTCCATACTTAGAATTTTTCCAACTTCGGGTACTGGAACTTTCTCTGATCAAAACAATGGTTGTGCAGTACGGTCCTGATTAATCGACTGACCATCGTTCTCTTTCGTGGTTCCACACTTAGTAAGATTTCCCCAAGTCGTATCCAAGGTCCTTAAATGCTCATCTAAGGTTCCCAACTAGGGTTCCGTCGATCAAGCGATGGACCGTCAATGGCCTCGTAAGTCCTGTTTTGATTTTTTTTTAGCTATTTCCTCATCTTGCCGCCTGAACAACTTTCTCGTAAAATAAACTCAAAAGCATGTTAAAACTCTACTACAAAAAGTCTCTAAGCACACACAACTCTTACGAAAAATGCATTGAAAGCACCGTGAAATCACAGTACATCAACACCTTCAACTTAAATTCCTTGTTTGTTCTCAAGCGACACACTATGAATCAAAATAACACGTGCACAAAAGCATATTATTTTAAGCTTTCGCAATCACATGACTATCAACCTCGACTCTTTCTTTGTTTAAGTTCATGTTTACTCTCTCAGGTTCGATAAGATAACTCATATGGATCACATCATGACACAAAATCACCATGCACTGACACTTCTACCATTTTCCCTCTCACTAATTTACCAACTTTTTGACACTACAACTAGTTCTCTCCCTTAAAAAGAAATCCTCATTTTTCGCATAGTGATCTTAAGTTTGGGTACAAGGATCTTTGTTCTACACTCACGCTCAGAAAAAATTTCAAGCATAGCTAGTACTCGTCGCCATAGCCTTGCCCTTATTTTCTCTACTTATGTTCACCACACTAGACTCTAGGACCACGGTAGAACTTTCTTGGCTTGTAACTAGCCTCAGGTTCAGGTGTGGTACATTTGGGTATATTTATACTGACTTTTTGCCCTACATTTCCGCTAATCTTCCTACCTCTTTTCATTGACTTTTATGACCTAATTCTCTTTGTTTTTCATCTTTTCTTCACTCCCTATTTTTGGATATGACTCTTATTTATTTTTCAACTTTTTCTATTCAAACTCTTTTCTTTCTTTTCTTTTGATTTTCTCTTCCTTTTCATTCAATTGTTAATTTCACCGAGTCACATCTTTTACTCACTTTCTCTTTTCTTTTCAACATTCAACTCTTTTCGTACCCATTTTTGGTTTCTCACTTATAAAAGCCACCCTGAACTCATGTATTTTCCATGAGTTGAGGTACACAATACCCGAGGTCAGGTCAGGGCCAATCGAGGTCATCTTGTGCATTAGCTACCCTCAACTTAGACTTTTGGCCTAAGTCAAAGTGCACATGTCCAAGGAGTGACCGGGGCCAAAACATTAACCCCTGGGAAGGTAAGTTGGTGATAAAAGAAATATAGGTCTATTATAGGCTCAAAAAATTTGGATCAAAAGGGATAAATATTTCTTTTGGTTAACTTCATCTTAGAATAAATGTTCACTAATTCGAACAAAGGCCTATGATCCTTTCTTGTTCTTCTACAATAGATTCCTTTTGCAAGAGTAATTGGGAAAGTTCTAGATAGGTACCAAATGTTGAACACTCCAAACTCCTCACACTCTCTTGACACCTCATTACACTATTAGATTGTTAGATTTCCCAATTTAGGTGTTAGTTGAGGGTTATGCAGTAGGTGCCTATCTATGTCATGCTTAGAGCCAACAAATTCAACTCATTTCACCTAGTCAGGGAAACAGTTTCTAGGATGGTACATCATTTAATTTCAGCAATTATGCTTCATATTTCATGCTTTTATACTTTTTACAAAAAATGACATGCATGTTTAATAGAAATTAACCAGTCTCTTGGGGGAAAAGAACACGGGTAAGAAAACCCAAGAGAGGATTGTGAGTTGGGATACTCAGACTTCACTGTAACATTCACTTTCTATTTACCCCACCCCCAACAAGAAAAAACACGTCATTGTCCCCAATGCATAAAAACATAAGTATATGGTAGTAGTTGAAGAAAACCTAAGGCACATAGCGCCGATGATCTCTCAACAAGTGGGCGAGTCCGGTTTCCTAGAACCCGCAGCTCAATGCTTGGGTCGCCCTCAGTGGTGCCTACATCAATGTATGCACCATCAGTGGTGCTCCTCTCACCGGTCACTGGTGTGGAACTAGATGCCTCAACAACCATCTCTCATTCCCTAATCTTGCGGGCCTCCTCATCTACCAAAGATGCCCTCCTAGCAGCCTCGAGATCTGTCCTCTTTCTTTTTCACACGGGCATCATCTTTCCACAAAAGTGAGGGTGGCCTTCTTAATTAAAGCTCGGGTGTCTAATACCCAGGAAACCCTTTCACCGTCAGTAGTCAGCTATTAGTCCAGTCTTTTCTTCATTCTCTTCCTTTGCTCAGCGGTCCTTTGAAACGCGCCACTTTTGTTAGAAGTCAAATTTTGGAGTCATGGGGGCCCATTGTGGCTCAGTGGTGGGGCCATATAGTAACTGGAAGAGGGTGGCCTCCAAGATATCAACTCGGCAGCCCCGGACTATACAGAGGTGAACGGGTCTTGTTTGGTAGGCCTCGTCTGGCTATCAATAGAGACTCTGAGAGTAGCCACATAGGAAGCGTAGAACTCCCTGACTATATATATCCTCATTGTAGGTATCAAGACTCCGCCATCCATTCTAACTTGTGCCTTTTAAACAATCAATGCACCCTGCGGACCGTGTGCAAACTCCCCGTAAGAGCTTGAAGCTCTACTATCACCAACCGGGTCATCACCCCCTTCTAATTCAACATTTTTGCGTACCTGTATACCTGGTGCTGCCCATCGATGCACCACCGGTTGGGTTCTTCATCAACGGGTGCGGACTAATCTGCTCGGGGTGCAGGTGCAAACTCTGAGCTAATAGCCTCATCAAACGAGGTTTGGTTGTTGTTGCCCTCTGACCTCATCGCTCCTTGATATGTGGAACCAAAGGCAGTGGTCGTATTTGACCCAGACAATCAGGTCGACCTTAATGAAGAACCAGATTTGGAGCTTGATGCTCCTTCAAACTAGAGGACGCCCCAATCAGTGAGCCGGTTAGTGTGCGCTCCTCATCAGACTAGGAGGCAGTGACTATGCCGGGAACCACCTTCCGGGGGGAACCCCTTGTGACTCATGCAGCTGGTGTTGGGGTAGTGGCACCCGGGAGAACGTATTCTGGATCTTACTCATTGTTGGAGTTGGCAACCATCCTACAAGACAGGGCCACTGACTTGGACTTTCCTCTAGAGTAGACGATATCTTGCTTAGGAGCCATTTGTGCATGTACAGCAGTTGTTAGTCTCATTTCGGAGCAATTGTTAGTCTCATTTTAGCAATACTACACACCCAAAAAACATCGGGTGAAGACAATTTGAAAAATAAGCAACACAGTTCAGTTTGTCAGAGTCAGGTCGACGGGCACTATCGATGGTCTGTCGATAGGGTCCATCGTCTAACATTTGGAATTATTCAAATTAATCAAACAGTTCAATTATCTCATATCTAAATGACGGACGTGCAAAACGGTCTGTTGATCAATCGATAGACCGTAGTACACTTCCGTCGTCTATCACATAGAATATTTTTAGAAATTAGTGAAAACATGTTCTTTGAAGGAAACGATGGACGTGCAGAATGGTCTGTCAATCAATCGACGGACCGTAGTCCATTTCTGTCGTTTCAGACTTCATCAATCTTAGAGTGATCCAATCGACGGACCCCATCGATATCCCGTCGATCCATCAGCGGTCCGTCGAAGGGGTCTCATACTATTGGCCTGAGACAGACTTTTTGCCATTTTGCAAGGTCCAGTTTTGGGACCACTTTAAAACCACTCAATTTTAGACATAACATTTTAACACGCAAAAGACCATTTCGTCATTCCTAGAGTTTCATTTTCAAATACATTCGGCCACAGTACGAAACCCTAAGTCAGAATTTGGTAAAAACTATAACACTACCCACAATTTAGACAGGTTATAAGGCGAAACAACCACATTCTTTCATTCTAAGGGATGCAATACACGAGTTATTAGCATGTGATTATCAATAAATTTAGTCCCTCAGTCAAGACCCACATCAGAATTTTTGTTAAACAACTATGAACCAAAATTCAAAGTGTAGAGGAAATCGAAATACCTTAACTTCAGAGTGGTGTGGTTGCGAGAGGAACTTCAAAACAGTATCCTACGTGCACAAACTTTATCAACGGCCAAATAAAAATGGAGAGGCAAGAGAATTTGGGAAGGGAGAGTTTAGGGAAATTGAGGGATTCTGATTTGGGAGTGCAATGGAATATGGGAGGATGATGGTTTATGATAAAGGAAAGAAATAAAGGGAGAAAAACAGTTTTGGAAGTAAATTTTAAAAGAATTTGAAGGTGGGAATGAATATGAACCGTTAAGTCCTTTGATATTACCGGTCAGGTCGGGTCGGTTCACAAGCAATTAGGATCTACGAGACCCCGTCGACAATATCTAGCACTTTTGAGACATGGACCCTACACTAGTCTCTAGACAACACTAGCACATAAGCAAGAATGAAATAAGATTAAAAAAAAGGACGAAACAAGAAAATATGACTATTCCTACAAAGAAAATAAAACCTATCATTGGCTAGAGGATACAACTTGGGTTGCACGGGCGCCAAAATTTAATATGCTCAAATTACACCTTCTTAAAGAAGTATAAGAGGTCGTAATCAAGTAGAGAACACAACTAGTAGGTTGGGGTGATGCCACGATGAAAATGGTTTACACTTAACTTCAATGTATGATTATATCTATTTAGCCATGGTTTTTCCGAAAACAAGTAATTAAAGGGGGGGTTTTGTGAAACAAGTTTCTTTAACACTTCTAAGTTAATAAGTAAGCAAAAGCAAAAATTGAGTTTTTATCAAGTTGTGAGACTAACTAGGGTATATGTATTCCCCATAGGTTCATAACGTCATATTCCTAGCAATATGCAATTCTTCCGTAGTGTTTTGCATGTAAAGTGGTAAGTTATGTATCTCTAAATCCTTGGTCCGGCAACTAGAGAATTTCACTTCGTACCTTGGTCCAGCTACATGTGTATAATTTACTAACCCTTACCGTTACCTCATATAGACATCATAATCGATGTACAACTTAGTTATTACTTCGCACCAATCACACTAACCTATTAAATAGTATTCAACTAAATCTATGTTGATATTCTTTTCCTATTACTACCTCCTTGGTCCGGCAAGTAGCAACAATGCTAGTTCTAATGTGTGCACTCATTAAAAAGACTTCTAAATGAAAGAATTATCAATACATGCAAGAACCTCATTGAGAATCACTTATTTGCTAGGTATACTTTGTTAATCATCCATGTTCCCACAACCCTACTTGTGGATTTCGTTACCCATGCAAGCTAAAATACAGTTCATAGTTTGTAAATAAGAAATCATAAACTTATTTTATCAATAAGAACAAATCCAAAAAAATCAACTTGAAATTGCAACATAAACTTCAAACCAAATCCAGAAATTGATTGATTGCTAAAGTTTGCAAAAATCAATCTCCAAACAAAAGTAGAATAATAGTAAGAGTTTCTAACCTCAAAAACGAGGTTTTAATCCCCTATTTAAAGAATACATTGTCCTAAATTAAAAGGAATTGAAATAAGGAAAGTTTGCTCAGTTCACGTGGCTTCAATCTACGGACAAAGTTCGTAAACACCTTCTGTAGTTCAAGACTTAGAATAATTTTTCTCTCCTACTATGGAACCCTCTTTGAATAAATCAACGGACCAACAGTACAACCCGTCGATGCATCTACGGTCCGTCGATGCCCTCCATCGCTCCATCCTTAGAAATTTTTCAACTTTGGGTACTCGAACCTTCTGTGATCAAACAACGGTTGTGCAGTACGGTCCGTCGATCAATCAACGGACCTTTGTTCCCTTTAGTGGTTCTACAGTTAGTCAAATTTCCTCGAGTGGTCTCCAAGGTCCTTAACAGATCATCTACGGTTTCCAACTACGGTGCGTTGATCAAGCGACGGACCGTCGATGTCCTCGTAAGTCCTGTTCTGCATTTTTCTAGTTGTTTCCTCGTCTTGCCTCCTGAAAAACTTTCCTGTAAAACAAAAACAAAATCATGTTAAAACTACTACAAATAGGCTCTAGGCACACACAACTCTTAAGAAAAATGCATTAAAGTACTGTGAAACTGCGGTACATCATGACCCATTTTTCTAAAATCCATTTTGTACATAAAAATACCTAATTTTATAAAAGGTATCTACTAAATGCCAATCATTGTCATGATTGCCTAATGATTTGCTAAGATTCTTGTACCCCACCATTCCAATATCATGATATCAAGGAAATTGCATATCAACAAATTTAGATCAAATTGCAAATATTACCTGAACCCCACCCCATTAATATAATAATGGCAACAATTCAAATCCCAGTAATTTATATTGTAATTATATTCAAGCAAAGTTTCAAATCTAGAGAAATATTTATATTTCTTTACCTGAATAAGGGTTCTTTTCAGAAGTGTATTAGAGCAGTTCCTCCTATTTCTTATTCTTAAGACTATGATATAATAATTTTAACCCCTTTAACTTATATTAAAGCATGGGCCAAATATAAAAAGTATTAAATGAATTATGGGCTTGGCCCACCAACTATTAACTATTTTAAGTAAATTACTAAAATTTTATCAACTAGATACTCATAGCTCCCGAATAGTTTAAAATACCCCTTTAAATTTTTTGGAAACAGTCAAAGTAGTCCTAGTTCTCAAAACAACCTAGCGGGTGGTTATATAAAAAAACATGTACCCTTTATAATGTTTTCCCGCCGGCTAATTCATCATAACAATGTATTAGATTTCAAAAATGGTCATAACTTTTTAATCAGAAATTAGATTTGTGGTGTTGGAAAGAATATTCAAATACCTTTAATTTGACAGGTTATGGGCTACATAACTCTTTATATTCTAAGAGATATGGTCGTTTGACGTTGACCCAAGTAAAATCTTACATCAAAACTTAATCAATAAAGAAACTTTCAACTCTACATTGTGCTAAAAGTTTCTAGTGACCTTAATTGATATTCAAAATTATTCGCACACTAAAAAACTTACCTTTACACATTTGAGAAATTTAAGAATCACCCGATATGACCCTACAAGCAAATCAAAAACGGTTTGAGTCTTAACATAGAAAATTTTTGGTGGTATATACTTTTTGCAACTACATGTCACAAGTAATTGATGGATAATTACATGCACAACGGAAGAGTACCAGATCATACAACTTACATGAATAATTAAAAACATATAGTTTATGCTAGAACAAATACAATCATGTCAGAGCACATACACTTTCGAAAAATTCATTCAAGAATTACCTCTTGAAGCATGAGCAAATACCTTCAAATAAATCCACAAGCTAGTCGACTAGCAAGAACCTTCACGAAAATCCACAAGCTAGTCCACTAATCGGACCATAGATCTGTGGTCTTCTACAGTGATCCCAAATTTACTTCCGAACTCACTCAATACTTGGGTGGCAAATATTTTTTAGAAGCATTATCTACATTCAAGGTTTAGAAGAATCCGTATTTATAGATATTTCTTCCTAGTCCAAAAAGATATGTACATCTCCCTTTTCTTAGAAAAGAAAAAGTCATGTCCTTCTCCCTTTCTTTAGAATAGAAAAAAGTGATATACATATCCCTCGCCTTAGAACAAAGAAAGATACATCCACCTCCCTTTTATTAGAATAGAGAAATACACATACTTCTCTTGTTTTCCTTTAAAATAGTTTTTGAGTTTGTAACACCGGAAAATTTTGAGGTAAAACTCAAATCGTTCTTCATAGTGAGTGAAATTTTACCAAGGAATTAAAAATTTCTCAAGTATTAGTGTTATGTGACTAGATGTAGCACCTTGAGTACCAAAAAGAACTAAATTGGAGATAACAAAAAATCTGAAATTTGGAGATTTAAGTGTGAGTTTTGGGTCAACTTCAAATGAACATATATCCTAGCACAGAATGAGTTAGGTGTGCTAAAGATACGTTAGGAAATATCTTTGAGTTATCTTTCCAACTCCACCGCATTTGCTAAGTTTCAAGTTCGGATGAGTGATATATCATCTTTTGAAGTTATGATGTCTAGTTAAGGAAAGTTAGTAGAATATAGTGAGGGGCATTTTGGTTTTTTGTTACCCAATCAAACTTAATTCATTTTTAGTAATATTTTTAGGGTTGTAATCCTATTAGTTCAGTTATATAATCCTAATATACGCCTAGGGTTTTAGTTGAGGTTCAAGAAAAGAAAAAAGAGAAAAGAGGAAATGATCAAGCGTTCGTCGAGATTCTTGCGTCTTGTTGCGAAATTTTGCCATGGGTTTAATCCCTAAGATGTATGTAAATTTACATAGTGTTGGGTTTGTTCACCCATGAACCAAACATGTTATTTTTAGTGTAACTTCATTCTTGAAATTTAAGGATTTAAGTTCTTGATGAGTTATTAATAAGTGTTCTTGAAGTTTCCTTATCGATTACGTTTTGATTTAAGATTCTACTTGAGTCAACTTTAAACGAACATATCTCTTAGAATATTAAGATTTAAGTGATATATAACCTATCCAATTTAAGATGATTGAATCTACTTTCCAACTCCACCAATTTCGCATCAATCTAATTTCTGAGTAAAAAGTGATGGCGATTTTAGTAATCTATACACTGTTTTTACGCTTTAGTCAACGGGAAAATATTTAAAATAATTTTTTTTTTGTATTGTTACTTCAAACAAAACCATAAACGAATATATTGAATAATAGAAGTCTAAATTCAATCAAAATTTCATGTTCACTAGTGAAAATGATAATCCTTGGTCATAGAGATTTCAAGAAACTAATTCAAGAATCTCAAGAAAGGTTTTCTTGATTGTTTACCTTCAAGCTAGGTTTTCAAGGCTTCTAATCAAGTACTTCTTCAAGATTATTCAACAATCTTGTTCCTCTAAATATGTAATTCTATCATAGTGTTGGACTAGTTCGTCCTCACACCCTGTATCTACTATCAGATCAGTAAAAGAATAATCTAGGATTCTACCCCTAGTTTTGAGTATTGTTGAGATAAGTTGATTTTTTGTTCTTCAGTTCATGTTTCTTTTAAAATTTCTATTTCTAATTATCGAATTTCTATATTTTTATTGAGATCCACCATATCATGAACCATAACTCTTGAATTCATAATTTACATTCGAGAGCGATTTAAGAGTAGAGTTCAAGAAAGTATTTGAGTTCAATTGTGAAACCTCGAGATCAACTATCAATTTGAACTAAGTATTGAGTAAGTAAGTAAGGAAATGAGAAGAGTTGTATACATGAGTTCCATGTTGTATGTAGACCTTCGGGTGAGTCGGTCATTCCCATAAATTCCGCATGGACTCCACAAATTGAGTATCTTTGAGAGGAGTAGCATCTGCAAGTTCTAAGTCTTGAGTAACAAGTTTCTAACACATTCAGTTTATATTTATAATTATGGGACTATAACATGTTACCCATGGAGTCCTTGAGTTGAATGGTTCATGCCCATAATTCTGCATGAACCCTATAAGTCAAACAGACTTGAGATGAAAAGCATCTTTGAGTCCTTGAGTTGAGGTCCATGCTCATAATTCTACATGAACCTAAAAATTTTAACATCATGAAATTATCCATAAACATGAGATCACGAACCTTGAATCCATAATCCTTTTTTGAATCACTAGGATACAAAGATAGTTTCACAAACTAAATGTTTCACTATGTCTTTAATCTTAATTTTTACAGTTTTTGTTGTTCTTTTTCTTTTTCCTTTCTGAAGAGTTCAAGAAAAGAAAAGAAAATAATTCATTTAAAAAGGTGTGATTTTAACGTTTGAACAATTACATAGTAATTGTTCCCACCTCTTGTTAAAATTAATACTTATCATTTTCTCCTTTCTTTGTTTTTTATTCGGAAAAGATATTCTCGGGTTTGTTCGAGTTGGGTCGATTCACATAGGCGACCCAAATCCAAAACTTACATCTCCCACTTTGCATATGGTGGACAAGACCCAAGCCAACATAACATCAACTAAACAAACAATTCATACGACAAATAGTTCGTGTGACCTGTGAGCATCACGAGCTTACCTTTAAGGTTCTACAGGACCTACATAGGAATTCAATCACATGTGGAAAAAATTCATTATTATTAAAAAGAACATAATTACTCACAATACCCCAGACTTCATTCACTACTTCAGTAGTTACTTATTCAATCCCTCGTCCACTTAAGGAGGTTAACTCGAGTTCATGTTTAGCTTTATACACACAATTACACTCATGCCAGTATGGTTAGTGCAATAGCCGTCTTGTGTATATAAGTTTATTATTCATTTAATGTCTTTCCATTCTATTTGAATCTATCTGCTCCTATTCAACTGCTTTCCTAGGCATGCACTGCATTGCCAAATCATTCATGGCTATTAGTAACATGCTAAAGTAGCAACATCGATTGAAACTTCAAGAAACAGCAAAAGGTCAGGGTATTTCATTAAAAAGTCATTTTAACTTTTTTGGGTCTCACACAATGAAGAAGCACGGAATATTCTTTCATTGACCGTTGATCGCTAAACACACGTTGCATGAAACATGTGCTACGATGTTTTCACCTTATACGGGTGTATGTGTCTCATCATCCGGATTATCCAACATCGTACAGATCTCGGTCTAAACATCTCAACATGTTTAACCATAGTTTCTCTTTTCCAGTAATGTTTAAACTCATTTTCTTAGAGAAACATTTATCTTGCTCATAAAACAAGTCTTAATATGTTGGTGAAACTCATATATTCATGTTCCTCGACGTAAGAGGTGATTACTCGTGTGAGAAAGTCAATCCTGCGACTTGTTCGACACACTTTGTTTCAAAAAAAATCACGTGCATACTACATTTGAACATAAATTCAATTGTTTCATATATAAAAGAGAATATTATAAAAATCAGTTCATCTTACAACACTGAAATATCATCATAATTTACGTAAACCTAGAGCCTTAACATGTTTTTCAAACAAGACTCTAGAGATGGCCTTCGTAAAAGGATCAACTATTATTTCACGTGTAGGAATATATTGCAAAGTTATATCTCTATTTGCCACGACGTCTCTCACAAAGTAATACCTGATGTTGATGTGTTTGGCTTTGCTATGATACTTAGGATCCTTTATGTATGCGATAGCCGCTTGACTATCACAATATAGAATCATAGGACCCGTAGAACTCTTTGTAATACTCAAATGATAAAATAATATCTTTAACCAAACAACTTTTTGTACTGCAGACGCACAAGCCACAAATTCAGATACCATTGTTGAAAGAGTTGTGCAAGTTTTCTTCTTACTTTTCCATGAAATTGCACCACTATTTTGTAAGAAAGCATAATCGGATGTTGATTTTCTATCATCCCAGTCACCAGCCCAATCAGCATTAGTATAACCTCTTATGAGTAAATCAGATCCTTTATAAAACTGTATGATCTGCAGTTCCCATCATGTATCTGAATATTCTTTTTACTGCTTTCCATGATCTCTTCCAGGATTGGATTGATGCCTGTTAACTAGACTTACGACATAACAAATGTCTGGGCGAGTACATATCATAGCATATATCAAACTCTCGACAACACTAGAATAAGGAACTCGAGACATGTATTCCTTCTCTTTTTCAGTCTTTGGGAACATTTCAAGGCTTAAAGTTTCATCCCTTGCTACAGGAGTATCCATGGATTTGCAACTATTCATTTGAAAACGTTCCAATATTTTCTTTATATAAGTTTCTTGAGATAAACTCAAAAATTTCTTGGAACGATCTCTTTGGATCTTAACACCTAATATATAGTCTGCTTCACCCATATCTTTCATATCAAATGATTTTTAAAGTCATGATTTAACAGTTTTCACATGCTTCAAATTATTTCCAGCTAATAAAATATCATCTACATAAACAGAAAGATACCACTGCCCTGAAGATTGCTTTAGGCCATAAATTGATCTTTTCAATTCACAAACTTTCTTTTTTGACCTTTAACAACGAAACCAACTGGTTGTTCCATGTAGATTTCTTCATTCAATTCTCCATTAAGAAAAGCGATCTTCACATCCATTTGGTGTAATTCTAGATCTAAACGTGCAACAATAGCTAAAAGTAATTGTATGGATGTAAACTTCACAACTGGTGAAAAAGTTTCCTCATAGTCTATTCCAACTTCTAGATTAAAACATTTTGCAACCAATCGTTCGTTATGTCTTTCAATTGACCCATCTAATTTATGTTTAACTTTAAGAATCACATTATCCCCAATAGTTTTACGTTCCTTAGGAAGGTCAACTAGATCCCAGACTTTGTTGGTTTTCATGGACTCTAATTCTTCTTTCATCGATTTTAACCATTCTTCCCTTTCACGTCTTAATAAGGCCTCAGTTACAGAATTAGGTTCATCCAATTCTGTGGGAGATACCAGGAAAATATAATCCTCAATCATATAAGATCGTTTAGGTACACCTTTTCTTGTACTCTTACGTATTTGAAGTTCAGATTCCTCTATAGGATTTTGGGATTCATAACTCCCACTCGGACCAGGAATCATTTCTTAATCCATTGATTTATCAAGTATGTCTTACAGCATTTCCTAATCTTTTAAATTTAATATTTCATACAAAGGCTTAACTTCACCTATTTCACCCTTTTTAGGAAAATCCTTTTCCAAAATTTGACATCTCGTGATGCAATTTCAGTAATACTTCCATCCTCTAGTTCATTGATTAAAACATATCCTTTAGAGCATTCAAAGTACCTTATAAAGATACATTTCTTTCCTTTTGGACTTAGTTTATCAAACTCACCGAAACAATCTTTAATATATACCGCATAACCCACGGTCGTAAATCAATCAGGTTTCTAATATGACCAGTCCAAAGTTCATAACGAGTAAAAGACGCTGACATAGAATACACTTTGTTCAATATGTAAGCCGCAGTCAATAAAGCATCTCCCCAGAAAGAGATAGACAAATGTGTCTGCACCATCATTGATCTTGTCATGTCTAATAATGTTCTATTCCTTCTTTTAGCTACACCATTTTGTTGAGGTGTATAAGGAGTAGTTAACTATCATATAATACCTTTTTCAGTACATAATTCTTCAAAATGTTTTGAAAAATATTCACGTGCTAGATCGGTTCTTAAATCTATTATGCTTTTATATAATTGATTTCAACTTCATTCAGATATCTTTTAAAGCACTCAAGTGCTTCAAATTTATGAGAAATCAAATAGGCATAATCAAAACGCGTGAAATCATCAATAAATGTAATGAAATATGTAGCACAAGACCTTGCCCTTGAATTCATTAGGCCACAAATTTTAAAATGAATTAACTGAAGTGGGAACTCATCTCTCTTAGCCTTTCCAAATGGTTTACGTGTAATCTTTCAAGCAAGACAATTTTCACAAGTTGACATTTCACTTTTGGTGAAAAAACCTAAATTCCCTTCTTTTTCCAACCTATTCATTTGATCTTCCCCTATGTGACCTAATCTAGCATGCCATGTAACAACATCAACATCATTGTTACTTGAATAACATGTCATTACACAACGGTCAACATAATAGTCATAAGTTGAAGGATTACAATCTAATATGATAAAACAGTCATAATGAAGTCCAAGACCATATAAAACATTATCTAGAGCTATTCTAACACCATTACGACTAATAAAGCAAATAAAACCAATGTATAAAAGCACAGACACAGACTCTAAGTTTCGTCAAATCTCTGGAGTATATAGGACGTCATGCAACATCAAGGAACAACCACCACGAAAGTCTACTTTGTAAGTGCCTATACCTTTGACTTGAAGCCTAGCATTATTTCCTACGTAGATCCACCTTGATTTAGATGAAACTCGACAAAACTCCATAAACACCTCTCTATCTCGACTTACATAGTCGGTGGATCCTGAATCACAATCCACATAGGATATGATTCAGTTAGTAAATAAGTGCTAGAAACATATGTAGCACTTAGAGACGCATTATTTAGAAATGCTACCTTTTTAGGCTCAGTGCATTCACGAGCAAAAATGCCCCAACATTTGGCAATTGTAACACTTCATTTTTCTCTTGTCCGTCTTCTTAAAAAACATTTTCCTTTATTGGAATTGGTTTCTTCTTTTTCTTAGAGGGTCCTTCTCCAGTCTCTTTGTCTTCCCCCTTTCTTTTCCAATTTTTCCTGCGCTTGAAAACTGAAGATTTTGTACCACTTGACTCTGCCACAAAGTCATTAGAAGCAACCTTTGCAGTTCCAAGGCGCTCATCTTCAAGTTCAACATGACGTGCAACATCGGAAAAAGTTTTGATGCTATCATTATGGGTCAAGTTAACCTTCAAGTGTTCCCAATTATTGGGTAGAGACCAAATTACTTCCTTAACTTGTTTCTCATCTGAAAGAATATGGTCAGCACTCTTGAGTTGATTTATCATGTTTGACATCACCCTAAGGTGTTGTTTGATATTTTGATCATGACGCTTTTCGTAAGTGTCAAATTTGATAGTCAACTGTCGGAGGTGGGTAATAGATGTACCCCCATACATTCCTCGCAGATGTGCCCACATAACATGAGCAGTTGAGAATTCCCCACATTTATGTATGCGGTCATCAAAGACAAAACTAACTATTATTCCACGTGCAATGGAGTTAGCGTTCTTCCAAGCTTTGTAAGCTTCAAGATCCCTTCTGTGTTGTGCAGTATTGCCCTCTTCAGGTTCATTCAAAACATGGTTTATACTTTCCAAGACATTTTTCTCTTTCAGTACATACCATATTTTACGACTCCAGACGTTGTAATTATCACCGTTAAGTTTTTCTCCTTTGTTTAAGTCAGCAATGATATTTTTTGATGCCATGTCTATTATTGACATATAATTAGCAAGAATTTTAATCAATTATGCATGCGACATACACATTCAAGCAAACTAATTCTCATAAATATTTCATATTTAATGTAAAATAAAAAAGATACGTATGCATCCAATCATCATATACAAATTAAATATTTAATCAAAAGTCAAATCTAATTTCGTAATGTGTATAACTAATATATTGTAGACTTCGATAACAAGGATTTTTCAGTTTAATAACATAATTTGAGATTAGTACAATCTACATAATTCATATCTTGAAAAAAAACAAATAAGCAACGAGAGATTACAAGTAGTTCAAAGACTGAAATCCTCCCACAAGTCTTCAAGATGACTAATGTAAACCCTAAAAGGTTGAATGAGCCATATGTCATGATAAACATCAGTCAATATACTACCCCAAGGTTCACAGAAAGCGTCTATTAAATAAGCTAAGGCTCTCCAATCTATACTTTCCTTATAATCAGTCAGTTCAGCCCATTTTATTTCAAAAAGGCGAATAAAATCACGTGCTGACACATTAGGAGACATCTTCAATGAATCAAACTCTTTAAATTTTCTCTCTTTTTCCCTTCGAATGGGGACCTTAGGTTCCTTGACAGATTTTGTGTCGCCCTTGGGACACCAATCTATATGATTTCATTTCCTCGAGAACATGTCTTATAGAGGCATACTCTTCTACCTCGTCCCTTTACTCGACTTTGAGAACTCCCACTTGGAGTAGTTTGAGCATATTCCCGTTCAGCCATATTTGAAATGGAAGAAAATAAAAATATGGTTAATATCATTTAATGCGACAGAATATGTCGCAAATTTTCGTTAAAAACTAGGAAATGTTCAAGGAAAGTAAGGATTAAACTAATTTAAAATCATAATCTAGTCAACGAACAAGTGGTCACTATTCTTTATTAAATAAAGAAGATTACTCATGGCCTTTAAATAAAAAACAAAAAAAAACCACAATCTTATTTGACCACTTGAGAAAACCTATGTTAAACTAAATACTAAAATAAATACTTTGTTAACAAAAAAAAAGATACTACAAAACCATTGTATTTTTACATAAAAATAAATACTTTATTATTCAAAAGAAAATGGTATAAGTATTTTACTAAACAAAATTTGACCATCTTATTTTTCTTTTTCTTTTTAATTCTTAATAGAAAAGGACAAAAGAAATCCACTTTTTTCTTTTATTTATTTAGTTATTTATTTGAATAGTGGGACCATCCCTTTTCTTCTTGCTCTTTGCAGAAAAAGACCAAAACTCAAAAAGAATGTACACGTTTCCTATTTTAAAAAAATGTGTGTGGGACCATTTATTTTCCTTTTTTTTTTTAAATTTTCAATGAAAGAAGTATGATTGTCCCTTAAACTCTTTATTCTTTTAAAATAAATTATTAACATAGGAATAATGATTTTTTCAAGTCCTTATTCAACTCAAACTCTTTCTCTTTTTCAACCTTATATTTAGATTAAAACTTCAAAAAGAAAATAAACAGATCAAAAACTCTTCACGCTTCATTCATAACAGAGAAAAAAATATTCTCTATTTTCCTTCATCCACAACACGAGAAAAAAAATTATTCTCTTTCCTAAACAACAAAAAAAAACTGAGCATATTTGATTGTTTCCCCAACAAAATATAAAAGACATCTCACCGTCAGATTACCAAGTTGAAGAATTGAAGGTATGTTCTTAGATTTACAATCGAATTCAATTTTCTTTTAACTTATGAATTAAACTTCACCATAGTTTTAAATAAAATATATACTGATCTTCATATAAATATTCTTGACATAAGATATATGTACATATATATATTTTATAACACACAGTCAGTACATAATTTCAACTACAATGTCATGGAGCATTTAACCGTGGCTCTGATTCCAAAGAAATTATTCAAACAACGTTTCATACAAGATTTATGTGTCTTTGATTGTTGCAGCGGAATGAAAATTCACGAATTGAATGATTTGCTCCAAATCCTTCTTTGAATCACTAGGAAACAAAGATAGTTACACAAACTAAATGTCTTATTGTGTTTTTAATCTACACTTTAGAATTTTTTGTTGTTCTTTTTTGTGTTTTTTCCCACTTTCTGAAGCGTTCAATCAAAAGAAAAAGCCAAAAAGAATTTAATTTAAAAGGTGATTATTAACGTTGGAAAAGTTACATGTAAATGTTCCCACCTTTTTTTAAATTAATACTTAAATTTTTATCTTTTTTTTTGTTCAGGAAAAAAAATTGTTGGGTTGTTTCGGGTCGGGTCAATACATGGGCGACCTAAACCCAAAACATACAAGCAAGAAATTGTTGTCGGAAAAAATGGAAATCAAGCTCCACATGCTTGATTCGCTCATGAAAGACGGGATTCTTGTCAATATGTATAGCAACTTTGCTATCCGAGTGAATAGGATCCAGGAAAGCTATAGGAATTTTAAAGATCAGTGAATAATCGTACCAACCAAGTCAACTCGCAACCACTTTTCTCATGGATCGATACTTGTTCAGTCATATGATCGTTTAACCATATGATCTGATACCACTTGTTGGGGTATGAAGGGGTGATAAGGATGTCATGTTGAAGCTTACAATTGCAAATCATGATTGATAAATTAGATAACAAAAACTGATACTAAAAATAAAAATCACTATTATATCAAAACTAATATAAAGAAAAAAACTTAAAACTGTAAAGAGAAAATCTCTCCATAAACTAAATTCTTAAGTGTCTACATTGTGGATTCTATTGTTTTTTTGTGTTAGAAGAAACAAACATATATTTATAGAGTTCTAAAACCTTCTCCTATTAGAAAATGACTAGCTACTCCAAAACATTTTCCTAAAAGGTAAAAATAAACCAAATATGAATCAATATTATATTTTGCTTTCATTAAAACTAAAAACATTAATGTTAATGTTTTAACTTTTATTTTAGAAAAAATAAACTTCAAATAAGGTAAAACAGTCAGGGCTAAACACTAACAATACNTATATATATATATATGACACACAATCAGTACATAATTTCAACTACAATATCATGGAGCATAAAACCGTGGCTCAGATGTCAATGAAAGTATTTAAACAACGTTTGGTACAAAATTTGTGTACCTTTGATTGTTGAAGTGGAATGAAAAATCACTAACTGAATGATTTTATCCAAATCCTTCTATGAATCACTAGGAAACAGAGATAGTTTCACAAACTAAATGTTAATTGTGTCTTTAATCTAAATCTTTAGAATTTTTGTTGTTATTTTTGTTTTTCCTTTCTGAAGAGTTCAAGAAAAAAAAATTAATTTAAAAGGTGTGATTATTAACGTTGGATCGGTTACATAGTAGTTGTTCCCACCCCTATTAAAACTAATACTTATCTTTTTCTCCTTTTTTTTATTCAGAAAAGAAATTCTTGGATTTGTTCGGGTCGGGTCGATCCACATGGGCGAACCAAACCCAAAGCATACATTGTCAAACCTTCAATGTAAGTCTTGTGTTGTAGTTCTTCTTCACGTGTACAAATTTCTTGTTCTCCTTATTTGAGGTTAGTTTCATGTGAATGTTTTATGGTAACTATCTTTGTATATATTTTTTGTTCATCGTTGAATTGAACTATCTAGTATCATAATTCTTCAATAAATCTTGGTGTACACGTGAACGACTTTATTCTTCTTTTATCTTGGTGCAAGGATAAGTTCTTAGCTCTTTTCTATTTTTCTTATTGACGAGTTGACGTGGTCTATGCCTCAATTCATAAAGAGGTTTTGTAGTGTATGTTATTTGCAGACGATATAATACTAATTGATGTTAATTTTTGGTTAAAGGTTTGCAGACAGACTCTGAGTCCAAAGGGTTCAAGTTGAGCAAGACCAAAATAAAATATTTGAAATGTGAATTCAATGTTTTGTTGCATGAAGCCAATGTGAAAGTAAGTCTTTCCACATAGACTTCTCAAGAGAGAATGTTTTAAGTATCTCAGGTCTGTAATCTAGGGCAATGGGATTATGGGAATATCGATGATGATGTCACACATTGCATTAGGAAAGCATGGATTAAATGAAAGGCTTTATTCCGAAGTCTTGTGTGATAAAAAGATACCACATAAACCTAGAAGTAAGTTATACCGAGTGATGGTTTGACCGTTCTTGTTGTATGAGATTGAGTGTTGACCAGTTAAGAACTCATATCTTAGTAGTGTTCCGATCCAAAGTACACCCAATAGGTGGCATGACATATAATACCCGGAGAGGACCTACACAAGCCACTTATTACACATCATAAGAGATGATAGAGTTAAAGAATTCAAAAAAGATAGTCTTATAACATAACGAGTTTGACAAAAGCGAAAGTCTAACATATGTCTCAATAGACATATAATAAATCATAAGGAAAGTGATCAAAATGTAATTCATACATCACATATACAAAGTTTGAAAATGAAAGTTACATAACAATAAAGGTATCTTAGTCATTGAAACATGAGGACTCACCACTCTTCGAAGCCAATGAAACTAACTAGTAGGAGTGTCACACTCGACATTAGTAAAACAATTTGGACATTAGTACGCATTAGTACATGGAATGTACTAAGTATAGGGCAATATGCATAAACATAGATGTCATATCATGAATGGCTTAAAGCATGTAGGCCTGATCATTTTTCAACATTTAAAGACTTTAAAGAAGAAATGACATGTGAATCATGAAATATGGTCACATACATTGCATAAAGGACATAAGAAAACATTGAAGAAACATAGTCATTTTGTGAGATATTAGCCTCCACCCACATTAAGACCATGAGAGCTTTAATGGAATCTGGTGTATCCCTCATACTGAAAGAAGGTGATCTACTTGTCAAGGTAGAATCCATACATATCATCATTTGCTTAAATGGATCCACTCGCCAAGTCATTTAAGACAAATCTACGAGGGTACGTAGTTCGGGACTAGAGGTTGTTACTAGAGAATACCCTATTTGAGCCTCCACTTCGAAGCCCTCTCGGTGCTTAGAAATTAAAGAAAGGAAAGAAAAAAGGACAAGGTGACACCGGCGTAATAGTGAGCCTCGTCGCTTTTCGGAGGATCCCTTTTATCGCATTCAGTATAAGTTATATAGTTCATCAGGATGTTGTGGGTCTCGTATCACCGTCAATCTCAGTTGTTTTAGAGGCTTCATAGACAGTCAGATGTTAGTTCATTCGTCATTATCTTATTATTGGCTTATGTTCAGATTTTGAGTTGCCATTTTGGTTGAGTTAAATGTCCATTTCTAAATTATTATGAGTTTAGTTTTGAGATTGTTGAGTCATTTTGTATTTGACTTCTCTCTTTATTGCCTAAAAGTCTTCCGCTGAGTAAGTAAGTCAAGCCAAGGGTTCCTTTGGGGCCAACAAGTGTTCTCAAGTGCTAGTCCCGCCCAGGATATAGGATCAGGGTGTGACAACCATGACCAGGCCTGACATACCTTTTTTAGTTCAGGTAATTAGTCAATATGCACTCACCAAAACTCTCCCACATGGAAGCTACACTCAGAGTAAAAAATAATAGCAGGTGAAGTTCAACACATATTCTAATAGTAATGACTAATAATATACACGATTCTTTGTTTCCACCAACGTAACAACCCCCCACCCCCTCTCCCATTTCTTCGATCTTCTGCAATCCTTAACAAATATTTCATGTCTCCTAATTTATGTGACACTTTTCGATTTTCAAAAGTCAAGCGGTTTAAGTTGATTGGGAATTTCCGCATAAAATTTTTAGTTTTTTTAATGAAATATATATGTATGTGTGTGCGCGCGCGCGTGTGGGCGTATGGGTGTGCGTCTATGTGCGTATGTGTGTGTGTGCGTTCACGTGTACGTGGGCGCGTGTGCATGTGTGCTTGTGCATGTGAGCGTGTGCGGGGGTTAATAAACTCCTCCAATTAGGAGTATCACAATTAAGTCGCGGGGGTTTCTTGGCAACTCCTGGTACCATTAGCAGGGGTTAACTAGCGGGGTTTTTGAAACCTAACCGCATTTCAAAGTAGGAGTCGAAACCCCAATGATTTGTGAACTCGGGGGAGTCAAAAAATCCATCAATTAATGATTTTTACATTAAAATTAATAGGAGCTTAGACCCCTGCGATTTATGAAATATACATTTTTGTAGCATTTGCCAGGAATATTCAATTTTAGATACTAATAATAAAGGGTAAATCACATAAATATGCTATATTTAAAAAATATTTACCATTTATGTCAATATAATTTTTATAACTAAATATAACATTTTTTTGAAATAAAAAAAAAGTACTGTCGCTTCCTTTCTCGGTCCTTTTGCCTCTTAATCTTTTTCTTTTCTTTTTAAAGATCTTCTTCTTATCTTTCTCTCTCTATCATTATTATTTTCGTGTTCTTATTTTCTTTTCTCTTCTTTTTTAAAAAAATTCTTCTTCTTCTTTTGATTTTTATTTAATTAACAAATCAATTTTTCATATTTCATTATGTGCATGTCACTATTTTTATACTAAAAAAAAAAAGATGAAAAGAGGAACAAAAAAATCGTAAAATTGTATAAAATCACATTTCAAAGTAGAAATTTCAAATCATTAAAATTACAGAAGTAAGATTTCACCATTGATAGTCATTATAAAGCTTCAAATTTTGAATTCATTATTTGCATTTTACGAATTTGTGATAAGTTTAAATAGGTAATTCTACAAATAATTGAAAATGTCGTTTGGAGTTCATATCTTAATTTTAAGAGCGTTTAGTCAAGTTTATAATTGATTGTAGGAGAAATGTTAGATTGTAATGAATTAAATATAACATGAAATTGTCTTGCAAATGTATTAAAGTTGAATTAGATGATACAATTTTAATGCAGATTAAATTCATTTTGAAGTTCTTTTGATTTATTTGTTACTATTGGATACTTGTTTAATTCATTACTGATATAACTTATCAGTTTATAGATCATTGTCATGTTTTTTCATTAGTTACATTTTCCATTCATTCTTAATTCTCTTTTCTAATTTAACTTTAAATACTGTGTAATACAATTTTAATGTAAATTTAATTCATTTCACATTTTTTTTATTTATTTGTTATTATTGGATACTTGATTAATTCATTATTGATACAAGTTTAATTCACTCTACAGATCATTGTCTTGTCAGTCATTAGCTACGTTTTTCATTCATTTTTAATTCTCTCTTCTTATTCAAAGTTAACACCGTGTAACACAATTTTAATACAAATTTAATTCATTTTGCATTGTTATTTATTTGTTCCTATTGAATACTTGTTTAATTCATTTTTGGTACATGTTTAATTCACTCTATAAATCATTGTCTAATATTTCATTTGTTACATTTTTTTATTCATTCTTAATTTTCTCTTCTACCTCGACTTTAATATTTGTGTAATACATTTTTAAAATACAAATTTAATGCATTTTGCAATTAATTGATTGATTTGTTACAATTAGTTACTTATTTAATTCATTATTGATACAAGTTTTATTCAAGTTACGTGCAGAACAAAGAATGTTCTTTTGTTTTCCACATTCTGCATTCATATTTAATTCTCTTCTAATAATTCAACTTAAATATATATTTGTAATACATTTTTAATTCAAGTTTAATTCATTTTGCATTTTCTTATGTCTCTTCATATGTTACGATAATACTAGTTCTTTTTCTAATAATTCAACTTTAATATGTTTGTAATACTTTTTTAATTTAAATTTAATTCATTTTGCAGTTTTTATGTCTCTTCATTTGTTACGATTATACTAGTTCTCTTCTAATAATTCAACTTTAATATGTTTGTATATTTTTAATTTAAATTTAATTCATTTTGCGGTTTTTTATGCCTCTTAATTTGTTACAATTATATTACTTCTCTAATTAACTATTGATATAAGTTTTATAGAGTCTAGAATAATTAATTATTATACGGAAAAAGGAAAAAAGAACAAAAGTAAAAGGAGACAAAGCAACAACAAAAAAACAAGAAAGAAAGGACAACAGAAAGAAAGTAGGAAGAATGAAAGAAAGAAAGGGAAGGAAAAAAAATAGAGGGAGTGAGACAGAGAAAAGAGAAAGAAAGAAAAAAAAAAAAGCGAAACATAGAAAAGAAGAAAGAAAAAAAAAAGGAAACGAAACATAGAAAAGAAGATAGAAAGAGTGAGACAGAAAAAAGGAAAAAAATTAAAAAGTTGCTATAAATGGTAATAAATGAAAAGTATCGCTAAAATCAGTAATTATTTATTAAAATGTATTAATTTATGTATTTTTTCCAATAATAAATTAATTAACTAACATGTGCATTATTATCAAAGGACATATTAGTATTAAGAAATATTACAATATTCAACACAAAAGTATATCATGAAGTGAACAAAAACATATCATTTGTTTCAACCATTACGATTACAAGAAACTTCATATCACTATAAGAATTTTCTTTAACTTCAAATCACTACAAAACTTGCTTAAACTTCAAATCAATATCATCCAAACTCAAGATAGGATCGGTTTATGGAACTTCAACTAGTTTCACTACAATTATTGTCACCAACATCAGCTGGCTGCAAAGGAGAATACATAATAAGTGACTTTATCCAAACTCAAAATCATGGCTGAATGTAGTAAAACCAAAAGTTTATCATATACTACACAACAACAAACTTAAAACAATAGAAAAGGATTAAACATTTACACAAGCAATGATTCTAAACCATTTTAAAAAGACGACATACTATACTACTAAACAAGACACTATCAAACTGATTTGAACAAATATTAGCAATTAAAACATGAACAAAGAATCTCAGGTTTCTTGCCAGTAGAAAAGAGACAATTAATGTTTCTTATAAGAGACAATTAATGTTTACTTCTTTATATTTTGACTATAAGTTGATTGGTTATGATGTCTACGAGGTTGTATATAATCCCATGTTCAATGATATGAATTTCCTACTGACTGAAATGCTTGAAGGGGAACAGTATATCTAGATTAGAAATGAGGACGAATTACCTTTAGAGGCACGGGTAATGGAAGCATAACTCCTTGATAAAGGTTGTTAGCCCACTGCAAGTCACAAAACAAAACATCCGTAATATTAGCATACTAAGGTTGTAAGCATTAAACGACAACAATCCCAAATAAGTTGGAGTGGCTATATGAATACTCACAATTTCGATTTATAGACAAAGATACTAGTAGAAATGACGTCTTTCCTTTCTATGTTAACACTTGGACAGAGAATTTGCATATTAAAGACTTACAACAACAGAAAAAGAGTTAAAATCATTTAATCGAGCAAGGATTTCAAATCATTTCAAAACGACAGCACAATATACTCAATCTTTCAACGGGCACAACTGGTTGGACAACAGTGTTATTTGTAACTCCAATGAACAACACTGCAAAGTACATGTATCTCATTGCACTAAATAAATCCCGTTGAGAGTAACATATCAATAGTTACGAACAATATGATCACGACAAAGGATTGTAAGTACCACAGGACAAGTCATGCTTTCATGAAAAACGGATATGTAAAGAACCAAAATCCTGCTGCTGAAATAAGCAGTTATGATTATCCAAAAATCATGAATGCACATGCACTTGAGTTTGTTCCAAGAAAAACACAGCTAACTACTGTTGCAAGTGAAGATTCAAAAGTGACTATGGATGTTAATTCTTCCACAAGGTTGAATAATTCTGTCACAATAGGATTTAAGACGAAGAAGAAACAGGCGACAATTTTGAAAGCACAGACCTTCTTATGCAACTATGAGCTGGTATGCTATTCATTTTCTTTACTCGTAAAAGTCGTTGATACTAAAGAATGCCAATCCAAGTCCTGCTGAATAGGCGCCAGGTGACTGGTTGCTGTTAATAATTTCGAGAAACTTACAAGGTCTTAGAAATAAAGTGCACCCACAAATAAACATGCATATGAAAAATACTGCACTGCACCCACAAATAAACAAGCTGACCAAATTTGAGGAGCAGTAGGGGCACACCTTCAACTAGAAAATAATAAGCTTCTTCCGATATTGCTCACAAAGATTGTACAAATCTTTTGGAATCAAATACATATATGAAGCACGGAATAGAAAGTAAAAGATACGCAACATCTTAACTTCTAATCATTCCCTCTAACCTCTGAAGACTACATTATCTTTACTAGCTTAAAGAAGGCTTTATCAAGGGGGGAAAACAATCTTTTGCCGCCCGACGAGGGACAAAGAAACCAACACGAGTGACTAAAGCAGTGAGTCTGGCAGAACATGTTAATCCTATCAAATAGCAATGCTAAAAAAGAGTAAAATTACCTTGATAATGCTTGTATTAGTCAAATTTTACCTAAACAAAAAAAGTTTAAGCAGCTAGCCACGCATCTTCCTATAAAACACATACGAAAATCAACTGGTGACTACACAAAAAATAAATATTATACACAAAGTAAAGAAAACTACACGAGCAAAAATTTTAACTTACATGTACCAAATTTTCTATAAACTGACCTTGAGTTAGTACACAATATCATTTTCATTCTTTAGCAGCGAAATCAACTGTCAATATACCGATGTCAACGCAGATCGCGGAGTTGATGATGTCAAATGATTCATTTCTTGATGAAGAATGTGCCAAACCTTGTGAACTAGATGATGAGTAAATGAGTTGCGTAAGTTATCGTAATGCTTCAGCTTCGGCATATCTGGTAACAATAAAAGTAGATGAAACTATGATCTTTGGTCAAGATAATTTGGATCAAGATATGAAATGAGTCATATTTCTATTTTTCTAATGATTGCAGGTGAATTTATTCACCATTAACAAGGTATTACCTCTTTGAGTATCAATGTACTAAGTTAGTAGCTTCACAGGTAGTCCAACTAGTAAGAAAAAATAAAAATCTCGCAGTAGTAAAAACAACATTCATTGTATAAATAAGTGTTGACTAATACTCCATTGATTGTTGCAAATATACATTTATTTTACCTGTTGCGGAAACTTGCTACATTACTGATATTGTAAAAGATACAAATATAATAGCACACCGTGTACTTGACTCGACATACCCATCTGGAATGGAAAGTTCAATAAGCTTGCTGAACATAGCGAGACTGAGAGATAATATGAGTCTTTGTACCTATCGGACAACTAATCACACACCTTACACACATTTGTATTGCTTTTGTATTATGATTGGTCACGATATTACGGTATAAGAGAGTTGGTTATGTTGCTCCAACATGGATGAACATATGTGTGGCCTGGGAAGAGTACATCGGACTCACCAAAGCTCGACAAAATATCCTCACAATGATTTTGGTACTCAGTCACGTAGGTTACCTGTTCGAGATTGGCGCTTCACTCTGCCGCAGACTCATATCATTTCTGTTTAAATCAAATTTTCATCTTATCAGCAAAATTCAACCAATCACTTGATTGATTATTCCTAAATAACCACGGGTACCATTGTAATGCTTCACCATCAAGGTAGAGCGACACCACATTAAGCTTTTGATCTTCCTCAATTTTATAGAAATCGAAATAATGTATAGCTTGAACTATCCAAGCCTCCTGATTCTCTCCTCGGAACTGTCATAGTTTGGCAACCATAATTGTGTTTCTAGGTTCAAAAGATGTCCGAGCCTTTCCCCTAGGATCAAATCATCAACGAAATTTTCAGTCAAAAATTGATGTTATTCATCAATTTGATGTTTTATAAAAGCATAAATTCAATTAAAATTAGAAGTTCATTCTAGCACTTGCCAAACATTCTCTGTTTGAAATGTATGCAACTATACTTGTGCAATCCTAGTATTATTCTGAAGAAAATATCATCACCAACACTAAGAACATCCACTGAGAGTAAATGTCTATTTAGTACTATTATAGTTGATTTTAAGCATAAGCATCAGGTGAACTTGAGGCTTCAACTATTTCCATAGGGGCCTAACCACTGAGAAATTATAGTGATCTAAGCAAATGAAAGAGTACCTCAATTTTTTTATCCCCGATGATCTAGAAGCTCTCCTTTTAATTTCAGTTCCAAATAAGAATATAATGTATGTGATATCTTTGAACCATCGAACTTTGGTGTATACCTAGACAACCATATGTCACACAATTAACCCTTTACCGTTTATGGTTCAATACAAGTATAGAGAGATAAGTGAAGATTGAGGGCACATTTAACAGCTAAAGAAGAATTAATTAACAAACAAAGGGGGAAACATATAGACCTTACTCCAGCATAAACAAAAGGATACACGGAGACGACAACTCCAAATTTTAAGAAGAAACAAGGCACTTGTTAGCGACACCATTTCAGACAAAGTGGCCCCAAAAAATATGTAGACACAGAATGTCTCGAAGAATCTGTAGAATCACCAAAATTATAACAAAATAAACCTGATTCTACCACAAAATACATGACCAAATTTGATATTTTGAATTTTCATCCATGAAGAATATAACAAAATTAACCTAATTCTACCTCCATGCATCAATACAAACAGCCAAAAATAAACTTACCTAGTAAATACAACCAATAATTTGTACAATTTATGAAGATTCATATGAGAAAATCTAAAAATGTGAGGTAGATTCATTATTCAAAGAGGTGAGAAGTGGAAAACAATACCATAGAACACCTATAAAATTTTGAATTTGGTGAGTAGCTGAAGTTTACAGAGTTGTGAGGAGACGTGCTGCAGTAGAGAAGTGCCGACGTAGACGGCGGAGAAGTGCGTTGTAGACGGTGGAGAAGTGTGGCGGTGAGAAAAGTGTGACAGTGAGAGAGTAATTTTGTTAGTTTCCAAAAGCTGTGTTTTTTTTTGTATTTGTAGTTAAAGTTAAAAATAGTTATTTATTAAGTTATCTATTGTGAGTGTTTTGTATTTCATGAATTAAAAAATTTAAAAATATATTTTTATATTTTGAAATAAAAATTATGAGATAACATGTATTTAAACTTCCGCTATTTAATTAAATTTTTTTGGGGGTTTTAAATTTTACTATGTATTTTTATTTTTCGTGAGTTATCAAACTCCCGTCGTTAGAGTAATTTGTGGGGGTTATAATTAATCTCCGCTTTAAAACCCTCACGATTAAGGTACTTTTTTGTAGTGCGTGTGGGCGTGTGTGCGTAAACTACATTAAAAAAATAATATTATAAGTCACAATGATTGAGACAATACAACGTAATTAAAAGATATGAAAATTTTATGGTTAAGAATAAACTTGTTCGAATCTCAAAATCTAAAAAGTGACATAAAATTAGATGAATGGAGTATGCTTCCTTCTGAGGTTCAAAGCCGGGGAGAATTAAATATTTATCAGTCAAACTATTTATAATATATTTACAAGTAAATATTTAGGTTATTCCTAAATTTATAACATAATTAAAACATCAATTAAATTATAATAACCGATTAAAATTTACATTAATAATGTAAAAAAAAGTAGCTGCATTGTTATATACTTATATATATCCTATAAATGAGGCAGGAAGTAGGTGTACTAATTAATTCATTTCATAATAATGATATAAAAGATTATATAATGAATTACATCAACAACTGATATTGCACGTTGCATGAATAAAACTAATGTTCATTAATGTATTCTCTCCACGGCTTTAAAAGTGTATATTACATCTAATAAATAGAACAATTTAATTAAGTACGAGATTTTTTTCTTAATGAACGTGATATGATATGAGCTAGAGTGATACTGTTTTTACGATAAAAAAGGACATTGTACCTCCTCCTTCTCAAATTATTTAGCCCGATTTCTAAAAATAGTTAAACCTCAAATAATTTATCTTTTTAAAAGTTCAAAATATTTTATTTTCATTTTATTCTTTGTAGTAATAATTCTTGAAAACTATAAATACATGATGAATAGAGTAAATACTTAACCGAAATTAATTCTAACTCATACAATGAGGATAAAACATAAAGGTATTTCTCAAAATTTTAATATACTTTTAGAAAAATGTATGTGATAAAAATACGATAAATAACTTGAGATAGAGAAATATATCACTACTAAAAAATAGCGTTTAGCGACAGATATTAGCGATAAATAATATTTCTACATTATATAACGACGGATCTGCGATGGAATAACCATTTTGTTGTAAAATTAACAAATAATTTTTTGATATATAATATAGCAACAAATTTGCAACAGAATATTTAATATGTCACTAAATTTTAGCGCGAAATTTTGGCGCCTAATTTTTCCTACGAATTTAGTAACAAAGTAGTGGTGACAAATTTAATTAACATTGGGTGACGAAAATAGTGGCGAAAAAAATATTGCTAAACTATTAAATATATTTTTATAAAAATTATGTTATATAGTGACGAAAATATCCGTCAATATAATTTTTATAAATATATATATTTATTTCAAAGCGACGTTTAGAATCCGTCACTAATTTCGTTGCAAACTCCAATTTAAGATTTCATCTACTCTCATTTAATCTCATCCGTCGATCATGTTTCATCAAACTCCAAAAGTTAATCTCATCCGCTCTTCCGAATTTATCAATGGTCCTGATTTAAGACCCCTGCTTTCCCATCTTATACAAAAGACCCCAAATCCCTAATTTTCTTCATTCTCCTCGTCTTCTCTCCAAGTCCGCCGCCCATGCCTTTTTTGTCTTCTTCTCCATCCTTCTTTACGGCCTTTGAAGCCTGAAGAACGAGTAGTGAAAAACAATGGCGAGCTTCGGAAGACGCGCGAAGGCCTCAAGCGAACCTGCATCGCTGGCAGCAGCTCCAATTAGCGAGCAACCAGGCGATCAGGTGGTCTCCGTCCGGCAACCACAGCAGCACAGAGATAGAGCCACCAGCTGCCTCCCTCTCCGGCAAAAAACAGCAACATTAGCTACACGCAGCGAGCAGCAATGGCAATCACCGGCAGCACCCTGCTCCAGCGAGCAACATCAGCAAACGCCGGAGAGCAAGGCGAAGATAACGACACAATTCATGGACAGTCGCCTCCAGATTATAAATCATCATCTTTTATAAATTAATCTTCTTTTTTAGGTATGAATTTCTTTTTTTCTCTTGTTGTAATTTACTTTAAGTGTCTGATGTCTTCTCCTCTATATAGTGAGAATGTTGAATTAGCGGTACTCTTTTTTATTGTGCTAACTCCGACACTTTCTAATGGTGTCAATATTGTTAACAAAAGTATTGTATTGTTACCTGCAGATTAAAGTGACCTTTTCTTAGAGAGAGAATCCTAATTAACAATCAAAATAATTAATCTTCTTGCAACTTTGTTTAAGAAGCACCAACATTATTTGCTTATTGGTGTGATTTTCTTAAACTAGATTATTACAGTATAAGTCTCTTATCCTGTGATGGTGTTGCAAAGACTCAAAAAGGACTCTCTCTTCATGGGTAAAATTGTTTGAAGAGGTATAATTGGTGTATCTTAGATTTTATCTACATATTACGTTGTGCTAAACATAGTTTTAACTAAGCCATGTATTCTAAAGGACATTCCATTTACATAACAAGGATGTTGGAGTTCTTTCCCACATGGTACACTGGTAGCGCTTCTCCCGTTGTATGTTTTTATTGGTTCATGCCTTCTTTAGATCGTTTAGTACATCAAAACTCCATTCTGAATAATTATCTATTTGTATTGAGTAAAATTTCACAGGATAAAATGAAATGGTAAATCAAGATGTCATTGATAGGAAGATAGTTCACTAAGACATTTGTAGCAGATAGTTGACAAACTTACAATCGGACAAAACTAATCCGTTTACACTGTTAAATTGCTTCTAAGTTCGCTAAGATTCTTATAGTTATTTACTGACATGATAAATTTATCAATTCTTTAACATATTACTGTGTTGCTGACCTAGTCTCTCCTTGACAAAAGCTTACTTAAGACATCTTAACTAATTATTTTTCATTACTCTCTCCCTTTGGGGACATCCGATAAAAGTGGAATGATACGGCTCCTATCAAAGATAACCTGCCAGAATTTTCTCAAGATACAAAATTTTGTTATTTTTTGTACTTCTTTTTTCGTTTTTCTAAATTATTTGTTCCGATTCTAAGGTTATATATTTCTACTAACATCACTGCTAGATCTATGATTCAGCCTAGTGCCTTATTCACTTGATGTTTTAGTATTATTCTTTTTTAATCGGAAGAAAAGTTGTTTACATTGGTGTTGTTACTTTCCTCCTTTATTGACAAATAGAATCTCTTTTCTTGTTCCTAACATAACTTTCTCAATTTGCATGTCCCTTGAAATGGGGTTGTAGGTCTTGATTCTCTTGGAGACTTAATGAATAAAATTGCAGACAGTGATCTCTTTGATTGGGTTGGACGGGTTAAGATTGTTGATTGCATTTGCAATTCCATTTTAGTGGATCCTAAAACTGGTCAGGTATCACCTTCTAAAATCTTGAAAAGAAAAGATTGAAAGGAGATCATTTTTCCTTTTTGTCTAGTTTCAATTTAATTTCTGATTTTCTTTCATGACACCTGCTTCAAATTTGATCATGCAGTCCATGATTGAGAAGTTGTTGTTGATGCTTCTCGATCAAGAATATCGGGTTAGATTATGCTTTGCTTAATGGGTTGGTGTGATTTTCCAAACTTGGGATGGTCATTCTGAACTGTTCCAGGACATATGGTAAAATGCTTAGTTTTTATTTTTAATGCACTATTACCTTTTTTTAAGTATGTCGAAAACTAACTGCTTGGCCAGAAATAACCATCCATATAAATCTCAAGTGAAATACCATGGTTATTAGTTTATCACAGTAAGTTGTTTTGTTATTTTTTTAGAGTTCTTTTGAAAGTTGCTGAAAAGTTCAACGAAGACAATAGTCATCATTTTTTTAATCAAAAGTTTATAAGAACTCACCTTCTCATAAAGAGTAGAATAGTTGAAGAACATGGGTGACACAGGAACAGGTCAGAATAATTCAATTAGTAGAAGTATGTACTATGTCGCATGAAAAAAGATGATTGTCTATGTGTTTTGGGTGCATCATACTTGTTCCAGATTTAGAATGGCATCAATTATCATAATCTTATAAACTAAATGGTCTCTATAGAGTGGTGGTTAAACCGACCTTAATGTAGTGGATAGAGTGTTAGCCAGTCAAGAACGTCCAAGTTCAAAAATAAATGTAGCAGATACTATGATACGTAGATGGATGTGTGGACCACCGAAAAGATATGAAAAAAATATTATAATCTGTTTTGCAAAGTTCCCAAATGTGTTTTGCAAAGTTTCCATTGATGATGGTTTAATCTAAGCTTAAATGTATACTGTAAATTGACTAAAAAAGTAAAGCACATTTAATTAAGCTAAAAGGTTATGTATGCTTCTGTCTTTTTCTTCCATTAGAAGTTTATTCCTAATCATTAATGTTACCGCTTTATCTCAATTTATTATTACAGGAAAAATATGAATAAATATCACGGTAAATAATCTCTCAATTTTGATATTGATCAATGTGAAGCATATTACCAAGCTGTCGAGGGATAAAAGAAGCGAAGAATATGTGGTCTTGGAATATGGATGTGTTTGTAAAGCAAATGATTCTTTCTAATCATTTTTCTGGTTATTATGAAGCGGGTACAACAAATAGTTACTCCCATTGAGAATTTATTACTTGCGACACCATGGGGCCTCCTCCTGCTACTACTAATGAGGACGAGGTTTATCCCTTTGTTTCAAGTATGAGGGCATCCCTTAATTAGTCATTTATAGTTTAGTTTTGATGTTTTCTATCTTTATGAAAAGTACAAACTGTGCAATAATAATAGTTGAGGAATGTAGGTTTTCTTAAGAATAGTTGACAAATTGTTTTTGATGTTTTGCATCGAATGTATGTGATTCGAATACTTCTATCTATAGATTTTGAACCCTCTAAAAATTATTTTATATGAATGTTTAATATTTTAGAGATATTTAGTAATTGTTATTTAATTTATTTAAGCAATGTATAATTAAAATAGATAAATAAAATAATTTTACAAGATATTTTTAGCAACAAATTTTATGACGATTTGATTGTTGCTATAAAAAAATATTGATTACAGATTAGCAATGAAACATTTTATTGACAAAAATTCCGTCGCAAATTTATTTCAAATGACGAAATTAATTATGAAATTAGCAATTAACTATATAAGTATAAGAACGGATCAGTCCGTCACTAACAATTGGCGACGGATATCATTCGTCTCTACTACGTTGCTTAACTTGCGACGGAACTCATTGTTCGTTGATAAGCATAAATGTCATGAATCTACATTTGTGTTGCACCTAAAATATTGCAACTGTATGTTCATTCAATTATACAATTTGTTTTTTTTTTCAAATGACATCTTTATATATATATATATATATATATATATATACTTTTTTGTTTTTATTTACTTGTAGTATTTTAATTTGATATTGAGTTTAATGATGTACATATTTTTTTTAAAAATTTTGTGATTTTAAATTAAAAATAAATCACATGTATGAAAATAATTTTGTGATATTAAACATATTTTTTGTGAAAAGTTAAAATTAATTATAGAGTTATTAAAAAAAGAAGACATTTTTTGTGTGTAACGGAATAAAAGGAGAATCAGAAAAAAAACAAGTTGAAATGAATAAACTAATTTATGGCGTAGGAAATAAACTATATGTAGTATTGTTTTATATTTTTATTCTAATTCAAATAGTAAATAATTATTTTGTATCATTTATTTCCTCCAAATTACTTTATCCATTCATTTATTTTTCACTTATTTTTAAATAAATTTTCATTTTTATTTGTCATTTTTGATAAATCAAGAAATGACAATTATTATTTTCCATGTTTTGCCCTATGAATTAAATCATATCCCTCATATCATTTTTCAAAACTCAAACACTATATTTGCTATTTCGGTCCACTTTTAATTCTCATAGTTTTCTTTTTAGATTCAAATGATAACAATTTTGACTAAGATTTTTTAAGATATACTTTTCATCATATTAATATGCTAAAAATTAGAAATTATAGTACTTTTCATATAGCTTTTGAATACTTGAATATAATACTTATTTGGTCAGAAATATGATTTACGCGACATTAGCTACCAGAAATTCTCTATTTTTTTAATTATATGACTCCTTCCTTTTTAAATATGTATTCCAAATAATTTTATATTTTTGAATTTAGAAGATCTTTAAATTTAAAACATAGTTTTTAAGACGCTCTCTAGAAACCTAGTTGCCAAAACCCAAGATGTTTGAATTCTACGGCCAGAATGGGGATTTGGATTTTTCGTGGTTGGCATACGTATGACTTGATATTCACGAATTTTGAAAGATTAATAAAAAACAATGTGAATTTAAGGGGGTGTGAACATAGGGAAATTATTTAATCAATATGTGTTGCGTAAGGAATCTTTTACATAGCTCATAGGAACGACTATTACCTAATGCAGACCATTAAATGGGATCCTTTCTTTGACACAGCGGAAGAAACATCAATAGATATTGCAGTAATATCACTCTTAGCTCTACCTTAATAAAATTCCAATCGATTAGAAAAAATCTTATCACTTCTCACTGGTTGTTGTTGTTGGAAATCATGAGAAGTTGATATGGCTACTAATAACAACAAAATGAGATCAAATTGCGAGAGTAAAGGTGGAAGTAGACCTGTTGGGTGAGTTTCCGAGGAGAGTTGATCTGGCTAAATGGATTACCATCAAATATAGTTATCTCTCTAAGTATTGCAGAAACTGTAAACTATATAAAGGCATAATGAAAAGGAGTGTTTTGTATCACATCCGAAATTATATCCAAAGGATGGAGGGGGTGCGAAAAACGAGAAAGATAAGAGTAAATATAACAACAAAGAGATCAATACAGTGTCAATAAAGAAGGACGAGAATGCTGACAAAGGGAAATCGACGAACAACAACTTCCAGGAACCTAGAATTAAAATTGGGGCTAGGAGAGGATAATATAATTACAGGGGAGGACGGATACAAAGATGGAATCCAAAGGAGAAAGTGAGTGAAGAGGATTTTTTGTTAATGACTAGGAACAAGTTTGATGTACTTAATGAGGAAGAAGAGATAGAAGAAACAAGTCAACAACAAGAAAATATATAATGACCATAGAAACGCCAAGGCTGAGAAAAGCACAAAGGAAAAAGTTGTGGTTGCAATCAAAGACTTGGTGGAAGAGAATTTTTGCAAATCAAGCAAGGAAAAGGATATATTAGTGAATAATTCGTTAAGAAACAAGGAGATGTGAGAAATTACCAAAAAAAGGAACAAAGGGGAAAAGTACCAGAATTAAGAGAAATCAGTAATGAAGAAGACAATGAGATGAAAAAGTTCAGTGATAAAATACAAGCCATTGGAAAAGATAGTTAAAAATGGGTGGAGATGGGCATTAAATTGACGAATACAAAAGTAGGAAAGAAAGAAGAAGAAAAGCCACCAAACCAATTAAATACAAATACAAGTGATATGACGGGGGAAGGTTACGTTCATCATATAACAATCAAGGAAAATTCACCAGCAGGAAAAATTTTCATGAACAATAGGAGAAAATCCAGGGGCATAAATAGGGGGGAGAAAAAAAAGAATATGACTGAAAATATCAATGAGATAAACAAATAAAGAGATCTATCACCAAGGTGTACGAAATAATTGTGAAAATAGGTGGAAAGAGCTACAAAGCTACTGGTAAGGACAAAAGCACAATGAGTAGTGTAGCAAAACCACCAATGTGTAAATGGTGATAGACAAACTCTTATTCTAGAGTGTATTAGATTAGTTAGCTCACAAATTTTTAAGATTATTTAATTTGAAGAAAAGAAACAAATCTGTATTTATTTCCCTTATATAATTCAAAAGTCTTCAACAAAAAAGAACCTATAGAATTCAAAATGACAAATATTGCAGCAAATATCTCTTCAAAAATTTAGATATGAAAGATCATGTTGAGGGATATAGACCAACACAAGCTCCACCCAACTTTATTACCACCATAGTACTTCAAGATACCTTGGTTCATATGCTAGGACTCCTAGGAAGAATGACTCACTCAAGAATATTTTTTGTCACCTCTAATGGCTCACACACTTGTTTTTGAGGTTAGACTCCAGATCAAATAGTTTCTCCATGTTTTCAAACTCCGAGAACTCAGTCAGTTGCTATTATATTCCTCTATTTAATAATGTGGTATTGCATAACATTTTGCTAACATTCCTTCCATGACCATTTATGAGCAAAAGATGTTCGGAAGGTTAAGGATGATGAATCTTTCCACCTATACGGGTGACTTGAATGAGGATACATATGAATTTGTAGTAACCTGTAATGGAAGATTGCATAACCTTAGATTAGATGAGTCTCATGAAATTGACTATACGATGTTCCAGATGACTGGCCTTAGGAAGCAGTGACGGAGGGATTATACTAGTAGTATTTCAACTGGATCACCTCCACTATCATATTTCTAGATAAGTTTATACTACGGGATGAGAGGGAGAGAAAGAGAGTCGAGTTCGAGGATTTGCAGCAAGACGATATGTCAATCACAAAGTAGGAGGTTAAATTTCATGCTTCTGCTGGGAACTCTTTGATGATACTTCCCACTGAGAGGATGAGAGAGTGAAAAGGTTTATTAAAGGTCCAATTATTTTGATTCATATCGGAGTTTCTTCGGTTACCACTTCTGGCGTTTCATTTAAGAAATTGGTTGATGCTGCCAAGGAGTTGGAAATGGTTTGACGTGAGGGATTTGAGCAACATGAGGCCAAGAGGGCCCATCTTTTAGGTCATTTGGGTAGTGCTCCTCTTGAGAGTCGAGGCTAATTAGGGAGTGGTTGTCACTCTTAGTACCCACTCATGTTCCGATATCAGCTGCTGAGGTTGATTATATTAGGCATAGTTCTTCTAGTTCGATACATACTTCACATACTTCATTTTCTATATTGGTAGGTCGTGGAGGAATTATGGTCATTCAGGTGCCTCTCATAAGTATATGTCTTATATTTACCATTGAACCCTTATTTAATATTTTTCTTAAATTCAAGTTTTCAATCAATGAACATGAATTAATTTATTTTGAGTAATTAATTAACTTGAACAATAGACATGAATTGTTTACTTAATTTTTCCATGTTGGTCAAGTGTATATTTCTAGGCTAATAACTTTCAAAGGTAAAATAGGAATAATAGTCATTTATGCATTGATTTTGTAAAATAATAAATATTAAGAAATATCTATTTTAATAAAGACGACATGTAAATAGGAACGGAGAAAGTATTTTTCTATTCTCTCTATCATATATTTTAACTCTACTTAATTCCTTAACTATTAATTCTCCTAATACTCCCTTCATTCAATTTTACTTGTCGCACTTTGACTTGACATACCAATTTAGAAAATAATTATTGATATATGTATTTACCAAATTATCTCTATAAAATGATTTGAAACATAAGTATTTTAATGTTGAGGGTCAAACATGAAAAAAAATTAGAGTCTTTTCTTAATATCTCAAAAGTGACAAGTACAAATGAAAATCTCTTTTAGAAATAAGTGATAAGTAAAAATGAATTGAGGGAGTACTTCTTACCATCTATTTTGGAACACCTTAATTTTTAGGGGTCATTTGGTTGAGAACTATTTATTCCAGGATAATTTATTCTGGGTTAGTTATCGTGGGATAACTTATTCCATCATTATGTTATAAATGGTTGGATAAGTTATCTCAAACATGTCAACTAAACAAGACATCTAAATTATGTCCCAGGACTATTTTTTTATCCTAGGACTATTTCTATTTATCCCTCACACCAAACGAGCCCTTAATTCTCTCAAAATTCTAACCATATATTTTAGGACTCCTTAATTATTAGTTTTCTTAAAACATGTTATCATATGTTATAGGACTATTTAATTATTAATTTTCTTAAATAGTTCTTATCATATGTTTTAAGACTACTTAATCATTAATTTATTTTTAGTACTTATACCATATAATTTTTCTATTTATGTACATGCATATATTACTTCCATCATCTTACATGAAATTAAAAAAAAAGATTTAAAAGAGAAGGAAATGTAATAAACAAAAGAGGGAACTACCAAGAAATATATTTATCACACTTTCCAACTTCACACTAAAACCCAGCAACAGCAGCAACAATGATGGGACCTCCAGTCTCTTTTCCATCAAGGAAAGTGCACTTGCTTCCCCTTTATATATAAAACCCAAAAACTATAAAGTCGATTATGAAAAACTTAAGAATTCTTAAAATTAAATCTATACATTTAGAAAATGTTATATTGTCCAAATTTATGTGACAGATTTCATTTTTTGAAAGTCAAATAATTCATATTTGTAAACTATGTAAAAAAAATAAATTTATTTGAATCTCAAAAATAGAACTGTAAAACAGAGGGATTATAAATTACTCTCTCTTCTTTTTTACTTGTACTAATATTACAAGATATTTTTTTAATTATATTTGTATGAAAGAAAATATAATTTTAATAATTTTGATATAGTTTTTCATTGTTTAATTTTTTATTTTAAAATATTTATCATCATAATCCAATTTAGCTTTCAAAGTTAACAATATTAATTTTATAAAAAATATTTTACAAAATAAATAATATAAATTAAAAGGAAATAAATAATATTTGAATCATTAGTACAACATTTTCTTGAGACGTCACTGCAATATTTTCCTCGTACGTAATCTTTTGAATTATAATCATACAGCAAAACCTCGCCATATTAATATAGTTGGGATCATGAAATATTATTATTTTGTGGAGATATTATTTAATCAATAAATTAATATTTATAAATTTAAAGAGTGTTTTGAGGTTCAACCTTGTGATACTGGGATAAATAGAGATTTCAAGTCATATCACCGCAACATATTTTATTGAAAAATATTAGAAGACTATAAAGTCGGTAAAACTAGTCAGAAACAATTAATGTTCTGGATGCTATCGAGTTTGCAATCTCATCTTGAACAACAAATATTCAACAAGATATATACAAAAGCAAATTATTTTCGACACTGCAAAATTTGTGCGGAATAGGGGTTCAAATGGGCTGGGCGGATTAGATTGAGATAGAAATCGGGTTGGATCTTGACCCATTCAAATTTACTTTTGACTCAAATGGGGTTGGGTTCAAATAAACTAAAAGCGGGTTGGGTCTTGACAATCCAATTTGACCAGATTAATCTCAATAATTTTAACATAGTGATATTTAACTTTAATAATCACAATTCGAATTTCCTCTCAAAAATTCATTTTTTAAAAATAAAAATTGGATAGATAAATCCTAAAATTGTTAAATAGATAATAATTCATACCTTTAATATAGAAACATATCTTAGTAAAGAGTTATAAAACATGTTGAAATTGAAAATTCAATTGGGTTCAATTGAGGATTCTCTTAAAATGGATTGCTTGAATGGGTTGAGATTTAATCCAATTTAAATTTTCTTGAACCCAACCCTTAAAATTCTGGGGGGTTGGGCAGGTTATGTATGTTTGGGTTCAATTCTGACAACCCTAGTTCGGAGGATGAAATCTCAATGATTTAGAATGAACCCACTGATGAAAACGTCATTCATTTACTTAATGTCATAATTAATGTTCTCGATTATCGCAGTAAAATGGATGTCAATAACTTGTTGAATCATCCAGGTGAAAATGACATATGATCAGAGATTCTGACCTTAGAATAAATTGTGGATGCAATGAAAAATAATGTTAATAGTGAAAAATTGAAGATATAACAATACCTTTGAAACCATTTATGTAAAAAAAAATACTTATCACATCTAGAACTCTTCACAATTTTATGATGCAGTTCGAAAAGACAAGGATGAAACTTTTTGATGTAATAAGAAAATGTAGAGATGAACTTCATCAACATTTAGAGTTCAACAATAAATCATACACAATAAAATCATTCACTTAGATATATTTACATTTTTAAATAATTATTAATTTTATAATATTAATGGGATCATATATTTTATACAAGGATTTTCTAAAAATATATTATCTCATTATTTTATCGTAATAAGTGATTTTTTACATCAGCTCAAATCGAGATCGAAGAAAAATATTATTAATTTATTTAATATTAACTTGGTGAAGTTTTATTGTACATCACAATTTTTATACTTTATTGATTACACACTTACTTGGGAAAAGAGTACTGAATGGAACATGATCTAATATAGGCATAGAGTTGTTTAAATGAAATGACCATGATTAATTGGTAACATTTATTTTTGACTCACTTAAAGTAAAATCTACTTATACTCCGTGTTATTCTTATTTATTACTTTTATACATATTGATACTACTTTTAAATCATATAGTATCTTCTTATTAGTATGACCACGGGTAAGGAGGAAATGATTAATTATTAGGTCTTATAAGCTTTATAAAAGGACAAATATTGTGAATATCTATTTTTAATAAAAATGTAAAATAATTAGAAACAAATTTTTATCATAAAAAAACTTATGACTGCAAATAAATTAGTTAAAATTTATAAAATAGGGTTAAAAACAAGTGAAATAGTCTAAACCTTTTTTTCCAATTAGGAGCTAATAGAAATTATATTCAAGATTGAACATAAAAAAAAAATTACTCCTGAGAGGGCGTTTAATTTGGATTGACTTAATAGTTGGTCAAATATATCTTTAACTAAGTTTTTAACTTCTGAAAATGTTTGATAAATATAAAAAGATAACATAAAATAAGTCAAAAATAATTTAGGAATTAGTAACAAAGTACACTCTTACCATCTCCTCTTATTTTAAGACTTTAATTATCAGTTCTCTCAAAACATCTAACCTAGGACTCCTTAATTATAAGTTCTCTTAAAACGTCTTACCATATGATTTAGGACTATTTAATTATTAATTTTTTTAAATAGTTCTTACCACATATTTTAAGACCACTAAATCATTATGTTTTTTTGTACTCTTACCATATAATTTATCTATTTCTCTTACCTTATTACCATATAATTTTTCTATTTATGTACATATATTACTTCCATCATATTATATGAAATAAAAAAAAGTTTAAAAGAGAAGGAAATTTTATAAACAAAAAAGAGAACTTATTTAATAGAGCGAAATGATGTAATACATGACAAAAGAATATGACAAGTAAATCTATATAAATTTTTTTAAAAAAAGGTAACTACAAAAGAACTTATAAAGAAATATAATTAATAACTTTCCAAGTTTGATAAAAAAAACTCCAGAAATTCTAGAAACACATGTGTGATTGTGAATGGGCAGAAACAACTATACATTTATTGGTATACGCAGAAGCACAAGGGGTAGTATAACAAAATAATCAATGTGTAAATGATGATAAACAAACTCTCATTCTGAAATATAAGATTAGTAGCTCATATAATTCTTTTGAAACAATAATTTATTTGAAGACAAAGAAACAAATCTGCATATATTACCCTTAAGAAATGGTACAAATTAAAGGTCATTAGGAAATAGAAACCTTTAGAAGAAAGCTCGAAATGACAAATGTTGTGGCAAATAGCTCTTCTAAAGTTTGCATGTACAAGATTATGTTGAGGAATATGGACCAACTCAGGCTTCGTCCCACTTTATTACCAACTTAATGCTTTAAGATACCTTGGTTCATATGCTAGGACTCATACGAAGGATGGCTTTGTCGGAAATATTGTTTGTCACCTCTGATAGCTCATACACTCGTTTGGAAGTGAGACTCAAGATCAAATAGTTGATCCACGTTCTCAAACTCTTCTACTTTAGTTCCTCAATTAGATAACATGGTATTGCTAGGTGTTGCTGTAACGACCTGGTGCAACCAAAATGTATCGCGACCTAAAGCAACATTTTTGGTGGAGTAGAATGAAGCGCGACATTGTTGATTTTGTTGCCCAATGCCCAAATTGTCAACAGGTGAAGTATGAACACCAGAGGCCTGGAGGAACACTTCAGAGAATGCCCATTCCTGAATGGAAGTGGAAAAGAATTGCAATGGATTTCGTGGTTGGTCTTCCAAAGACATTGGGTAAGTTTGATTATATTTGGGTAATTGTTGACAGGTTAACTAAGTCTGCTCACTTCATTCCGGTCAAGATGACTTACAATGCAGAGAAGTTAGCCAAACTCTATATCTCAGAAATTGTTCGATTGCATGGAGTTCCACTCTCCATCATATCAGATAGAGGTACGCAGTTTACTTCTAAGTTTTGGAGAACATTACATGCTGAATTAGGTACTAGGCTGGATCTTAGTACTGCATTTCACCCTCAGACCGATGGTCAGTCTGAG